>NC_081796.1:15082788-15431909 GCF_963082965.1 Carassius carassius
ATTCCCTGTGATCAGACAGTTCAAGGTATGCATGGACAAACTTTATCCTTTCTGAAGTTCTTTCCATGAGCTATTGCTAATTCACCCAAAAATGAAAAAACAAGTCATTTACTCACCCTTGTATTGTTCTAACATCATATGCCCTTCTTTCTTTTTCAGAACACAAAAGGAGAAATTTAAAGAAATGTAACTCTTATGCTCATCCATAATGTCAGCGTATAGCATCCAATGTCAAACATTTAAGAAAAGTATCACAGAATTGTCCCATGGAACAGATGCCTTATATTCTAAGTGTTTTGGGGGAATACAAGTTTGGTGAAAAATGAACAATAATGTAATCTATTATTTATTAAGAATCCTGACCTTGGGCATTGTTTTCTGTGCATGGCTGTGCCACGAGACAATATCCCAGTACATCGTTTGTTCATGGATTGCAGTTTGTGTCATGTTTTTATTAATCTTGATTTCTCACTACTTGATTGCTTTTTCTGGGTGAGCTGGAGTGAACTACAGTCTCATGAAAGCTCAGCCATGCACAGAAACCAATGGTGAAGGTCAGGTTTTTAAAAAAAAATTAAATGTTGTTTGTTTTTCACCAAACTCTATTGTATACCTCCAGAACACTTGGAATATATGGCACGTGTTGCATGGGACCATTCTGTGATGCTTCTGCATCTTTTTTAAAAGCTTGACTCTGGTCGCTCGTTATTCACTATCCATTATATGGATGACCGTGAGTGGGACATTTCTTTAAATTTCTCCTTTTGTTTTAAATGATAACTTAATTAAAGTTTTTGGTGAACTAGCCTATTCGTTTAATGATGCATCGGGCCCATGGAACGGTTATGACATCACTTACTATTTACATATGGACTGTTCAATTCTATTCAATGCATTAGACAATTATAAATAAGTAGATTCTTAACGTTTCATCAGTATTTAGTTTGAATGCACTTTTAGGGTATTTAGACCTTTTAGAAGCAAATTAACTAGTCAGTTCAGCACAGAATCTGTCACTCTAGTCATCACTATTCACAATGACACTGTTGCACACTGGGATAGTGTTGAATTTGTCACTTGTTTACTGCAAACAAATTCTCAGTATAGTCTGAAATGAATGGTACTTGTTACATTGCCTGGTCTAGGGTTGTTGCAATCATATTTTCATAATATTTTATATCATGGTCTTTTATTGATACCTTAGATTCATGTAAGTATTTTTATGTTTGCATTCATATCATATAATGATGAAGCAGGTTGTCCATGTGTAAACTCTCAGACTGCAGTTTCTCTGTGTGATCTTTAAGAATGCTAGAGTTTTCAGATTTTTGCAGTTAAGATGTTTATAAAAACCATATAACCATTCAGAAATCATACTGAACAAACACCTGGTTTGTATGTATATCACATGCATATAAAGACAATACAGCTTGGCAGGACTCTTGGCCTATATGTATAACAGATGTTATCAGACTTAATGTGGTATTACACTGAAAATGTTTGACTTGTCTGAATGGTAAGAGGTTTGAAATATTTAAAGCTGAAAAAATCTGAATTTTTGAGTTGTACAAAAAGCTTCTTTATGGCTCAGGCTCAAGTCTGCCGTTGTCTAGCTTCAGAGGTCATATGTCTTTTTTTCTCCATTTATTTATTTAATCACTATTTTGGCCATTTGTGGAGCAATTTGTATCATGTAATAATAATGACTAATAGGGCTTTGTATCACCAGCAAAGTCAAGATTTGATACGCATCACGATACAGAGACCACGATATGTTGCGTATCACGATACGGTACTGCACTGAATTTCAATTTCAATTTTTTTGGCCTGACACGATTTTAACAAACACTTATTGGCCAATACCGATATTTGTCACTTCCTTTCTAATTTGAAATTGTGGCATCAAAAGGATAGTATTTTGATCATGTTTTAAATCAGCGAAGTTCAAAAACACCTGCATTAAATTATCCAAGCAGTTTTATTGCTGCTGCATCAAATAATTTAATGAACATTCCATTTAACATTCAGCAGGCCTACATAAATAAAGCAAAACAAAGATAAATATTAAATAAACAGTGCTTTTTAGGTTTTACAGTTTTCAAGTACAGAAATAAACAAATGTAAACTAACACTTCAATGTATAAATTAAATGCATATCAATCCTCCTTTATTGTAGCAGACTTCTAAAATCTTCATCTTCTAATTTGTTTTTGTATACATTTTAATATTTTTCTAAGTTTAATCTGAGATCTTCTTTACTAAGGCGGGACTTATTTTAATGGGTTTTATAGTCTACAGGGCTATATGGATAATGAAAGCTAGGGCTGCAACTAACGACTATTTTAATAGTCGACTAGTCACCGACTATTGAAACGATTAGTCGACTAATCGAATAATTATAAATTTTTTTATAAAATTTAGCATGAGATTGCTTTAATTCTGTGGAAAATGATAGTAAACACAAGAAAGAAGGGGGTACTTCAATGAAAAATGCATATTTTATTGAACTTTGCTGCTGATAGGCCGATTCATACTAAAAGTAAATAAAAATGCCCTGTCTAAAACCCATTAGGCACAGCGCTCGGTCAGTATAGACATAAATGCATAAATAAAGAAACTCTATCATTTTTATAAAGGACAGGCACGTTTGTTTTATAAGAAAAAATAAATTAAAATCATGTAAACATTTTCTTCCTGTAAACCAGGGGCAGGCACATTAGCAGCAATAAAACAGTAAACAAAAATATTAAGTGCATTTTGTGAGATACATTCAGTGGTCAATCTGTTGCAAAAGAACTTTACAATTCGTCTCAACATTATGAAATCTAACGGTTTTAAAATAAGCTTTCAGAGTCGTCTGAATTTAAGTTGTAAACATGGACTGTGTGATACTACCTGGACACAAACCTGTCATGGTGGACAGACCAAGTTTAAAATCAACATGAGGCTCAGGCTATGTCGTTCAGTTTATTCATATTAAGGAAAGTCAGCATATTCACATGGTCTCGTGTGAGACTTGCGCTCTTCTGGGAGCAGATATTATCCTATCATAACAAACAATATATCAATGGAAAGATTATGTATTCAGCTTTCAGATGATGTATAAATCTCAATTTAAAAAAAAATACACAAGACTGGTTTTGTGATCCAGGGTCACAAATGTACAATGTACATCCAAAACAATACATATTGGCTTCCATGTTATTTAAATCTGACCGAGGCGAGTCAAACTCCGGTTTCATTCAACTGTCCGACGTGCTTTCTCTTTAAATGTTCATGCATCACCGAGGTGCTGCCGTGATACGCAAGGACTGCTTTGCAAACCATGCAGGTAATCTTTTTATTCGCCGTATCCAGGTTAAAATGCTCCCAAACTTTAGATGTTTTGGTACGCGCAGCTGCTGCGTTGGACGCCGCCATTTCTGTATGTTATCGCTCAGCAGAGAAGCTAATGCGCATGTGCGACTCTCAGCAGAGATTGTAATGAAGAGAGATGCCTCACTCGGTCGGAAAAAAACATGTCTGGTGACAACTTCGACAATGAAATTCATTGTCGATTATTTCTATTATCGATTTTTGTCGACAACGTCGACGAATCGTTGCAGCCCTAATGAAAGCACACAGTTCTTTGGATTTAAAGTTTGTTGAGATATGTATTTGTTTACTGTTAGTTGTAATAAGTGTTTTGTGTAATTCATTGCATGTTGATGATAATCGTGTTGTGTTTTGTTTGGCTCTTATGGTGATTTTTTTTTTTTGGGGGGGGGGGGGGGGTGAAAAAGGATGCAATAAACTTAATAAAGATGATGATGTCCACTACACTTTTGAAAGATACAAAAGTTTAGTCAAGAATAGTGTGCCATAATTTGTCTTTTGTTATTTGATTAGCATAAAAGTGCAAACAGCAGGACTAGGATTTTGCAGCAGACATTATAGAGCTCAGTACTTTCACAAAGTTAATAAACCATCGGTTTTTTATGTATGCCTTTTTCCTTGTATAGCCAATATGCTGATGATTGTAAAATTGAGAAAAAATCGCCCGATAAAATTCAGCGGCCGATACATCAGTGCATCCCTAGTTTAAATCCATCATCCAGCACAATGAGAGAGATTTAAATCTGTAAAAAAAAAATAGTTTATAATGTGTTATAGTCAATGAGAATGTCCTAAATAATCACTGTTTCTTAAAACATTCTGTAGCTTAAAAAAATGCCATTCCGCTATTTAGAAATAGAAGATGGTGGTTGGGGTAAAGGAAACACAAATGGTCAGGATAGGCAAAGTTGCGTTGGCAGTTAAATCCATTTCCCTAGAGCTCAGCATTTTGATGGCTGTGCATGTGACTTGTGTGAGCTGTCAGTTAGCTATGAAACATAATTGGCAGTTTAGAGTCAAAGAATAGTGGGTCACAACTAGGGATGGGTACCGAAACCCGGTATTAAACTTGCCCCCGGGACTAAATTTTGAAAGACCGTAGTATCAGTAAGATCTGACTAGGGCTGCAACTAACGATTATTTTGATAATCGATTAATCTGTCGATTATTTTTACGATTAATCGGTTTATGTACTTATTATTAGTTCAATTTTTTCCCCAAGTAAATTATTAATAAATGGTCTTTATCCTTCAGCATAGATTTTTAAGAGATTTTAACCATTTTGCACTGTCATATCCTCATCAAAAATATACCTGGAGTTGTTTTATTGTGTTAGTAATCCTTTGTTGAACTCTTCTGCAATCAAAACACTGACCCATACTCTAGCAAATTTCACAAGGAGATTTCAAATAATGTTTTCACCATGGCAGTCCTTAGAACTCCTAAAGTAGTTTAACATCTCAAACAAAGCTTAAGGAATCTTTCAGAACATATTTTCACGAAGAATAAGGATAAAACAGAATAAGATTGCAGTGCGTTGTATTTTATTATTTACTCCTTCGAAAAAAGTGCCAATGGCATGAAACCTGAATGGAACTCACAATTGAAAGTAAAATCCATCAGAAGGTTGTCCAGAAAAAAAAAAATGGACACACACAAAAAACCTGCTGTGTGAAAAAGAGCAGTGAATACTTAGAAAAAAAAGTGCATTTCAAATATCTTTAAACATTTACCTCTCTCATTCAGTCATAATTAGGCTGCAAGACTGAATTATAAACTGGTAAACGACAAACTGATCACAGAACATGTTTGTTAAGCTTTAAATGTTAACTGTTAAAAAGCAATGTTATCAGCTTTTACGACTAAACATTTGCAAACAACATTGTACTGGAGAATCTGCACAAATGAAAGTCTTAGGGGCCGTTCACAAATCGCGCCTAAAAACGCGTGGAAAACGACAGGCACACCGCTTTCTCCTTCTTTCCGAAGCGCTCCTGAGGCGACACGTTCTCTCCTTGAAGACGCGGAAATTTCAGCAATGGATAAATGGATTTGCTGCACTAAAAACTGCTTGCAGTAGGACTGCTACTAAATTAATTTAAAAATCCACATACAGCTATCAGCTGTTCCTTCACCTTGGCTGAGCTTTCAACGTTGTTACAGAAAAGGTGAGGAAGTTACATGACCTGCGGTGCGCTTGCGGCATTCTGAAAAATTGAGATGTTTTTAACTCGATGCGGTGCAGACGCGGCTGGAAGAAACTAGCTCGTCGCACCGCGTCACCAAGTTTGACAGCTTGTCGGACATCAGCTGGCAGTTTGTCAATTGATTTTTTTTTATTTTTTTATTTTTTTATAACTTTTGCAATCTGAAGTCACACAATGAAGCAATGTTTTATACTGTAATAAAGTTTGTAGCAATTAGCTTTGGATTATAAATATCATTTGTGATGTTGAAAATACCGGAGATGGCCATGCCAAAACAAGCATCACACATAATGCCTTTTATGAGGTTAGAGACATTTTTCTATGCCAACTGCTCTCATTCTGAAAAGAAACAGGACTTCCCCATTATTATCCACAGGTTTGTCATGTAATATTTTTGTGGCCTTTTTGCCGCTTCTAGCCAAGATTTGTGAAAATCATCGCTTGCACTATCAGGAAGGTTTCTTACTGGAGCATTTTTAAAACTTGCTTTTTTTTGTATTCCCAAAGAATAGTTTTGAAACCAAATTTCTACATCTGTCCTCATTCCTCCACTTACTAAAAATAAGCAAATTTTTTTTTCCCATTTGTACCCTGCTCTGCCACTTCATCCCCAAAGATTAAAGGGTGGAGGGGGAGAAAGCCAAGCTGGCAGACCCCTGAAGAAGGAGGACTGTCCACCACCTGTAACAAAGAGGAGGAGGACAGCAGACTGAGCAGAAGTTTAAAAACTTTGAACATAGTGGTATGTGGCAAGTAACGGCATGGTTCCAAGCACAATGTTTTGCCCCAATATCTAACCCTGTTCCAGGCTTTAAAGATGAGTGAAATGTCATAGTGTCTATGCATGATATGCTGTGTAATACACCATGTGTCATTGCCCATTTCTTTAGGACATTTTCAACCATCTCTTGTTTTCGTTGTTCAAAAGGGCTAGTAGCTGTCTTTATTCAATCATTCCACTTATATTCACAGGGTTTCAGAAACATGTTTTCTAAACCTGTTTTTCTCCTATAGTAGAAGAGATCCTATTTTATTCTTGAATACAGAAGCAGCTCTTCAGGGATATTTTCCTGCTCCAGTCAACTATTGTCTACAGTTTTGCCAAGATGTTCTGTTCTCTAGTTTAAAGGGAAAAAAAATGTCTAACTCTTAAACTCTGCTTTAATTTGATGTCCATTTCAGAAGTAGAGTTTCTGAAAGCCTTCAGAGCTGTGTCTGGTCTGCAGCTGGTCGGATGGAGTGGGGATTCATGTATTTCTCTTCTTTTCACAGAGGTGCGAGCTGTGTCCCCACAAAGATGGAGCACTTAAGCGAACAGATAATGGAGGTAAGACATGGAACTTTATATTGACTTGTTTTTATTTTGCACTTTTTCTGAGGAAAAACATCTCTAGCTTTACATGTTGTAGACAAGAATATATTGCAGTCACTCTAGCTAAATATAGGCCAGTAGCGTAAAGGATGCAAACATGTAGGGCTGTGCACTGGTTTGTACTGCTCTTTATTTGGCTTTACGTTTTTGATGGTTGAGTGTGTTTAACAAGATAATTCATTAAATCTTTGAAAAATAAACCATTTGTTGGATTAACAATTATATGGGACATTTATTATTACATCCACAACAAGAAAAGTCTCATTTTTTAAATAGGGTAAGCCAGCCCAGTTTTATTGAGGTGATAAAATGATGGAAGCCCTTGAGAAGAACATATGCTCTGTTGAGGATGACACCTTTCTATTTTTATGCCTCTAATGAAAGTCGTTGGAAAAAAAAAAAAACAATGCAGTGCATTGATTTCCTCTTGTATGGAGTATTTCACTGCTATCTTCTGGCAGTTTTAATTATCACAGAAACCTAGCTGTTAAAAGGGTTTAATACAGAATCTCATCAATAAGCTGTTAATTAGTAAAAAATATCTTCATATGTCTCACCTCAAAAAATCAAATTTATTTTGGGTTTCAGGAAAATATTGCGACGAATAAATGCATTCAGATTTCAGGCGTATTTTTTTAACACTTCTTTTTTTATAAAATGCACCTTAACTGTTTTTAAATGAACAAAGAGTTAAGTAATTGAGCAAAGGGTGTTAGGAAGTGTGTGTCTATCTTTCTTACCTTGTTTTTATGGGTGGGCGGTCTCAGCGGGGTCATTGTGGGGCTGAGAGGAGTCTCCTCTTCTGCATGTTCCGGGTTCACGCCAAGGGCAGCTCAGAGACTGTAAACACGACACGGGACACAGCTGCGGGCGGGACCATGCCCCATCTTTAGGGGTGGGGAGCTGTTTAACGGCTATGAGGGAAACATCTTGCCCCAGGCTTATGGTTTAAATGTTTCAGACCATGGCATCTCTTTTTAGCTCTAAATTTGTGTAACCTTTTCAAATTCTTTGAAATAAACATTCCACGTTTTGTCGTTATTTATGAATAGGAGTGAAGATTTCTGAAACATAAATTTTAGTATTTATTTGAACCAGAAGTGGGATGGAGGTGTTCATGATGTGCTTTTAAGATATCTATATATTTAATCCAACTTGAGGAGTGAAACTCCGCAGCAGTGACCAGGTTTTTACAGGTGTTACTTCTGCTAAATTATGCAAACACAAGAAAAATCCCAAATGAAAACAGGGAATATATCTGGCCTAAAACCATGTGTTCAAACACATCAAAACTGAAAAAATGCATCCCTCTCCTTCACATGGAACACATGGAAGAGTTCATAGACCAGGTTGCTTTAGTCAAAAGGTTTTCTGTTATTCTTTCTTACTAGAATATGAAGAACAAGATTATTTGAGTACCTAATGCTCAGCTAATGACCATTTTGGCAAATCATTCTCTTTTTTTTTTTTTTTTTTTTTTTTTTTTTTTTAAGTGTGCCACCCTTCTGTCTGATGGCTTTAGAAGTTCTTTGGGGTGTGCTTGGGTTTTACTGCCTGGTTTTATAGGCTTCTGCTGGATTCTTGGAGAGACTTCAAAACAACAAAACCCATCTCCCTATCCCTTTAGGATGAGGTCAAAGACAGTTCATGGGTTCACCTTTAAGTTTAGGCCTGTTATTGTGGCCTTACGCTGGATAAACAGAGCTCATTTGGTTAATTTCATTGTGATATCTGTAGTATCTGCTCTCTTCTGACAAACATATCACAGAATATTGTCATCGTTTGGGTAAAATGCATCTGATGTGGGAGAAAAAGTTTAGTAGTAGCCTGAAATTATGATATAATATTTGTGTACTGTGCTTGTGACTGACACCCTATGGTTGAACACTTGGTCCAGACGCTAGGCAGGAGAGAATATGTCTCTGCCTCTTCCAGTCCTTGGTATTTCATCTTTGCGGTCACACTCAGCCCACATGCTTTAATAAGTGTTTTTTGTCTCTCTCTACACTGTGGAGGAAGCCAGGCGTGCCCCATATGCACTGACCATGGTCAGAACAGAAAGTTTGTTATTATTTGCCATTATCCATCTTTTTAACATTTTAATAAAAAAGAAAATATATATATATATATATATATATATATTATATAAAAATATTAAAAAACAACCGCAAAAATTTTAATATTTTAATAATAATAATTGTAAATGTTATTCATTTGTTTTATATGAAAAATCCCTACATTTATATTTAATTTATACAATTATTTAAAAAATTTGATTAACTTATCCATTTATTATAATAATCTTGATAAATTTTGACAGTTGTTGTATTTTTTTTCCTTTTTTTTTTTTTTTTTTTAATAGACTTTTTTTTATTCTGTTAAACCCAGTTCCATCTTCACAGCAACTTTGCACAGAAATAAAATAATTCAGTCTTGGCTTCTTTATTCATCATCTAGTTATTTTATGTCGTGTCTTGTTTAGGTTGGGCCCATGTGGTTTGTGCTCTTTACATCCCTGAAGTGGAGTTCGCCAACGTATCCACCATGGAGCCCATTGTGCTACAGTCTGTCCCTCATGAACGTTATAATAAGGTAAGTTCTGTGTCCACTGAAAGACACATGCTGATAGCCTGAATATCACTAGGAAAGCAAAGGCTCAACATAAGAGCCTCATAAATCAGCTCAACATTGTAAACAGTATCCATGTAAGGAGTTTAGGTCTATACTGTGAATGTGTTTGCTTAATGGACTAAGTTCTACATTTATCAATCTTCGATAAACATAGTATGTTGCCATTAATTCTGCACCAAATCTGAATGAAAGAAAATTTACACTTAACGGTCTGAAATGAATAGAGCCAACAAAATTAATTTATTAATGGATATCCTCAAATATCAGAGCGGAAAAAAAGGAGAAAAAAAATTGAAAGTCATGTAAATTGTTAATATTTAATTGCGTGAATATTCAATGTGTATATTAAATACTTGCAGGTGAAGGTTTTTACTACTGCCGGTTGGATTCCTGTGCATCACTGAAACTCAATAATAATTGCGATTTCCAAATGTTTAGATGTTAGCTTAAAAGTTTTTCGCTCAACCATAAGGGGAAAGAAAACAATGTTCAATCAAGTACTAATGGGATACGCCATCATGACACCATTCTTTCATTTTTCATTTGAAAACCAAATTATTTTTTGTTTTCTATGGATTGCCCCTTTCTATGGATTGTAAAGTAGATAAGTATAATACAATCAGCATTTTATATGATTTGGATTCAGTGGTGTGTCTGATGTCTCGCAGGACTAAGGAGCCAAGTTTAATCTCATGCTTGAAATGGTGGGTTTAACATCTGGGATAAAATAGATTCGGCTCTGTTGGTAATTGAGTCCTCACTGTGATCCAATTTAAAATGACATGGTCATCACTTGCCTAATAATCAAGGCGCTGGGAAGAGCGGCTTCTGAGAGACTTGTTAAATTGGTAGAGCCTTCATGCTAAACAAGCTGTGGGCAATGCAGCCGTGCATTATATACAATAATATCTACTTTCTATATGTGAAGAGTCATTTTGGTGACCATTCTTTTTTCTTTTTCCTATCTAGACATGCTACATCTGTGAGGAACAGGGCCGTGAGAGCAAAGCTGCTACTGGAGCCTGCATGACGTGCAACAAACATGGCTGCCGACAAGCCTTTCACGTTACATGGTGAGTTGCAAACCCCTAACATTCCAGCTATATGTCCTCATAAGCATGTTAATGTCCTTAATAATGCCATCTGTTAAATGAATAGAAGACATGTTAAATACAACAGACTTCCCTGTAATGGATTGAAACCAATATAATAATTGCTTTAGTTCATATAAAAATAGTTTAAATATTACATGTTTTTTAATATGTATTCTGTACAATCTTTCTAAAGTTGCTTTTTCTTTGTCTTTGAATGTAGCGCTCAGTTTGCTGGGTTTTTGTGTGAAGAACAGGGCTCAGATGCTGATAATGTGAAATACTGTGGATACTGCAAGTACCATCACAGCAAACTGGTAAGAATCTGCTTTTTTTAAAAACCATATGTACCACGTACTAACTATAACACCCTGGCACAGAGCCCCGCTGGTGTGGATCCCACAGCTTTTATGCTTTTGATTGATGACATTAGAGAAATTATGTCATTTTAAATGAAGGCATTAATAATGTCCAGGCTGAATATAAATAAAAGTTGCAATACCGTATATGTATAGAATGTATAATATGTATAGTATCTTGTGGTTTTCACAAGATGTCCGGATGCGTATAGATGCTCTGTTGTTCAAAAGTTTGGGGTCAGTATGATTCTTTTTTAAAGAAATTATATTTTTAATCATCAAGGGTGCATTCAATTAGTCAAATGTGACAGTAAAGACATTTAAAAGTTTTGCATTTCAAATAAATGCTGTTCTTTTGAGCTTTCTACTCAAAGAATCCTGAAAAAAAGCTATACGGTTTCCTTAAAAATATTAAGCAGCACAACTTTTCAGCTGTAATTAAAAATAAGAAATGTTTCTTGAGAACCAAATCAGCTCATTAGAAAGATTTCTGAAAGGTCGTGATGCATTGAATACTGAGTAATGGCTTCTAAAAATTTAGCTTTGCATCACAAGAATAAATTGTTAAAATTCGTAAAAATATAAGCAATTATATGAAATCGTAATAATTTTTCACTGTTACAGTTTTTACTGTGTTTTGATTAAATAAATGCATCCTTTATTTCAGAAACCTTTAATTCTTACAGATCCCAGACTCCTCAGAACATGAGTGTATATGTTGTTTTTCCCATAAATGACGTGCTTTACTACAGAGTTAGTATTTGATGGTCATAGTTGGTGTATTTTGCCATTAGTGCTTCATAGACTGAGGTATACTTCATGCCTCTAATGCATTTCCGAAGCACTCAAACTGATTTTTACATTTGCCAGTACCTGAATGATGTCGATCACATCACTGTGACCATGTCATCTTAGTTCAAGCTTTTATTGCACATTCAGAATCGCACGTGAAAGCAGCAGGCTTTTGAAAAAGACACTCACTCATCTGGAATATCTCTCATTTCTCGAAATGTCTCGGACTCCTGGTCCAATTACAGCTGCTGAAAGCTGAGCTGTGGCTTAAGCCCCTCCGTCCACCCCCAGTGGCCTCTGCCGTCCCCACCTCGATCTCCCTTTAACCCCTTAATCTCGTTGACAATCAACAGCAACTCACTGGACCTTTGTCTGTGGTTCTCCTTTCCTCTCCTTCCCATCACCCAGTGGCAGCTCTTGGTGACAGCATAACGGCCTGTGGTTTCCTGTCCAGCTTCGCCTGGACATCAGTGTACTTGTGGATTTGGGCGTTTGTTGCTTGCGTGCGCGTGTGTGTGTATGTGTGACAAGGGGTTTTACCCACTCCAGCCCTAGAGCTACGCTGAGCTTTAGAGCCACAGTCCCCTGCTGCTTCTCAGATTTTTGCTCTGTGTGTGTGTGTGTGTGTCTATCCTCCCACTCAACAAAGGCTTCTCAGATACTGCTAGTCCTCTGCTGGTCTTCTGAGTGAGGGGCTGGAGGCAGGGCCGGCGCTTTGTGATGTTCTCATAGGGGATTGTAATGAGTTGAGGATGGAGGGATAGTGTTGTTTATTTATGTATACACCGTTTTATTTCATTCAGACTTTAGATAGATGCTGGAGTATTTCGTGCATTTTTTTTCTTCATTTTCATTCATTTTTTTCTCTCCATATTTTCATTTGGACTTTTTAGCATCATTGTTGGCTCAGATATGAGTATATTTTTATATAATTGATTAACAAATGTATAAATGCACAATACAGTTCAAAAGTGACAGTAAAGACATTTTGTGTTACAAAAGATTTCTATTTGAAAGAAAGCTGTTTTATTACTTTCTATTCATCAAAAAAATGCTACAATATCACAGTTCGGCACAAAAATGTTTCTTGAGCACCAAATCAATATATTAGAATGATTTCTAAAGGATCATGTGACCCTGAAGAAAATTGAATAGCTTTGCCATTACAGGAGTAAGTTACATTTAAAATATAATAAATGGAAAAAAGTAATATTCAATTGTTAACATTATTTTTAAGAGGGTTCTAAACATTTGGAAAGTTTACAGTGGCTACAAGCTTTTAATGGTAGTGTTCATTTATATAAATATAATGAAGATATATAAATATATATTTAAATAAATATTGTTTGTTTTTGTTTTTATTGGAATAAAGTGAAAGCACATTTCTAGTTTTATTTGTTGTCATCCATCGTACATGACAGCATGATGTTTCTGCAGGATGTACCATGTCTCTGTCACCATCATGTCTCTGTCACCATGTTAATGGACTGACAGCATCAGCACAGTCTCTTGGTTTAATAGTTCAGTAGCTGGCTTCTAACTGCTGACTATCCATGTAGGCCTTAGTTTCAGTGGGCTGCTGGTAAACAAAGACCATTCTGTGACCTGAGACTTCTATGTGGCATTTGTTTACAATAGCAGCATTAGAGACCATTGACTTCAAAAGAAATGAGAAAAAAAAAATTATAAATTGATAAAAAATATTAGGAAGAATTGAAATAGTGTTGTGAGAATATATGTAAAGTTGGTCATTTTGAATGCTGATTTCATGTGTAATGGCACATTTTTATATTGCAGCCATTTATATAAGATTAGCTGTTTCTGTTGGTAAGAGAATATTGTTGATTGATTTTTTTTTTTTTTTTATGTAGATATCAAATATAATTGAAAGTTATAGACTTGGATGCTGCCATACTGTTAAAATAAACAAACCACCCAAAATATTCTAATGCAGGTTGCTTTATGACGGAGTAGTTTACCAAAATAGAAAAATATCTTGATTGGTTATCAAGACGATGTGTTTTTCCTTCTTGGTTTCCCCCGATATTGTCTTCTATTTGTGTCCTTTCCTGTCTCAGTAAGGGCTATTTTCATTGGTGCTAAAAAGGATGAATTAGGAAATAGGGGACAAAAGATAATTCAACAGACTTTAAATGTAACTCGAAGTTCCTCTTTCACCTTTTAGAGAAGGAGCAAAGGCCGTGGTAGTAGGGCTCAAAGCTTAAGTGATTCTTCCATTCACTCTTTGGATAAGCACCATGACAAGGAAAAGAAGGTAAGGCAGCCTCCAGATCTACCTTACTTCCTGCCATGTGTGATTGATGCCCCCCTCCTCACGACTTCAAACTATGAGGTAAATGTACAAAACCAAAACTCTTGTTTATCTGAAATATGCACCGCTGTGATTAGTTTTGGTTAAATTGCACGGGCCACCGTCACCCTGTGCCGCCCCTCTCATGCACACTTTTCATATCCCACAAAGCTTTAAAAGCCACGGGAGGGAGAAGAGTGCCTTTTATCACTCAGAGTGATTAGTATTTTGGTGCTGCCACAAATTATCAACATAAAGAGTCCTGTATTCATAGAAAAGCATCCGTCATGGCCATTAGTTCCACAAAGTACATTTAATCAGTATTAATAGGTAGTGTAGTCATTTGTTCCACTAATTTTCTATACGCAGCTGTACCGAATAAAATATGTAGCATTATTAACCCTGTCTGCTTCTCATCTAATTCAATTAAGTGTATGTCCTGTAACATGGCCTCATGTCAATAAATGTGTACGGAACGGCAGAAGACGATCTGTACGGAGTGGAAAAAATGTTTGATTGTGCCTCTGCCTGTTTTTTTCTTCATGCTGTAATAACGGGAGTATCTGAAATACTCATCCAGCAGACCTCATAGTGTGAAACGTTTGGAGGAGCTCATCACATCTATCCATCGTCCTTGATCATTTTGTGCCTGTCCCTAGCAGCTCAGACACCTCTTATTCAGCGATAGTTTGCATTATTTGCCTTATTTCTAGGCGAACCGGGTCATTGAAATGACTCTGTGTTGATTTAACATTTCTTTAAATGTTTTGTCGTCATTGTTGGTAGAATTTACATTGATTTTCATATGTTTACTATATATCTTATTATCAGTTCTGAATTTTTTTTTGTCTTCGTTATTTAATAATTCTGCTTGAGTTATTTTCTAGTAGTGATATTTTTTATCTAATTGAATCTAATGAAATTTAATAAAAAAAATGTAAACATGATGTTTTTTTATTTTGGCTATTCTGGAAGCTTACCAACTTGCATATAAAGTTACAATTTAATTAAGTGTGGAATCTCACATGCACATTTTTGTTATATATATATATATATATATATATACAAACACACAAACACATCTCTAAATTGTATTTTGTGTAACAAAACATTTAAAACAATTTCAGTCATTATGAATCACTTTAATGTAATGTGGAGCAAGGAAGGCTGTTGGTTATGAGTAATTATTTGAATTGGTTTGAATGAGTTTGCATTGGAAATGCATGCCAAAATGGAGTGGGTGGTATTCTGTTAAGCTGCTCAAAGACAGACTTTGCAGCCTGTGTAATCTAGGTCAGCGAAAGATTCAATATGAGATGCCATTTAAAGCAGTTTCTCCCACAATTATTCTGATATTTAACTTCTTCGCCTGAGAGGGCTTGATGTGAACAGTGATTCCGGTTGGAGCCGTATTCTTGAAGATGGTGTTGTGAAGTTTTCTCTGCTCCTCCATGGCTATTGTTACGGCGCCTGATTTGCATTAGCAAAGGGGGCCCATCCCCCCTACTCCACATTCCCAGGTCAAAGGTCGGGGGGCTCAGATGTATACCTAGCTAATTCCAAACCCCAGGGCAAACAACAATAGAGGCAAAAAGCTTCTCAATTTGCAGCTAGTTTTAAATGTGCTCCGAGAAGCTGTCGAGAACGGCATCTGGGAATAAAATCTCTCTTCCTCCTCACGTATCTTAAATTCTGATCTGTTTGGCATTTTAGCTTTGTTTTCTGGATGATTAGTGTCTTTTGTATTTAAACTCTTTTTATTTGAAGATTTATTATATTTCTTCATTTCCGTAGTTGAATTTTAATACTTAGCCCGAAGCTTCTGGAGTCATGTCTTTGTTCATCCTGAAAGAGATTTCCTACATATCACTAATCTGCTGAGGGCATTGATCAATTATGATAAATGTCTTGGCTTTTTGTTTTCTCTCTTTTGCTGTGTCCTCTGCCTGAACTATTCATCTTTGTATAATTAAGATGTTTATATATAGATGTAAGATGTATAATTAAGAAGTTTGTGTCAGAATTTGAATTAGACCAGTAAACAGCAGTTCATACCTGCGTTTTGTCATCACAGAAGGGTCTGCATATCTAGACAGTTTCAGTTTATTTATTTGATGGAAATGAAATGAATGTTATACTGTGTATTTTTCTTTTCTCCATTCATAAAGAAAGCCAAGTAGTGTCATGAAATTAGTTTTTTATTAAAAAAAAAAATTTCTCACGAAAACACCTGCCCTGTCAGCACCTTTAGGAACAATGTTAATTACTTGAAGTGTTGTCTTTGCAAACTGGTTTGATTTTTTTTTTTTTTTTTTTTTTTTTTTTTTTTTTTTTTTTGAGTATGAGCAAATGATTTTTAAGCATAACAAAAACAGTGACATTTGGATTTGTAGGTTGCGAATGAAAATTAATATATATTGAGTATTTAATATAATACAATCTTTTTCCACCCACTTCAAAAAATTGCCAGGGTGCTTATTCAAAACCTTCATTTCAAGTTTGTACGATTTTTCCATTTTAAGAAAATGGCTTTTAAAATAGTATATGCAGGAAAATTGTAAATGGTGTCAAGGAAGCGGATGCTCATTTTCATTTTCATTGAAAAACTTTAGCCTGAGGGCCTTTGGAATTGTCACCGCCTCTTGCACTGAGAAGCAGTGTAAACCGTTATCGTGTTCAGAATAATTGTCCATTTTAACTGAGACAATGGCTGAAAAAAAAAAAAAAAGCTAGACGTTTGTATATCGCTCCAGTGGGGAATGTGTAAATATTCTCTACGAATGTTTCAGGATCACTGCATATTTTTACAGCCTCACTCTTAAGAACAGAAACCGAGAGTTTGGAGGTGTTCGATTGGAGTGTGAGGTGTAAATTTGTTCACGCTCCTGCTTCTCGAGCGCAAATCGAGCTGTGTGGAGCACGGCACTAGACCGACGTGTAAATTAAGCTGCAGTAGACTCTGGTCAGGCCTGCAGTGTGAAACCTTATCCATATTTCTTTTTTCTTTATGTGATGATCTGAATGGACAGAACAAGGGGCTCTCCTTGCTGGGTTTGAAGAATGCTTGCAAACAATTGACTTGTTCAGAATCATTATTTCTATTTCTTTCTTTGTTTCAGAAAATGACAGTGTAGGCTAAAGTCCTTCCCAAGTTCTACTGGCTTTAGTTGAAGCTTTTGCGGTACCATCTTCATTTAATGTTGTTGTTTGTGTTGTTGCACAGAAACATAAAGAAAGAGATCGTCACAAACCAAAGCACAAATCACCTTCCTTGGTGCCAGCTATGATGGTGACCTCTGAGAAGGTGAGTTCATGGATGATTTTTATTTTTATTCCATTTTTTATTTAGATTCATATATATATATATATATATATATATATATATATATATATATATATACACACACACACACATACACACACACACACACAGAACTGGGTAGATTACAAATTTGAATCCGTTAATGATTCCAAATTACTTCCAATTAGGGCTGGGCGATATATCGAATATTAGCGATACTATCGGAATAATTTTGACGACGATGTACAATTTGAATATATCGGGAATATCGAATATTTCAAATTCAAGCATACTTTCCCAAAAGAACGCGTCGAATGTCCAAAAAAGGAACCTGTAACTGCTGACTGCTCTACGCCCCTCTACTACGAGAGCTGTAATGATAGCGGTTGCCAGATAACAAGAGTTTGAATCTCCCAAACAGAGCTCCACTGTTACAAGGATACATTTTCTGCCTGGTGTTTGCTTATTTTAAGCAATCTGGCAACCATGCGCACGTGCTCACTCCTCATTGCGGAAGAGCCGCCGACGATAATCTGAAAACACTAACAAGCTAGAATTGAGCGATCTAATGAAAGCGTCGTTCAGCTGGTCTGTGTTCTGTCGTGAGATCTCAACTGTATTGTTTGCATTTGTGATCGCAAAATAAATGCACTTACTCGACCGCTGATGTTTGAATAGAGAAACATAGGCTATGGCCATTTGGAATTACTATTGAGGAATTTCACTGATATGTTTACCAGTTTCCATAATATAGACAGAGAAAATGCAAAAGTCTTTGGTATTCATTTATATATATTTATATATAAGAAATAGCTATGTGCTTCAGCAACTAGCTCCCCATCTAAGAGGGTTTTTAGTGTCAGTAGGAACATAGTTTCATGCCACAGAGCTTCTCTTAAAACCACAGACAGTTGACAGACTTGTGTTCTTAGCTTAAAAACTTGTTAAAAAATTAAAATAAAATACTTATCCCAGTTGCATAGTTTAAATTGTGAATTGCATGCACTAAAAAGTTGACAGAATGCACTTTCTGTAACTGTTACTTAATTTGCACTGCTTCAGTTACATATAGGCCTACATGTATTCATTAATAAAAAGCAGTAAGTGATCTCTTGGTCTAGATTTTTTAACTGCTTAAATTAGCGGTTTAATCTAAATGTTTTTGTTTTTTTTTATGGGCAAAAGAAAATCATGTTTTATTTTTTATTATTTAAATGCAAACATATCGAGATATATATCGAATATCGTAAAAAATTTCACAATATCGAGATATCATTTTTTTTTTGTATATCGCCCAGCCCTACTTCCAATCGTAATCCACTACATTTTAGGTAATAAAGTCAGACTACTTTTTGATTACGCGTGACCTAACTTGTTTATCACATTGATTTTAATAGGATAATCTTGTACGATATTGATATAAAAATACAGAGGAAGAACATTTATTTCATTTGTTATTAACATCATGAGGTGAATTTAACATTACATCAATGTTTCCCAAACTGGGATTTGTAAAGGAACTGCAGGGGGTTTGTGAGTTTAATGAAATGCTAATAATCAATGAAATCGTTGCAATACATTTGAATAAATCATAAATGATTTTCAATCAAATGCTGTGTAGCCAGCTGATGGTATTGACTGGTCTTTGTGTGAATGTCCACAAAACTGAGTAGATGTAAGCAGCCGGCTATTTCAGAAAGGAACATCTACAACATGAAAAAGAGGAATTTAGGAGAATCAATAAATTATGAATAATGTATTACTGTTGTGGGAATAATATTTAATCATGCAATCAATAAAAACGTAACTGTAGTCTGATTCAGAGTATTTTAAATTGCAATTTAATCCAATTACAAGCACTTAATTCTTGGAATCTTATTACGTAATCCAGATTACATGTAATCAGTTACTACCCAGCTCTTTATTTATAAACGATATGTATATATATATATATATATATATATATATATATATTACATGCATGTGTGTATATGTTTATATGTGCATTATTTAGTTGCATTATTCTTTATTTTTGTCATAACTTTTTTGTTATTAGAGTATTTTTGTCCATGTGTGCATTTCTCTTCTTGGCCACAGAGCTACAACAGCAGCACTGGCGGAAGTGTCTCCTCCATTACCACCACCCAGAAGCGTCTGGACGACAGCGGAGCTCGATTCACTAATGCCAACTTCCAGGAAGTTCCACCTCACTCCAGTTCCAGCTCCAAGGATGGCAGCTCCTCTGATGGCAAGAGCTCGGATGGCAAAAGCAAGAAGTCCAGCAGTCACGGCACTAGCTCAAGCTCTGGCTCCAGGGGCCGCAAGTCAGTGCCGGGCAAACCCCACAGCCCTGTGGTCACCACAGTAACGTCATCCACCGCTCCCTCCTCAACCAGTCCTTTTCAGCAAGGTGAGACTTACAAACATACCAGCTTCACTTTCACTAGCATGTTCTCAAACCCAACTGCCAGATTCAAGTCTTGTGTGGACGTGTGTGAGATTTGAGTGAGTCTGTTGTGACTGGGCTGGATGGAAGCCAGAAGACATAAACTTGGCGTGTGTGTGTGATAGGACTGTCGTCTGACTGGCTGCTGCTGCAATGTGGAGCGGCGAGTCTTTAAGAGCCGTTTGGGACGTGGGTGGCGTCTCGTGTGTTTTGTGAGTGTGTTATGAGGGTAGTTTGAGAGTCAGAGGAGACGCGTGTTCCCTTCCTTTCTGCAATCAAGCGGTAATCATTAATGGGGCCTCCTCGCTGGAGTTAAAGGGAAACTTCAAGGAACCCTGGAAGAAGAAACAACACAGTGTTTTCTCAGCGGAGCGCAATGAGATCAAAAGATGGTGGTGATTATTTATGGAGTCTAACCTTCTGCTTGGGACTATGTGATATTGTCTGGGCTGTTGTAGGGCTGGGCGATATACAAAAAAAATGATATCTCGATATTGTCAATTTTTTTTACGATATTCGATATATATCTCGATATGTTTGCATTTGCATTTAAATAATTAAGAATAAAACATGATTTTCTTTTGCCCATTTAAAAAAAAAAAAAAACATTTAGATTAAACAGCTAATTTAAACTGCTTTTTATTAAATGAATACATGTAGGCCTATATGTAACTGAAGCAGTGCAAATTAAGTAACAGTTACAGAAAGTGCATTCTGTCAACTTTTTAGTGCATGCAATTCACAATTTAAACTATGCAACTGGGATAAGTATTTTATTTTAATTTTTTAACAAGTTTTTAAGCTAAGAACACAAGTCTGTCAACTGTCTGTGGTTTTAAGAGAAGCTCTGTGGCATGAAACTATGTTCCTACTGACACTAAAAACCCTCTTAGATGGGGAGCTAGTTGCTGAAGCACATAGCTATTTCTTATATATAAATATATATAAATGAATACCAAAGACTTTTGCATTTTCTCTGTCTATATTATGGAAACTGGTAAACATATCAGTGAAATTTCCCAATAGTAATTCCAAATGGCCATAGCCTATGTTTCTCTATTCAAACATCAGCGGTCGAGTAAGTGCATTTATTTTGCGATCACAAATGCAAACAATACAGTTGAGATCTCACGACAGAACACAGACCGGCTGAACGATGCTTTCATTAGATCGCTCAATTCCAGCTTGTTAGTGTTTTCAGATTATCGTCGGCGGCTCTTCCGCAATGAGGAGTGAGCACGTGCGCATGGTTGCCAGATTGCTTAAAATAAGCAAACACCGGGCAGAAAATGTATCCTTGTAACAGTGGAGCTCTGATTCGGAGATTTAAACTCTTGTTATCTGGCAACCGCTATCATTACAGCTCTCGTAGTAGAGGGGCGTAGAGCAGTCAGCAGTTACAGGTTCCTTTTTTGGACATTTGGCGCGTTCTTTTGGGAAAGTATGCTTGAATTTGAAATATTCGATATTCCCGATATATTCAAATTGTACATGGTCGTCAAAATTATTCCGATATTATCGCTAATATTCGATATATCGCCCAGCCCTAGGCTGTTGTGACAAACCCCACACAGATCCAGGGTCGGTAAGCCACACGACTGTTCTATTATGATGCCCTGATGTCAAATAGTATTATGAGAGATTGTAATATCACCAATCTTTTATAAAAAAAATTTGGTGTGTTTTAAACAACAGATAGCAGTGGTAAAATGTAAAGCTGTTTATAATTCTGAATTTGTGAATTACCTTGCTGTTGTTGATTTAAGAAAGGTGGATAAAATAGAATATTCTTTCAGACAAAGTTTAGGTTGATCTGTGGCTCACTTGCTTAAGTTCAGCTCTCTTTTCACACATTTTTAGCTTGTCTTCAAAGAGAAATGACTGTAAATTTCTTGCAGTGTTCAATCTAGGATCCAGCGATAAGATAAAGCAGAACTTCATGGATGTGTTTTGGAAAGAATACAGAATGCTGCTAGTTATCTATTGGTTGTGGCAGCCGTTTGTGTGACACTGCTTTATCTTCGAGATGTGTTAACTGGCATGCAAGCTCTGCGCATGTTTTAATGTTAGAAGGAGGCTCAAGGGATAGACTGCGTAGTAAAATTGGTAAGTAAAGGCTCAGCAGCCTCCTGCCACAGCTGTAAAAACATGCATGGCGGAGTTTCTCTGGCTTTGGTTAAAGGACGAGTCCTTGCCTGAACACATATATCTGGGTCACCCTTCCTGCCTGGCTACATACCTGATTGTTTGGCTTCCCACAAGTTTGACTGGCCCACCTAGGTGTGGAAGATGTTGACATTGCCTGATTTCAGGTTCTGTAGGTTATTGTTCTGGGTTTGTGGAGATTTAACCAGCTTTTTTTGTTTTTTTAGTAGAATCATTTTTTACTGTATTCATTTTCGATTATAAATAAGAGGATCCTTGGTAAGAAAAGGGAGAATCTTTTCCAAATCTAATTTAAACTTAAAACCGTTTGTATACATGTCGGTTTAATAGTTTTGGAAATTTCAGCAAAAAATACACAGTTAGTTTCATGTGGTGTGACCAAGTTAAATTTTCCATACACCTTACATCTAATAGTACATACCTTAATCGTTTGTTCTTTTCAAAAATGTTTTTGCTTATCAAATAGATCAAGTCAATATATTTTTTTAAATAAATTAATGGATCAGGACAAATAAAAAATGACTGTCAAGTAATTCCACATTTTGGAGAGGCCTTTTTTGGTTTTTCTTTTGGATAACTGAGTTATTCACAAAATACTTGAAATTGCTAAAGTACATTACCGTTCAAACAGTCAGATTTTTAAAAAATATATTTTTAATTTTTTTATGCAAGGATGCATTATATTATTTAAAAGTAAATACATTTTTAATGTTCTCAAATATTTCTATTTGAAATACATGCTGATCTTTTGAACTTTCCAGTCATCAAAAATATCTTGAAAATATGTATCATGGATTGAACAAACATATTAAGCATCACAAGTTTTTTCAGAATTTATAATAAGAAATGTTTCTTGAGCACCAAATTTGCATATTCAAATGATTTCTGAAGGGTTATGCAAGTAAAAGTAATGACTGAAAAGGTTTGCCATTAAAGGAATAAATCAGATTTAAAATACATATATATATTTTTTGGATGATAGCGTTTAATTTGGTACAAGTTTGTTCAACTATTCTGCACCGAATTGATAGTTTTTGTGTTTTGTATTACAAGCTCTTAGTAAAGATGATGAAGTGCGGTGCAATGCACAATTTGTCCAATGCGGTGCTCCAGCTATGCTGTGTTTCTGTCTATTTAAAACATTGTGGCTGCGAAAAGGTCTTAGTTTTATCACCACGTGCCACCTCTGTGTTGGTTTATGCTGTCTCTCTGTCAATGTGGTTGTGATATTAAGGTGTGCTTTCATCTTTGCCTCCCTTTTCTCTCTCAGGTCTTTTATTAGGCAACAGCAGCAATAAATCAGCCACTAGTGGGTCTGTGGTCCAGCCCACATCTGATTTCCTCAGCTTCTCTGATCCCAGCCTAAGAGCCGGTGACTCGTACACACCTCCATCCTTTAGCCGTTGTCACGTGAAGGGTGGTGCAGAAAATGCAGCTTCTGAAGGCATGGTGGCTCTCAACACCTTCAGCATGATATCCATCCCCCAAAGCACCAGCTCAAGCAAGCATTATGAAAACTGTCACCCAGCTGGAGAGCTAGGAGTCCTGGCCTCGGCAGGCTACAAAAGACCCCAGCCCTCCTCATCCTCTTCTTCTGCGACATCGTCTTCATCTACTGGTGAGGATGGTGTGAAGAAGAAGAAGAGAGGGAACTGGAGGAACCGGTATGGACCGTGCTTCACCACCCAGGACAGTAAAACCACTGATACAGGAGAGCACGGGTCCACAATGCCCTCATCCACTTCCCCCTCGCCATCCTCTATGAGCACCATAGCCTGCCGCGGGAGTGCAGTCAGCAGTACAGGAGGTGTGGGAGCAGTGGGTGCTGGGAGCAGCAGTCTGGGGATTCAGAAGTCCCCATCCCTCCTCAGGAATGGAAGCTTACAGGGTACAACTGTCAGCTCCCCGTCTGCTGGACCAGGTGAGCAGAGAAAAATGTGCTGTACAATCACAACAGATCTTAGTCAAATTAAAATGGAATCTTTTTATTGTGAATATAATTAAAACCACAGTAAAATAATATCTATTTTCATGTTATGGACTATAACAATGACAGGGCATTAGAATGATTTAGGGCTGCAGAATTAATCGTATTTTAATTAGGGGTGTGCACGGATAGTCGAGCATTCGAATATTCGTTCTGCTCTAATTATTCGATAAATAAAAATGATATTTGAATTTCGCAAAAAAAAAAAAAAGTTCAAAATAAAACCTCATTTGTTCACTTTCTGTGATTCTCCACGGCATATTTGAAGATGTATGCAAGCAAAAAATAATTAATGAATGAATAAGGGGCTGTTCACATATCGCTCCTAAAAACGTGTGGAAACCGCTAGGTGCGCCACTTTCTCCTTCTTTCCAAAGCGCTCGGGCAGAAGCGCTTCTGGGGCGTCTGCCGTTGCTAAGCAACAATGACGCGCTCTCAATGAAGACGCGGAAATTTCGGCAAAGGATAAATAAAATCGCTTTCAGTAGCTCTGCTACTAAATTTATTTCAAAATGGCAATCCATATACAGCTATGATCAGCTGTTCAGCTTCATCTTGGCTGAGCTTTCAACGTTGTTATGGGAAAGGATGAAGCTGAATGTTTAGTTCTTGTCACATGACCTGCGGTGCGCTTGCGGCATTCTGAAAAGATGAGATGTTTTCAATTCGATGCGGTGCTCCAATGTAGGCGCGCGGTATGCACGCTCATAATGATTCGCACGCGGTGCGACGCGCCCGTTTGTTCCAGGCGCCGTGGAGAGAAAGTCACAGAAAGTGACCGAATTCAAGAACATTGTTGCGGCATCTCTCAAGCAATGAATAAACACCGCTAACTTGGAGAATGCAGTGAAAACTCCTCTTCTCGCGTCTGCCCTAGACCCTCGGCACAAACATCTCAGGTTTCTCGATGCAAACATGAGAGAAGGAAGAAAAAAATACTTTTGAACATTATCAGAAAATTTTCCTTGATGCGAGTGGTGCGGATGCAGCCGCCGTCACCAACGATGAAGAGGATGCAATGCCCACTCAAGGGAAAAGGCTGAGACAGTTCTTCAGCGATGATTTATTGGACTCAGCGATGAGTCCAGCCGAGACGAGTGGGAACAGTTCTTGCTGGAGCCATGTATTCCACCAGATGAGGATCCCATTCAGTGGTGAAACGAAAACACGAAGCGCTTCACAAAACTTATTCGCTTATCACACCGTTATTTGTGTGTGCTGGCAACCTCTGTGCCGTCAGAGCGCGTTTTCTCCGCGGCCGGCCTTATTGTTAACAGACTAAGGAGCCGACTTTCCCCCGATCATGTTTACATGCCCGTATTTCTTAACAAGAACATGTAAAACAATAGAAAAAAAAGCAAAAAAGATTGCTGACAGTTTAAAAGTTTCAAAGTTAAGTGTAGGCTACGTTCTACAATAGCCTATTGCTGCAGGCTGCTTTACGTTTTTTCTTTGTTCACTGTTTTTTTTTTTTTTTTTTTTTTGCTTTTAATTTGTACTTTTGTTTGTTTGCACGCATCGTTAAAGGTTTTCAGCTACAAAACACGATGTGTTCAAGCTTATTGTGTGTAAGCTTGTTCAAAATGACGGAAACAATAAATGTTGCTGAAAAATACGTCTGTCTCATTAAACTTAATTTCAATAAACGAATATTCGAATATTCTTTTTTGTGAGCTCAAATATTCGAATGTGATATTTGCGGAAAACGCCCATCCCTAATTTTAATTGTTTTTCACAATTAAGCATAGGCATCTATTATATTGTCTTGCAGGCTACCCTGATAGTTTTTTTTTATTGACATTCCTGTTATCTTGCATTGACAAGTTTTAATGCTCAACCATCTTTAATGCTTGTGGTTACCAGATGTCAAGAGTTTAAATCCCCAGGAATTTTGCACTTGGATGGATCCACTTCTTCCTTGTGTTTTCGTGGTGCTTACGTGAAACTACAATAATGCTAATGAAGTAAAAAATATATTTAATTCTCAAATGAAATGTCCCTTCCACATTCTCATTTTCATTCCTTTCAAATTACATATGAAGTCTGCCATGATTGTCTTTTTAAATATGTTGCATACTCCTAAATCTAAATGTCCTTTCCAAATCTTTCCCAGCTTTCTTTCTTTCTCTTGCTCTTTTACCTTTGCAGTTGTTCATGGACTCATAAATGTGCATAGAAGCTTATAAACATAGGCTATTATAAATTGCCATGTTTTGGTCTATCTGAAATAATTATTTTTCAGGAATTACACATGGAGGGTCTTTTCAATATTGCATTGTTCAATTTGTGATTCATCTTAATCTTTCCCTGAATTTTTTCCATCTCGGTTTATTAAAAAAATAAATAAAAGGAATCCATTTGAGGTCTGCTCTTCTCGAAAAGAGGCCTGGGAACCAGCATGATGTTGTTTTGGTCTGTGCTGAAGCTCATTAGGGTAAAAGTGGATGGAGGTGCTCTCTAAAGTGCTTCCTCATTCCTACCTGATTGAGAGCTTAGAGTGGCCCGCTGAATCTCCATAGAGATCCACATTAACCTGTTGAGCACAAGGGAGCTGGAGGAGGGAAGGAGCCCCTAACAGGCAATTAGTTCAAATTGTATTTGTTCCTCCCTGATGTTGTCTTCTCTCGGGATCCAGAGTGAGATGGCTTGAGATAGTGTGTAGAAATGCCCTGACCCCTACTGGCCTTCCCGCTCACTGAGCTGGAACCAGAACACCTAAATACATGGTCACACCATTCTTTCTCACTCATTTGCAACCACTTCCTCCCTCTCTCTCTCTCTCTCTCTCACCTGCTAAATTTTGCCATTGACACAAGTGCTAAGCGTACGCAATGTTAAAGGGGCCTTATCTTTGGCGCTCTCCTGTTGCTTGGCAACAATCCAGGTGTTTTTTTTTTTTGTTTTTTTTTAGTTCCTTTCCTTCGGATTAGAACTTGGATACTCTGGTCTGTCTCTTTCTCTGTCATTCCTATTATGTATCATCTCACTATTGCCATATCCTTTCTCTCGAGGCCATATGGGTTTTTTGTTTGTTTGTGCTTCCATCCATCGCAACCCTCACCTGTTCATGGCATTTGGCTGGACTGTAAATATTTAGCCATGGCTAATGCAGGGCTACAGCAGAGTACTCCACCTTATCTGTTTAACCCGCTCTCAATGGCTCCCAGCTCTTTTTTCTTGTTTGATGGATGGCTGGTTTATCAGGGGAGAAAATCGAGGCAAAAGTTGTGTAGTGTATTCCAACCTTTAAAGGCTGTTGACTCAAAAAGGCAGTCTTGGAGCAGGTTTTCTTTTGTTTTTGAATATAATAATAGTCTAGCACTTTAAAATGTGGGACTCAAGTTAAAAGAAGTTCAAATTTTTTAAAACAATGTCTCGAAAACTTGCATTTTCCCTTTCATTGCCCTGCGTCTTGCATTTTTAAATGCAAAAACATGTTACAGTGTATAATTGTCTTTCGATTTTTGAACCAGCTGATTTTGAATTATTTTTTTTATCCACACATTGAGAGTTTGACATGGACACAAAACATTGAGACGTTTTTCAGAATATCTTTTATTTTCCACTGAAGAAAGCCACACAGGTTTAGAACAACCTAATACAAATATAAAAAAAAAAATTTAATTTAAATTTTTGGGTCAACTGTCCCTTTATCCCTGGATTTATTATTCAGGATAAGGCATCCTGAGCAGTGCATGCATTAGCTGCATTAACTGAAGCCATGCGCTATACCTTATCCTCGCTTTCAGTCTGCATGCTTTAGAGATGTCAACCCTGACTGTTTGCTTGTGATAGAACATTTCTTGAAGCTAGTAACCCAACGCGAAACATTTCAAGACATTGATAACTGCTCAAGATACCACATTTAAATTAAAAACATCTGCCACGTCAAAGGCCTAAATATGTTCTGCCAGCATGCAACAATACCTCGAATCAGTCCCTGCTTTCTTCTCTTCGGCTGTAAAGAAAGCGATGGGATCCTTATCAGGCTCTGGGCCTCGTCATTAACCTCCCTCTGAACTCGCATGGATTTTCTGCTGAGAGAGGAGACAGGGGTTTGACTTGAAATGCTGGCTAATCTAATTTGAAATTTCCCCTCTCTTCCCCTGATTTGATAAGGGGGGTTTCAGGAGGAGATGTTAAGTCCTGATCGATCGGGGCGGTTCGATCAGCACCAGATAACAGGATCTTTGTCCTTCCTTTGTTTGGTCGCTCATGTCTTGTAACCTCTAATCAAATGTTCCATTGGTTGACCTTTCCTAAAATTGTAATTATTAACCAGATTACCAGCTCAACACGTTGATTTAAAGATTTATCTAATCATTAATGAGCCATGGTAGCCATTGGTATTCACAAATCTGCCAAAGCTAAAACCAATTGTGATTTAAATGGAATAACGTGCCACAGTGATATCCAGGCTATCTTTCTCTATTACATATGTCTAGAGCTGAAACAACTAATCGATTAAAATCGATTATTAAAATAGTTGTCAACTAATTTAGTCATCGATTAGTTGCTAAATAACTTTTATTTGCTGTAAGCAACTCATTTCGTGCATATTTCAAATCTGCGTTGACCAAAGTGTGGCAGTAATGAGCCACCGGAGGTTTTACTCAGCCAGTACAGCAGGAGAAGTAGCGAATAGCCAATAGCTGGCCTCGTTTTATGTCACGTGCTTCCCGAACAGCGTCTCTGCAGCATTCAGCAGGATGTGGGAGTACTTTACTTTGAGCCTTCAAAAAAAGAAGAGTAACCTGTAAACTCTGCACTACTGAAATGTTTAAGGGGTCATTCACATATCGCGTCTTTTGCGCTCTCAAGTTTGTTATTTCCAATGTAGGCGCTGTATGCGCGCTCATAATGGAAGCGACGCGGTCGCGACGCGCCCGTTTTTCCAGGCGCGTCCGCACCGAGTTAAAAACATCTAAACTTTTTTTTAGAGAGCCGCAAGCGCACCGCGGGTGCGATTTTAAGAGCTGCAAATCCATTTATCCTTTGCTGAAATTTCTGCCTCTTGGAGAGAGCACGTCATGGTTGCTTAGCAAAGGCAGACGCGCTTCTGCCCGAGCGCTTTGGAAAGAAGGAGAAAGCGGCGCGCCTAGCGTTTTCCACGCTTTTTTAGGCGCAATATGTGAACGGCCCCTAAGACTTTTATTTGTGCAGATTCTCCAGTACAATGTTGTTTGCAAATGTTTAGTCGTAAAAGCTGATAACATTGCTTTTTAACAGTTAACATTTAAAGCTTTACAAACATGTTCTGTGATCAGTTTGTCGTTTACCAGTTCATAATTCAGTCTTGCAGCCTAATTATGACTGAATGAGAGAGGTAAATGTTTAAATATATTTGAAATGCACTTTTTTTCTAAGTATTCACTGCTCTTTTTCACACAGCAGTTTTTTTGTGTGTGTCCAATTTTTTTTTCTGGACAACCTTCTGATGGATTTTATTTTAAAATGCGAGTTCCATTCAGGTTTCATGCCATTGGCACTTTTTTCGAAGGATTGTTTACAATTTCACAGCAAAAGCTATAAAGCTGTTTCCCAGTAAATAATAAAATAAAATGTACTGCAATTTTATTCTGTTTTATCCTTCTTCGTGAAAAGATGTTCTGAAAGATTCCTTAAGCATTGTTCGGGATGTTAAACTACTTTAGGAGCTCTATGGACTGCCATGGTGAAAACATTATTTGAAATCTCCTTGCGAAATTTGCTATGGCTCAGTGTTTTGATTGCAGAAGAGTTCGACAAAGGATTACTAACACATAATAAAACAACTCCAGGTATATTTTTGATGAGGATATGACAATGCAAAATGGTTAAAATCTTTTAAAAATCTATGCTGAATGATAAAGACCCTTTATTAATAATTTACTTGGGGAAAAAATGGGCAAATCTAAAATATAAGTACATAAACCGATTAATCGTAAAAATAATCGACAGATTAATCGATTATCAAAATAATCGTTAGTTGCAGCCCTACATATGTCCTATGTGGAGTTTGGAGCTTGGTATTGTAAATGCTTCACGTGGTACTTCTCCGCCCAACAATGTTTCCTTGTTTCACCAGTAAATGTAGACTGCCGCGAGCCATTCATTCCTTTGTGTGGCAAGGGGGCCTCTCTCGTTCCTGCAATGGGTCAGCCTGGGCCATCAGCTGGGTTTATTTGAGATGGTGATAGGGGAGGAGGGAGAGAGAAAAGGGGGGGGTGGGGAATCAATAAAACAACAGCAAGAACAAACAGCGTGCATGTCATGAACCGGCACATAAATATAAATGGACTGCACTCCTCCCCAGGCCTGCCTGAAAAGCCCTCAGTCATTTTTACAGAAGAAATAGTGAGTCAACAGATTCAGGGAACTGTTTTCTGGGTCACTGGGAGGCGGATGCAGAGTGCATGTTGAGAGGACTCCAAAACGCTTTGTGCTTGCTCTCGATGTCTGCTGTGACAAGGGCCTGGTCAGACAGGCCTTTCAAAGTCCACAAAGTTCATCTCAGGGGCAGTAGGAAAGAAAGCTGGATAACCAGTGAAGGTATATTAGAGGACAGAGGTTGTCCTTACAGCTATTAAAACTTTTTTACCACTAGATAACAGGTCATAACCTGCATTGATTTCAGAACTCAGAAGTCAGAAAGAGCTTTATTACCAAGTATCCCAGGTTTTACACACACAAAGAAATTGACTTGGCGACAGGAGCTTCCAGTGCAGAAGTACATACACCGTTCAAACATACATGATAGTGCAGACATACATAGAATTGCACAGTAGAGACAAAATGAAATGGATCACTGATATAAGAAAAATAGAAAATTAAATAATAATGCACTATACAGAATTAGAAATATAGAGAACAAAACAATTGTTTAAATGCATGTACAGCTATTTTATTGTGTACCGTTTATGTAGTTCACAATGTGCAGTTTCCAGAGGCTATTTATAAACGTGTCAGTTATGATGGACCATGTGTAGTTGTGAACTTTTAATTGTTCAGGATGAATATAGCCTGTGGGAAAAAAACTGTACTTATTCCTGGCTGTTCTGGTGGCAACTGTTCGAAGAGAGAGTGGGCTGGGTGTGTGGGTTCCAAAGTGATTTTCTCAGCCCTTTTCCTCACTCTGGAGGTGTAAAGGTCTTGGAGGTTGGGCAGAGGGGCATCAGTAATCCTCTCAGCAGTCCAGACTGTAATCTCTTGAGGTCTAATTTGGCAGCTGAACCAAACCAGACAGTTATAGATAAACACTGGACAGACTCAATGACAGCCTAGTAGAACTGTTTTGGCAGCTCCTAAGGCAGGTTTAATTTCCTCAGCTAGCGAAAGATAACCTCGGCTGGGCCTTTTTTATCAATGAAGTCTATGTGAGTGCCCAGGAACCTGAATGACTCCACTGTGGTCACAGTGCTGTTCATGATGGTGAGTGGGGGGAGTGTTTCTCCTGAAGTCCATGATCATCTCCACTGTTTTGAGCGTGTTGAGCTCCAGGTTGTTGTGACTGCACCAGACAGCCATCTCTTTAACCTCTTCCTGTCTGTAACCTGTCTCCTCTCCATTGTGGATGAGGCCGATGATGGTAGTGTCATCAGCAAATTTCAGGAGCTTGACAGAAGGGTCTTTTGCAGTGCATTCGTTTTTTTATACAGGGAGAAGAGCAGTGGGGAGAGAACATATCCCTGAGGGGCACCAGTGCTGGTCGTGAAAGTCCTAGGTGTGAGTTTGCCCAGCCTCACTAGCTGCTGCCTGTCTGTCAGGAAGCTGGTGACCCACTGACATATGTAGGCACAGAGCTGGGTCAGTTTGTCTGAGATAAGGTCGGACATGATGGTATTGAAATCCATGCGTAATTCCCGTAATTGCAGAATTAATGATTTGTTTAACATCCCCCAGTTGCTATGCCAGATCTCCTGCTGATAAACAAGACAATGTTATTTTTGACTATGTGGGAACCAAAAGAGAATGGCTTAGTGGGTCAATTATCAGTGAAAATGTGCTGTTTCGTTTTAATCATTTGCTGTAATTGCTGTCTTTCTGCAGGTTCGTACCCCAGCAGTAGTGATGTAGCCTGCCCATTGCCCAGTGCGGTGTTTGGAGGGTCTCTGTCCGGATCCAACTCCGAGTTACCTGCTCATCAGTCAGTTGTCACTTCCATGCCCACTCTCACCTCGCTGCCCCCAACCGCCCCGTTCACCAGCACCTCATCCACACATGTAAGTGTTTAATGGACCTTATTACATATTCATGCTCAGTGCTCACTCTGTATATGTTTGTTCGATTATTTAATTTATCAGATTTGTTTTTGGTGAAATGGGCAAATTAATATATGAAAGATAAAAATTATTACAAGCTTTGAAATGTGACTCCAGGCTAAAATAAATTTTATGTGAGGTGCTTTTATTTTGATTCAAATTTAAAACGGTTTAAATAAATTCAGTTTTCTTGAGCGCCAACATATTAGAATGATTTCTGAATTATCAAGTGACACTGAATGCTGAATGATGGCTGCTGATAATTCAGCTTTGCCATCATAGGAATAAATTTGATATTGTAGTAATATTTGAAAATATTAGTTTTTTTGATTGTTTGTTTGTTTGTTTTAAAATAAAATATTTTTTCAAAAGAATTTATAAATCTTACTTACACCACGTTTGAATAGTCGTGTACAGTTGTGGCCAAAAGTTTTGAGAATTACATAAATATTGGAAATTGGAAAAGTTGCTGCTTAAGTTTTTATAATAGCAATTTGCATATACTCCAGAATGTTATGAAGAGTGATCAGATGAATTGCATAGTCCTTCTTTGCCATGAAAATTAACTTAATCCCAAAAAAACCTTTCCACTGCATTTCATTTCTGTCATTAAAGAACCTGCTGAGATAATTTCAGTAATCGTCTTGTTAACTCAGGTGAGAATGTTGATGAGCACAAGGCTGGAGATCATTATGTCAGGCTGATTGGGTTAGAATGGCAGACTTGACAAGTTAAAAGGAGGGTGATGCTTGAAATCATTGTTCTTCCATTGTTAACCATGGTGACCTGCAAAGAAACGCGTGCAGCCATCATTGCGTTGCATAAAAATGGCTTCACAGGCAAGGATATTGTGGCTACTAAGATTGCACCTAAATCAACAATTTATAGGATCATCAAGAACTTCAAGGAAAGAGGTTCAATTCTTGTAAAGAAGGCTTCAGGGCATCCAAGAAAGTCCAGCAAGCGCCAGGATCATCTCCTAAAGAGGATTCAGCTGCGGGATCAGAGTGCCACCAGTGCAGAGCTTGCTCAGGAATGGCAGCAGGCAGGTGTGAGCGCATCTGAACGCACAGTGAGGCCAAGACTTTTGGAAGATGGCCTGGTGTCAAGAAGAGCAGCAAAGAAGCCACTTCTCTCCAAAAAAAACATCAGGGACAGATTGATCTTCTGCAGAAAGTATAGTGAATGGACTGCTGAGGACTGGGGCAAAGTCATATTCTCCGATGAAGCCCCTTTCCGATTGTTTGGGGCATCTGGAAAAAGGCTCGTCCGGAGAAGAAAAGGTGAGCGCTACCATCAGTCCTGTGTCATGCCAACAGTAAAGCATCCTGACACCATTCATGTGTGGGGTTGCTTCTCATCCAAGGGAGTGGGCTCACTCACAATTCTGCCCAAAAACACAGCCATGAATAAAGAATGGTACCAAAACACCCTCCAACAGCAACTTCTTCCAACAATCCAACAACAGTTTGGTGAAGAACAATGCATTTTCCAGCACGATGGAGCACCGTGCCATAAGGCAAAAGTGATAAGTAAGTGGCTCGGGGACCAGAATGTTGAAATTTTGGGTCCATGGCCTGGAAACTCCCCAGATCTTAATCCCATTGAGAACTTGTGGTCAATCCTCAAGAGGCGGGTGGACATAAAAAAACCCACTAATTCTGACAAACTCCAAGAAGTGATTATGAAAGAATGGGTTGCTATCAGTCAGGATTTGGCCCAGAAGTTGATTGAGAGCATGCCCAGTCGAATTGCAGAGGTCCTGAAAAAGAAGGGCCAACACTGCAAATACTGACTCTTTGCATAAATGTCATGTAATTGTCGAAAAAAGCCTTTGAAACGTATGTTGTGCTTGTAATTATATTTCAGTACATCACAGAAACAACTGAAACAAAGGTCTAAAAGCAGTTTAGCAGCAAACTTTTTGAAAACTAATATTTATGTAATTCTCAAAACTTTTGGCCACGACTGTATATGCAAAAAGTCCATACCTAGATTAAAAAAAAATCAATATCTGCGAACAAATATAGTACTGCTAATCACACAGAGCTTTCAGCACACACATATTCTTTATACATCATCTCTCACAAAATTAACCCATTAAATAGAATTATACTTATCATCTTTGTCCTGAGTGCTAATTTGCTCCAGTTTTATCAAGATAAATGCTGTTTGAGCATGTTCGTGGCACAAATAGTAATTAACTCCAAAAAGGCTCAGATGCAAATGTTGGATGCAGCTATTTATGTAACTCCTATTTTTCTTTGTGAAGGATTTTTTCTTTCTAAAGAACAAATGAGTTTGGTTTGCAAGTGCCAGAGTTTGTGATAGATAATGCAATATTTATATAATCGCAGCATTATGTTAACAGTATGAGGGAGGCCATCTTTACAATACAAATTTTATTTCTTTATAGCATTGTGGTACCATCTTTGGGCAACAATGATACATAACATGTCAGTGTGACAAGTAAAGTGTGTCACTTCAGATCTCATTTTTCAGCTCTTGTATGTCAATTAGGGTATTTCTGACTTAAGTATATGGTCTTATCGAATAAACGTCATGTTGTTTCGATTCTATTTGTTAATACACTTTGTTGATATCACTAGTCAGAGCAGTATGTGTGGTCTAATAAACAGACATGACATTATTGTGAGATAAGTGGCATAATTGTCTTTATCTATTGGATATATTATTGCTTTCATTCAGTAATTATGTGTGTGTGTTTTTGTGTGTGTGTGTGTGTGTGTGTGTGTTTGAAGTTTTAAGTTTGAGGTTGGTAAAATTTGTTTTGTTTGCATTAATTGGATGAAAAATACAATTAGAAAAGCTTAAAGTAGCTATTTTCTTTATATATATATATATATATATATATATATAAATACATTTTAAAATGAAATTTATTCCTGTGATGGCAAAGATGAATTGTCAGCAGCCATTACTCGAGGTTTCACTGTCACACGATAACACTAACATTTCTTATCAATGTTAAAACGTTTTTGCTGCTTAATATTTTTGTTTACACTGTGATACATGTTTCTGGATTATTTGATGAATAGAAAGTTTGGAAGAACAGCGCTTTTAAAAGCGAATGGATATAGTGAGTAAATGTATACGTTTACAAAGAATTATGTATAAATACCTTCATAAATCAGTGACTTAAGAATCCCTCCCACACATGGATGGACTACTGCACGTGTTCAGATGACAATAATAAAGTCAAGTCTTTCTTACAAGCTTCCAGCGCAGCTTCAAATGGGCTCTTTGGAAGCGCACTAGAGACTGAGTACCATCGCTGCCGCTCTCCTGAGCATCTTTGTCTTGACTTGCGCTGCTGTAGCAACCCGTCGTTTCCAGGCAACAGGGCTTTGTTTGTTCAGATCTGCCCTCTCTGCAGGCAGGGTGGCCTTACATTAGGAAATGAAGTAGACCCACTGATGGCCTTAATGCTGCAGGGCTCCCGGCGGACCAGCCCCTCCTAACACACGACTGCAAATGTCCCCATTAGTCCTAAGCTTTATGGCATAGGAGACACAATACAATGGGCTTTTTTCTTCACTAGGTTATAGTCAGAAGATCAGTAAACGGTGATGCATTTAAAACTTTGTCAGGTCAGGAATAGAATTCTTTTATTTTTATTTTTATGCATTACATGATGTTTTATTGAATATAATGTATCAAACACTCATCTTTTATTCCGTCAGCATGACCGTCCCCGAGATATTTTTTTTTCCTTCCTCACTATCCCGAACTCTCCATTTGTGGATTAGTTAGATGAAAAAAATGTAGTGTTTTCAAACAGTGCAGCAGTGACCTTCGACCCCAGCGCGCACCCCCTAGGCCAACCTCTGTCCCAGTCTTCGTTAACCTCCACAATGGTGCTGAGAGCCCTAAGCCTCAAACAATCTGGCTGTCCCTCTTTTCCCTGTGCGGGTGCATTGAGCTGGGCTCGCTGACGGGATGAGGGCTGACAGGCTGGACAGAGAGCTGTGTAGTGGGATGAGGGGTTCTCTTCACACTCGTCATGCTCCCTCCTCTCTCCACACGGACTGAAAGAGGAGTCTGAGGAATGGGGAGGGCCTGCGAGGCCATGAGGGGCCTGGGGAATGTAGGATATCACTTTTTTTTTTTTTTTTGTAGACATTAAAAAATGTAAAGAATTTGAAGACCATTTTTATTGTTATTAAACACAAGTTTTTTTTTTTTTTTGTAGCTAAGGCAGTTCAAATTCTGTCACGTTTAGGATTCAAGTACCTTTTGCTCCATGTTTTAGCACCATAAATGAAATTTTTACTTCCTTTATTTCTTAGTATAAGATACATAAAAGAAGCATGTTTTCAAGGTTGGTTTAAATGTTGTGTTTCAGTCCAATAGAGTCAGAAATCCTTAAGTTACACATAAAGACGTTATTGTATAGTAACGACAAGAAATCCAATACATTGTAGTTTCAGCTAGAGTTGTTTCCTGTTTGGATCAGGTAAGGCCTTGATGTAGATAAAGCGAACAAAGAAAAATGAAATAATTTATTGATTTGATGAAAATAAGCACTGTATGACTTTTTTTAAAGGACCAAGGCTATCTTTATTTGATGGGGGAAAACAGTAATATTGTGCAATTTAGTTTTTTAATTTTGGATTTTAATGTATTTTCAGCAGTCATTATTCGAGACTTTAGTGTCACATGATCTTGCAGAAATCATTTTAATATGTTGATTTGGTGGTCGAGAGACATTTACTGTTATTACCAGTTTTGAACAGTTATGTTGCTTAATTGAGTTGTGGAAGATGCGAAACATTTTTTTAGGATTGTTGGTGAATTGACATTTGTTTAAAATAGAAATCGTTTGTATTAAATAAATGTCTTTACTTTTACTTATAAGCAATATGACGTGTCCTTGCTGAATAAATGGAAGTGTAGTCTGTAAATTGGAATAAATAGGAGTAATCATCCATATTTATATAAAATTTGAATAAAACCTCTTCAATTTTCCTTATTCCACTGCAAAAGTGCTATTTAAGTGCAAATCATGTGAACATTTGTGTGGTTTCCACCATGCACCAAGTTTGTTGTTGCACATATGCCGGTACCTCAGAAGCAACACCGAAACCAATCCCACCCATTATTAGGGAAATGGTTTAATTGGATTAAATAATTAGCTCCAGAAGCACATGGTGTGTATGTTGTTCAGGGCTGATGATCTGCTGTTGCAGGCTCAGCCAATTCTCCTGGCTCTCAGGAAATACAGCTGACATGGAGTTTTATCATCCAGCTCTTTGGCTCAACGCTCTTGCACGCATTCATATGCGCACATGCAGAGACACATACTTACACTCAATCAGCATTTGGAATTTGATAGAGTTCCATAGTGTAACTCTCTTTCTTTTGTGTTTCTTCCTTAGTCAAACTCTCTACCGGGATCCTTTAACCTGGCGCCAACCCATATGTTCGGAAACAGGCTGAATCCGAATTCCGCCATGGCTGCACTGATCGCCCAGTCTGAGGGCTCCCCGGCAGGTGAGACACACAGATGAGGAACCACACTGATCTTTAGCCGGTACCTCCCATAGGCACAGGATTACCTTCTCAAATCCTTCCCTCCTGCTTCTCCCATTTCTCCTCTTCCTCCTATTCTTTCTCCGCTCTCCTGTGCATATGGAATGTGTGGTCAGCTGTACCCCCCTCCTATCCTCCTCAGGTCGCAGAGAGAGGGAGAGGCAGAGAACAAAACTCCCCGGGACAGAAAGCTGAAAGTGTGCATACCTGTTAAATGAAGCATGCTACCACTCAAACATTTCATTAATCTACACAATGACCGCAGTGATGACACAGAGGGGATTGCCCTGGGTTTAGGAGGCAGGCTTAGCTTACACTCAGCCTCTCCCTTCTCCTTCCCTCCATCCCGGACCTCTCAACACTTTCCCCGGACCCTGCCTAAACCCTGGGGGCTCAGTAATGAGCGAATGGGCTTGCAGGACCCTGTCATGGGGGTTGGGGTGGGGACCAGTTGAAAGCAAGAGAGAGATAGGAAAAAGGGGGAACACAGCCTTTGAGGAATAATGGATCAGTCATGCCCCCCTCCTCAAACAGAGGTCAGGGGGTCATTTGACTAACAATAGGAGGAAGAACACCCGTCCTTAAAGAGACCACCGCTCGAGACTGCAAAGCTTGCATGCTATTAGCATACGCCCAGTTCTTATCTTGCATTAGTTTAAAGCGCAGCACGTTTCAAATAGGGCATATATTGAGTGGGCTGATAATTTGGCTTATGTCAACATTTTGATATATATTCGTTCTGAAGTCAAGAGTCAGTACGATTTAAAAAAAGGATATTACACTTTCATTCAAAAGAATGTGTTAAATCGATCAAAAGTGACAAAGGCATTTTTTTAAATTATTTTCTATTTTCTATTTCTGTTTTCAATATTAAAAATAATCAAAAATGTTTCTTTAGCGCCAAATCAGCGTATTCCAATGATTTCTGGAGGGTCATTTCACATGGACGTGTGTAGTAATGTCTGCAGAAAATTAATCTTTGCCATTGCAGAAATAAATTACATTTTAAAATATATTAAAATAGATTTTAGTTATTCAATTTCAATAATAATAATTGATAATATTACTGTATTTTTGATCTAATAAATGCAGCCTTGGAGAGCATAAGAGATACACACACACACATAAATTTGTGTAAAATTTTATAGTTTATAAATATAAAAAAGATATAAACCTATTCTAAATTTAAATCTATTATAATATCTAATCTATTTTATTATATAATGTATAATATTATAATTTAATTTTAATTTAATATAAATTAATGGTAATAATATACGTGTACCTTTTATTTTTAGTGCAGTTTTGAATAATAATCTTATAAACATTCAGCAAATTTGATGTCATTTAATGTCAGGTATCTATCACCCGTTGGCCACTCTGTTGTCTAGATATTGGAATTTTTTTTAAATAAAAAAAAACGGTAAAAAAATATATATATTATCATTGAGGCTGTGACACAAGGTTTGTTTACTTTTGCAAAGTACTTGTGCCTCCCTTTAACTGCTGGTCACCTGTTAGGTTTCCACTGTGTTGTTCAGTTCCTGTTCTTTCCTTTTTTTTTTTTTCCTTTTTTTTTTTTTTTTGTAAAGTGATACCCGATGCTTTCGGGTCCAGTCTGCACTGCAGCCCCGGGGCTGTTCCAGGGTCAGGCAAGAGGTCAGCACTATAATAAGTCAGACCAGACCTTGGGCGGCTCGTACTGATGTGCCCACACCCCCACTGGAGTCAGCCTGTGCTCGAGGTGGTAGTGGGCTGGGAAGTGTTAAACAGAACAAGATGGGGTGGAAAAGGAAAAGCAGGGGGAAGGAAGCTGGGAGGGAAGAGAAAAATGGGATTGGCTAGCTGTGACTAGAGGGGGGTGGGGAGAAAAAAAAGAGAGAGAGAGTAAAGAGGGAGGGGGTTGTGCTTGGCGAGGCGCATATGTGATTCATTACTTTCACTGCCGAAAATGAAAAGCAGTGTCTGGCATGGGGCCTGCAGGCAGGGTGAAGGGAGCCTCCACAGGAAACAAAGAGCTGGAGGGAAGGAGGGAGAGAGAGGTGACTGTGACACACTCAGTGGTGTCAGTGAGCAAGCTGAGCCGGCAGAGAGACCACTCTAGATGGATTTCTGTGAGGAAGATCTGATGGCTACCAGGCTCACTTTGGGTCGAGCTGCCTGTCCCTGCACTTCCCAGGCTCCTCTAACACCCACATCTTCACGCCGGCTCCTTATCGACTGCTCTCTGTTTACCTTTCAGATCAGGAGCTAGGAGACGGAGCTCTTGGCTTCTCCAGAAGAGTAAACTCACCAAAGACAAACCTCTCCCCTCGGTAAGTCCTATTTACATTCCAGAGCTAGACTTCCCCTCCTCCAGGCTCTGAGATTTCACTCGCCCTCCCTTCCTTCCTTCCTCCCCCACAGAACACACTTATTCACTCACTCAGTTTCCTCCCTTGCGCGCTCTCCTTCAGAACAGCGTGCATTTTGAGCTCGCAGCTGTTGTCCGTATCGCAGTTACAAACCGGCTTTAGAGTTCGACGTGGCAGTGATGTCTTCGAACGCAGAAAGAAACATTGCATTCATTTTCTGTAACTTGAGGTGTAGGCTTTTTTGCGCTGTGATTAAGGATATAAAATGGATTTATACGGAAGCAAATATATATACTGCACAAAAATGCCTCTGGGATATAATATGTTTGGTTGAAAAGGTATGTTGTACTTTCATTGCTGCTTTGGTGTATAGATATTAATATAAACTAAATATTATTTTCAACTTTTCAGATCAATTTGGTCTTTTTAGTCATAATGTGAGTTTGAGAAATGCATTTAGCACAATATTGCTATAAACTCTGAGCTTGTCTATTTGTATGGCAGCCTTTTCAGTACTGAAGGTACAAGAAGCCGTTCACACTAAGAACATTTTTGCAGACGGATGTATTTGTCTGCTGATCTCACATCTTGCGTCTTTTGGAGCACAAGACACAGCGTTTTAAAAACATGACGCTGAAGTTAAAAATGTAAACTTAAAAAAAAAAAAAAAAAAAATGTTTCTAGTCCATGAATCTCATTCGGGAAAGTTCTGCACCATCTTCAGATTAACTGCGAATATCTGTATGTGCCGTTTCTGTGATCCGCACCGGAGCAGCCGTGCAGGGGGATATGGCTTCACAGTCCTGTGCTGGAGATTTATTGCCTTGAGGAGCACATCTCAGCCCAGCCGTAATTACCTCCGAGACACATTCCCGCTCACCCGAGAGCCCTGATGTAGAGCCCAGAGCTGGAAGTATTCATAATAACACAGATCGCTGTCTGTCCAAACAAGTGCGTACTGAGATTTATGGTGTCAGAGAGGCAGGCCCAGGCTCTTTCACTCGATCAAGCTGTGAACTCTGTTTGGCTTTACCGAGCAGCGCATCTGCTTTTGAAGGCAGGACGCCAGACCAGGAGTTCAACTGTGTTGTTATTATAGCAGCAGTCTAGTCTATTGTGTGTTTGTAAGCGAAAGCTGATTATTTATAACCTGAATTGTACCACTGTGAACAGATCTAATATGCATTTCCATGTTAAATTCATGATTAGACAATTTGAGCTATGTTTGATAAACTTGTGTATAGATATCTCACTTGTTTTCTGTAAATGGCTGTAGGTTTCCGTTAAGTGGGCTTCATATCCGGTATGACTCGTCAGGACCGTTGGTTCCGGGGCTCGGGTCTGGTTCGGATGCATTGCCCCCGGTGGCCACCAGCATCGACCAGCTGCTGGAACGCCAATGGAATGAAGGACAGCAGTTTCTCCTACAACAGGGCTCACAGGGAGATGGTGAGATGATTTTATTTTATTTTTCTCACATGTATAAGGATGCTTGTTGCTTCTGTATACACTATTGAACCTGGACGTCTAATTCTCCTTAGGTTCCCTCAAGATTTACAATGTAGATTACACATAACCATCTCTCCACAATGTACATTACATGTACCCATATTGAAAATGTGAATTTTGAAGCAGTTAGGTTTAAGTAACTACTTAAGTTTGGATTGTGAGTGAATGCACTTTATGCAACAAAATGTCCAAGTTTTATCGTCAAGTTATATAGATCTTATTTTACTTAAACTTTGAAAACCCCATGGGATAATTTTGAAATGAACACATGGTGATATGAGGCTTAAAATAAAAGAGCAAAAAAAGGTAATAAAAATAAATATTTGGTGAACTTGCATTAAACGAAAAGCAGCACCAAATTTAGAGACTAGGATGTCATAGAGACTTGCAGGTTGACTCTTGACCTGGGGCAGTAAATAACCACCCAGAACATCTTAGCACCTAATTCCTAAACTGATTCCTGTAATAATAATTTCATATTCAAGAAGAGAAGGTTGTAGAGATATCAAAAGGCATTTTAAATTAATTTTACATTAGTATGCTAAAAGCCTTTATTAATTATGGTTATTGAAATTTGGCTTTACTTGTGAAAATTGTTACATTTATGTTCAGTCTAATTTGTCCTTTTTAATCTCAGGGTGCGTAGGGATAAACTTGGGTTATTGCTTTTATTGAAAAATGTTTTATTTAAAGAGAAAATAATTACTTGCATCATAAACGTTATTTTACAACATGTCATTTAAATAATATGCTTGTTATATGCCTGTAAGTGCATTGGTCTCCATAATGTGAGTAATTAAAGTATTGGTTAATAGCACAGTAATTATGAGCTTCATTACTTATATTTTGTCAGTGTGTAACTTGTAAGTAATTCTAGTGTGGAGGTAGTAGCGAATCTCTCAGTAGCAGAAGGTTGGTTTGTAGTGTCACAATTGTGTGAATGAGCAGCAGCTGTTTCTGTTATGATAGAGGCTCTTCTGGCAACTCTGGGAAGTCTGACAAGCGCATGGAGCAGGAAGTGGTAGGACGGCTGTGTTTCTGTTCGTCGCTGATATGAGACCAGTTGTGCGGTTTTGGTGACACTGCATCTGGTTTGCATTTCGCTCGGGTTTGCTGGCCACAGATCAGTGCCATGTGATTTTCCGAGAGCGGAGGTCTGCCGTTGTAGTTTTTTCTGGAGGTCTTGAACCACACGTGTACCAAACTAGTTTTTGCGCTTGTGGTATTGGGCTCGCTGCTTCTCAAAGACTTCATCTCGGTGGTTTGTAACCACTTCTATTTTGCTGTCAAAACTTGATGCGTGTGTGCGTGTGTGTGTGTGTGTGTGTGCGCTTTTATGTCCAGTTCTGGGAATGCTGAAGTCCCTGCACCAGCTGCAGGTGGAAAACCGGCGTCTGGAGGAACAAATCCGAACTCTTACTATGAAGAAGGAACGACTGCAGCTCTTGAGCGCTCAGCTCTCTGTGCCTTTCACTCCCGCGAGCACCACGGCCACCACTGCCTCCTCTCCTCTGTACCCCAGCAACACTCATGCAGGTTAGACACGCATGCTATCTTATGCCTCTTGTCTACCCTTAGAGTTTTCACACACTCCATCTGGACCGTTACAGTGTAATCCCACCCCAAACACCCCCCCCCCCCCCCCCCCCACCCCGATCCACATATTCACACATACATGCAGACGAGCCCACCTTTCACCCCCCGTACGACCCCTTCCTCTCCCTCTGTTCTGCTCACAGAGGCTCCTCTCCCAGCTCAACTCTAGCTAATCTGGTCTCCACATTCATGTCAAGTTGCAAAATCTCTCTCTCCTCCAGACATGCTGCACAGCAAGAGCATTCAGCTAGGCAGCAGTGTTTTAACAGAGTCCTCTCAACCCTTGCCCACTCAGGTAACTTCCTCTACCCCTGCTCTGCAGATGCCATCTGCTGGGACTGAGCACCTCTTTAGTTGAGTCAAGTGTTATATTATGTATATCTGTACATAGTCGAGTGTGTTGCACTGATGTGATGGTGTAGTACGTAATTGCATCGTAATTACAGATTCATGGGATAATTGGTGGCTGTATGATGTTTAAATGATTTGTAGCATAAGTCTGATAGAAATTATGCTAGATCTATTTGGTTGGACAGGTACAGGAGGCGCCTCTCTCACGTTGACCTCTTGTTTTTTCTCTCTCTCTCTCTCACATGCTCTTGTGCTTTCTCTATTCTTTCTCTTTCCTTCAGGATCCCCTGTCTGGTGGCCATAGTAGCGGAAGTAGCACGTCCTCTCTCTCCACCCCTCCGTCTGCGGCCCACAGTCCCCCCCAGCAGCAGATGAATGGAGTCGGCATGGCCGGGGTGGCCGTCCAGCCTGGCAATGCCAACTCATCCCTGCCTGCCATAGCCGGGGTGACGGGTCTGATGGGCACTCTGCAGGGGAACCACCTGGCCATGAGTGGCATCGTGGGTGCCCTAAACGGAGTCATCCAAACCTCCCCCAGCCTGGCCCAGAGTAGCAGCCCCCTGCCCCATCCCTCTGCAGCTACCAGCGCATCCCTGCCCATGTCCAGCAGTCTCAGTAACAGGTACAAACTGGCACTTGCCACCTACTGTTCAAAATAATAATTATTTTCTTAATTTTATGAAATATATATTATGGTGTATTTATATATTGCATTTTTAATGTAATGAAACATTTTCTTTCATTTATTACTTTATTTTTATTGAAATATGACTTGGACAGGTTTGTGAGATTGATCCATATTGCTTGGCATTGTGTGATGCATTCATATTTTCTTCATCTCTTCTGCTTCTCGATCTCTCTTTTGCTTTCGCTTTGGAATGCAGCAGCATGACCGCTGTGAAAACCAGGTGAGGATCGGCTAGCTTTGCCTTTTTTATTCTCACTTGCTCATTTTCTTGCTATGCCTGTGTGCGCTGCATGTCTGTCTCTGAACAAAGTTGTGTACTTAAGATTAAACTGCTGATGTTTTCAAAGCAAGTTCCAGTTTAAACAGCCCTCCTTAGTCAGAACAGGAGGAGAACTCAGTTAGCTGGATTTGATTGTTGATTTGGCATGATCTTGGATTATTTGGTTCTTTTGAAGCTCATCCTGGACTTGTTGTCATTGCAACAGGTCCGTAAACTTAAACCTGCATGGGAGCAGGTTTATTTCATGTAAACAGCATTAGATTGCACCTTTTTAAAAGGAACTGACATTTTAAATCTATCCGAGCCATTGCTACTCTATTACGAGTACCCCACTGATCCAGGGACAATAATTTAATTAATTTAAAAATAATATTATAATGTTGTGTAATCTCGAATACTATAAACACAGCCAGTTTTACACATTGAAAGATTTATTCGTGATAAGATAATGTCAAGCTTTTTGTCAGGTGTCCTTTTTGACTATATGATTGTCATTGTTTCTGTCTTGCCGCCAGTCAATCGCTGCATTGCTGATCGTGGTTTCCAGTATCGATAAACCTGCCCTTTATGGGGAGAGATCAGTTATCATGATAAGAAGATCTGGCATCTTTCACATCATCTCAGATGTATTAAGCAAGAAAAGATTACAGTCTCTTTACTTTAGCATACAGAGGGGTTTTATTTAATACGGAATAGTTTTGTGTGGCCATGGCCAAGAAGTTTTTGAAATGCTGAAAATGTCATTTTCTTATGAGGGCTTATGTATGTGTTTGCAGTGCAGCAAGGCTTTTCAGCGACCAGCACAGGCAGATCCTCCTCCATCCGCACCAACTGCAGCAGCTTTTCAGCTCTCAGCAGGCCATACCAGTAAGAGAAGCACTAACACACACTCCATTACACCGCCTTAGAGTCTTGATATAATACATGATTCTAAGAGCTCAAAATATATGCATGTTTACAAAACACCTTATCTTTCGATGATTCAATGCAACACAACTTTTATACATCACAATGGCTTCTTCCTCAGAACTGTTTATTTTCACATCCTGGGAGCTTGGGATTGCAATTTTGAGGAAACTCTTGCCACTATTTTGTGCAATATGCATCATACGGTCCGTGGGCAGTCTGTGGGTGTGCCGTCTTTGTCTAGACATCTCATCATACTCTGTTTGTCTGTTTAGGAACAGCAGAAGGCTCTGCTCTATCAGTTAATGCAACAGCAGCATCAACAACAGCAGCAGCAGCAGCAGAATGACATCCAGCTACAGCAGCTGCCAATCAACAGCCTCCTGCCTGCCACACAACCAGCCATCAACACAAACCCCTTCCTCGCCATGCACAACGACAACAACACTCCTAAAACTGGAGCCGGCACGGCAACTATCAAACAGACAAAAGTATTAACTCATAATATAATTATAAAATGGATAGATTTGAAGTAGTGTGTGTGTGTGTGTGTGTGTGTGTGTGTGTGTGTGTGTGTGTGTGTGTGCGTGTGTGTATATAATATTAACATTTTATTAATAATAATATTGTATTATATAAATATAATAGTATTTATTTTTTATCAATTTATTTTATTTACATTTTTTAATTTACAAATTTTGAGGCTCACCAATTTAAATTGTGCTTGTGCTTTATTCAGAGACTGGGAGAGAAGGCGGTGTCTGTGACAGGACAGGAGAAGACCTGATGTAGAAGACAACATTTTGGAGGAGGTGTGTCTTCTGGATCCCTCTCATCTGCCCAGAGGCTTGCAATCTGAGCAGCAAAACCTGAACATTCACCCACCGCACAAAACCAGCACCAGCCTTGATATAAACACACACACGCCAGTTTAATGCCCGTCTGGCAAACAACATGCTGCACTGAGTTTAGTAAATCCCTTGCTGTAAACTTACTGGAACCCATGGAGGCCAAAAGACAGGCTCTCTCTCACACACACACACACACACACGGCCTCTGTCACCCTGCCAGTGTGTTGAAAATGACACTGGTGCGAGTCGATTTGGGCGGAAAGTGTAGATGAAGGTCTCGGATGGGGACTGTAAGATGTAGATGCTTCTGGAACAGTATCTGCTCACCACTGTTACCTCTCTGTTCCCCTTTAACAAGAAAAATGTAACGATAATCTCAATAAAAACCTGTCATATTTGTCCGTCTTTGGATTTAAATGCGTCAAATATTTCAAAGCTGAAGAGATCAGACATTTGTGCACCACAAAGGCCTTCTCTGCATCCTGATCTTGAGCTTCCCCTGTGAGGAGGCGTCCCAAAGGTCTCACTGACCCTGCTGCACTCTTTGAAGAGCAACTACCTCTCAAGCCAGGACAAACAGACCAGGCCCTGAACCCAAGTGCCTGGCCCCCATCTCCAACTTCTCAGCGAGGGGCCGCGCGCTGGAGACGCTGCCAGTCTCTCTCTCTCTCCTTCCCTTTTTATTTTTTCCTCCAGTCAATCCATTTTTTTCTGAAAAGATTTAATACCATTCTGCGTCGCTCAGGCAATGCCAGTTCAGAGAGTCCCAGAGATCTCTGCCTGCACAGTGAATACACTGAAGAAGAAAAAAATGATTTCAAATGTTTTGTGCTGCATTAATACTTTTTTGAATCCAACTTTCTATTATTCCTTTTTTATTTATTTGCATTTGTTGCATGTTGGGCACAAGGTGATATATTGTAATGCTCAACTCGCAAACATTTTTTATACTACTGTACAAAATTCTTACCTTTTTTGAGTCTTGTTAACATTTTGATGAACATGTCTTGTGTTTGAAGTTCTAAGAAAAAATCCTACTTGATAATTTTGTGGTCTTGTAAATACACCTGTTTTTCCCTTTTTTCTTGTTGCTATGTAAATCTACAGGTGCATATTGGAATAAGAATAAGCTGTCAGAATAAATGAGATTGTTTAGCACACTCTTACCTCTTTTCTGTTGTAAATACATATTTGTGATTCACTTGGTGTGAAGGACTGTTTCAAATCACTGTCGGTGTGTTCAGATCTTTTCCAACAGGCTCCCACAAAACTGGTGACTGGATAACGTGTATTAATTTATTTTTGTATGTGCAGGGACTTTTTGTTTGGTTTTATTGATGTGGTTTTATACGTTATAATGTCCACCTTCTCATGTATCTGTACAGAAATTATGCAAAATCTAAAGTTTGTATTTAAAACATCAAAAGTGAATCCACAAGTCCTGCTTCATATTAAGAAATTCTGAACACTGAGATTGTAGTGTTGCGCTTTTTTTTTTTCAGTGAAATTAAAATGTTTATTACAATTCTTGCATCTTGCATTGCCTTATTTTAAGTAAGTATATTTTAGCATAGGTTTTTTTTCATTTTTACTTAATTTCTGTATACTTTTAAACCTCTAAATTGTAAAGAAGTGCTAACAAATTATGCTAGAATTCACTTGCAAACCACTTTTCATTAAAAGAACTACTCGATGGTTTATACTGACTCATGACAAGTTTTCCAGCTACAGATCTCTCTGGTTAAAATGAGAAGGCATTACATTCAGTGCCAGTGAAGTGATTCTAGATTATAATGTTTATATATTTTCAAATAATATGAAGTGATAGTTTAACCAAAAATGTGAATTCTATCACACTCCTATCATTCCAAACCTTTGTGCATTTCTATCTTTTGTTGAACACAAAAAGACGATATTTTGAAGTGTTGATAGCCAACCATTTTTGCCATTAAATTCTATTGTATTTTTGTCTGTACCGTGGAAGTCAATACGAGAAGAAACTGATTAGTTACCAACATTCTTTAAAATATCTTTCTTTGTGCTCAACAGAAAGAACAAATATATTTTTGGCATTCCCATTTGCCCCAAAAGTAAAAAAAAAAAAAAAAAAAAACATATCATTTCAATGATTTACAAAAAGATAAAGAAAACAAAATGCAAACTGATATTGATACATTGGTAAGGAGAAATATGTCAACTCACACAGCGGTGTTCACTAATATTCTGAAATGTACATAAAAAAAACAAACATGGAAACACGTCATCAGTCCATAAGCATGAATATCACAGCCCTGATAAAGATGCCAAAACTAAATCCATATGAAGGTTGCATTGAGATTGAATGAAATATGCCTAAAATATGACATATCAAGGTCAGTGAATCAGCCACATGCATACTTCTTCCATTATGAGCAAGGAAACAGACACTCAAGAACCCCATATTTCTGCGGTCTGTCCTTGTGTTTGCTATTTGGTGAGTGGAACCCATTTCTCAGCATGACCCCGGGGATCTGCCCACTGTCCCTGCCCAGCTCTGAGCGCTCCTGCTGTGGGAACAGCAGGCCCCTCTCTCCCCTCAGCTTCATCAAGCTGTCCACACTACTGACCGGCCTCTGACCCCTGACCTCTCCACCCCAGCCTGATACGCTCGCAGCGGCACGCACACAATGGGGCCAGTGACAGCATTCACACATCTGAAAAATCTTCGCTTTATTTTAATAAGCATTCTTGGAAATTTGTAAAACGTCACATTCTGTGGGGCGCCGTCGCGCTTTTCCCATGATTAAATAAGGAACTCTTTTATGACCTAAATCTGAGTTCCTCAATAAGCCTCTAATAATATTTTTATTCCATTCGCACGACAGTGATAAATCAAATATTTCGTTATTTAGTCCCTCCCCACACAGTTAGTGATGGCTTTGTGTTAATGCCATCAGAGAGCAGATGGGGTGAAACATAGGCCGAGGGCAGAGAGCCGCAGAAGCCCGTGTGTCCCTCACTCGCTCTCTACCAGGTGCACTGGAGGGGGTGAGCCAGAACCCACTCAAGATCCTTAGGGACGATTCATTTCCCCCCTGCTGCCTGTAAGGAATGGATTCAGCTTACAGGTAGGTAACAAAAGCTGCTAACTGAGAACTGGAAAGGGAGGTGACTGATTTATAGTCCTTTTCTTTTTTATTCTCTCCAGAACTGTAACCCCCGAATGACCACATCAAATTGAAATTTAGGAATATTATTAGACCACAATGTAAATGTGTGTTTTGGGCTCCAGCCTGCTAATTAATTATGTCATTAAAGACACCATGTCTTTAAAAATGTGGGGGAGGCAGAGACTAGTTTTATCATGTTAAGGTTTAATTTGCTGATAATTGCTCAGAGGATGAGACGAATATTTGAGGTGAATAACTGGAGCAGACTTTTGTAAACAGAAATCTTACACTATTTCTCTTCTTTATTTTTTTCCTATTCTTTCTGTTCCTGTACTCATCTGTACCTAGATGTTAATGTTATTTAAATGTTGTTGTAACTAATTTAATAATGTATGATATGTGTGTGTGTATTGTGTGTATTTTTGTATTATTACTCAAAAATATATGTGTAATTATAAGTGATAAATGACAACTATGTGACTACATATTGTGGAAAAATAGAGTTTAGTGTTTAAAAAAAATGCATAAATAATTTTGTGGGCTTATTAGCAGGAGTTTTCTTTTTTTTGCTTGCTGATTTATTTGCATGTTGTTGTTTTTTTTTGTTTGTTTTTGTTGATTTTCTATCTTGTAGTTTATTTGATTTAGAGGGTAGATCTCAAACAACAAACAAATGGCAATAAAAGGAATCATTAGGAAAATATTTAGGAAAAGACTGAAAACAAAGAGTAAAAGCATAAATAAAAAGTATAGGCAAAAATACAGCGGCATAAATCAGTTTATTAAAATCATAATAGTAATAACAATTTCTTTGTCACATTCTTCTTTTTGGTTCTTCATCAAAATCCAGTTGTCATTTAATCTGTTTTTATGCTGACAATCTGAATAGGATTAAAAGCCAATCAAACATCCTTCCAGATGATTGTTATATTACTACTATTAAATCAAACCCAAATATCCCGCTCACTGCTTTTACAATCTGCATTTAATGCATCCCACTAATCCATTTTTCTTTCTTTCTTTCTTTCTTTCTTTCTTTCTTTCTTTCTTTCTTTCTTTCTTTCTTTCTTTCTTTCCCTCTTCTCCCCACCCACATTTATTTCTCCTCTTGTTTGGTTCATGCTGATGATTTCCAGCTGCTCAGGCACCATTCTGTTACATCTGCTTCTGCTCTAGTAATTAATAGCTCACTTTCCTCTCTCCCAGTCAGATTGGGAGACTGACCACCCCCCCCCCCCACACACACACACACACACCTCTCACATACACTCTTCTCTGTCCTGCCTTATCAGACCTGTCAGTCACATCCAGGCTGTTTAAACATGCCGCTGCCCCCCTTGCTTTCTTTCTCACTCTCTCTCTGTTTTTCTCCACCGCTTGCTTTCTCTCTACCTTACTTTCTCTCTCTCTTGAATGTTATATGCTCTATCTTTCTCAGCTGCACCCCCCCCCCCTCCTCTGGGTTAATTCATTCACATCTTGGGAGTTTGGACACACCCCCTCTTCAGTCCCATCCCCCTTGTTTCCTCCTGTCCAACATCAGTCCGCCAGAGGCCTGTCGGGACACCAGCTCCGGCTCTCCTGGGTAGCCAATCGAAATATTTGTTTGTTTGTTCATATTGAAATAATAGTTTAGAATCTTCCCATATTTAATATTTAAATAAATAGGATAAATATTACGTGCTTTGTGTTCAGTGTTTAAAATAAAACATCCATTAATCATTTGGTGGGATTATTAGCAGATTTGTTTGCTTGATTAATTGTTTACATGTTTATTCATTTTCTAATTTGGTTCACTGTTTGTTTGATTTACAGGGTAGATCTTAAACAATAAACAACAAAAGCACTTATCACAGGATTAGAAAAAAAATGACACGAAAATACAAAACAGTATTGATATAACTGATTTATTATAAGAAAGTTTAAAGGAAAAATCTCGATCAAATAATTATTATTATTTTTCAATAGTGTGTTACTAAAAACGTTGTTAAAAAAATAAACAACATTTTACTTCTACTACTACTAATAATAATATGGACAAAAAGGATCAATTTAATTGTGATCTATTAAATCACAAAGCTTGAAGGAGAGAAATCTTGATCAAATATTCGATTCATAGATTATTTAAAAAAGTGAGTTACTAAAACATTTTATACAGCTTTCAGAGTCTGTAAAAACTATAAATATTTTTTATAGATAAAAAATATGAACACAACTGTGATTTATTAAATCACAAACTTTGTCTTTGATTCATAAATTATTTTCAAATACGTTTTTCAGTGTTACAAATTTTTTTAATACATGTTGTTTCAGTGTTTGTAAAAAGTACAAATAATAATATTATAGATTAATAAAAAAAGAATACAACTTTTTGATTTTTTTAAATCACAAAGCTTAAAGGAGAACATTTTTCATCATATCTTTGATTCGAAAATTATTTTCAATTAATTTATTATTATTACCAGTAAGGCTTTGGAGTTGCTCAGGGCCTTTATTGTGTTTGTCTCAGGCTCCTCGGCCGGCTCGAGGGGCCCCATCTGACACTCTCCACCTCCTCTCCATCTTTACAGTATGTGTCCTCCCCCGCCATTGAGGGAGATTAGCAGGGACTACAGTCCTGAGCCTCCCCCAAACTCATCACTGCCTCCCTCCCATGGCTCCTGCCATGGACCCCCACAGGTTTCACTCCTGTTGGATAATGGTCCCAGTGTGGCCCGGTGGGTCTCAGACACATCTTTTTTCATACACAGACAAGCTTATTCTTCTTCCGAAGTAACACCACCCCCACCACTAAACCCCAAAACCGACGGGACCAAGAAAAACACTCTGAAGTTTAGAGCAAAATATGAGAATTAATACTGAAGAAGACATGCCAACTTATTTGTTGTCATACAGGCATACAATAATGTCAGACAAAATAAAGGGGACATTTTTCCAGCTGTATTTTGTTGAGTGTTTGTAACAAAGGTAGTTTGTTGTGTAGTACAAAAAAATGCTCCTGTTACATCTATTTTGAATTATTTTTATCCATAAATGCAAACAATCAGGAAACATTTCCATGAAAAATTGAAATAAAGAAAAAACATTAAAATAAGATTGTAGAATATGTGTTGATTTCAAAAACGTAAATTGTCATAAATAGGCCTATACACTACTATTTTGTACACTGGACAGTTTTACAACCCTCTCAGTCTGGTCAGAAATTATTTAATATGTAATCAGATACATAAAACAAAACACTAACCCTCTATGAAAGTGATTTTACCTCTGTAGCTAATTTACAATTGGTTAAAATGATGGCGTCTCCCGAAAATGATTATCTGTTCGTTTAAATACTACATAAATAACAGCAGTATTTCTCATAAAAAAAAACACGGCAAGATCAATGCGAATAGAGTAAAAAAAGATTACAAATATAATTTTCTCCGTAGTGTAGAGTGATCGTGTGAATCTTCGCGGTTGGAGGCAGCGTGAGAGCGGAGGGAAGTGACCTCTTCGCTGGGGGAGATAGGGGGACTGAGCCCTGTCACCCTGTCTCTGGGATCTGCACAGGAGCATACGGCACAGGAAGCATGTCCTCACTGGAAGTAAATCGCTATAATCAATAATGTCACATAGCTACTTCTTTTTCATTTTGTGGAGGCTGCACATAAAATTTCCATCATATCCATCAATAACGCGTATAGCCTATATAAACGCAAACGTTTCCAGTAACATTTCGCCTATTTCTCCCGATTTTCATTCTGTAGGGGTCTGCACGCTCGCGTCGCGGCACACACACTCTCTCTGTGTGCTCCTGCGGTCGAGCTCGGTAACAGCAGGCCTCTCAGCGGTGTGTGCTGGTTTTCCCTCCCGCCTCTGACCGCCGCCGCCGCGCGAGCGCGCTAGACACTCCAAGCGCACGCTCATACACTGATAATTATCCATAAATGTAGACAATAATGGATATTAAATATTAAATTAATCGGTAAGGTCTTATTAAAAAATAATAAATACACGTGCATTTTGTTATGTAAGTAGGCTATTACAAAAGACAAATAAATATAGGCTGTAGTAGAAATGATCGTGTTATTTTTGCTAAACATTAAAGCTCTTAAGAAAACTGTAGAATTGTAAGAAATTTTAACGGAAAAGGCATGCAATTTTTTTTACAGTAAAACATGTTCATTTATCGTAAAATGAATAAATGCTATTTTAACAGACGTGTGCTTTTACTGTAAAAATGTGTAAATACGTGCTATGTTTGAATTGGGCCATTAACATTTATGGGGAAGTTGAAGGTTGCATTTGTTTTCCTTATTTAGTGTGTTGTTGATGGTGATTTGTGTTGGGTCTTTGTATTCGTGTTGTTATTAGGTAACAGTTACTGGAAAGGCCCATTTTGAGACTTGATGTGGTTTTCCATTTTGCACATGAGATATATCCACATTGTATGCAGATTTTAATAAGCTGCAATATCGACAACACGATTTAACGACGTCAGGCCTACAGTTGGAACACGCAGTCAACAAAAATGCCTCGCTACAATGTTTGTAACATTGTTACACTATTATTTTACAGTAACGTCGCGAACCACAGTTGACCGTTTTTATAGTAAATGTAATAACAATAGGCCTAACATTAAAATGAAAGTAGGTTTGCTTGTCAAACAAACAAATCAAATAGACAAAGGAGGTGATGAATACAAAATATTCTTGTTTTGTTGTATTCTAATTTTATTTAAATAAAGTGTGTAATATATGTAGGCCTTATAGAAAAACCAAATAAAACAAGAAAAATAATTTTAAACACAGCCAACCGCTTTAGCACAGATAAATTATCATTTAACTTAATGAATGTGACAGACTGTAGTGGTGAAACGTCATGTATTTATCAGGTTAAAATAGATATCAGTTCATTATCTGAGCAGCCCCCATCATAATTAATAAAATAGTCAGAAGGGGGTGTGGTGCAGGCTACTTTAAATCTTATTCCCCATAATGTCCCAGAGAAGGAGTCAATTGCATATAATTTTTTTGATACAAGAAAAGCTATTCATTTGTGATCAGGAGAGACATGCAGTGATAGGCGCACATGCTGCAAGCTTGTTAATTATGGAAATCTGAGTTAAAATCAGCTGTCACTATTATAAGGTGAAGCCACTCTCTTGAGGGAGCGGTGTGTGTGTGTGTGTGTGTGTGTGAGTAAGCAGACTCTTTTGTGCAGTGAACATGCATGTCATGGACAGTGGCTGCTGTGGGCCACTGCACATCTCAGGAGACTTCATTAATTATTCAGTCCTTTAACTCCCAAAGAGACAAGTCAGTCCTCTGTATGTACCACAGCCTACAATGCTTTTAAAACAATGCTATGTATTTTGAGGATGTACACTTCACTGGCGTTTTACGAAAAGCATAAATAGACCACAGATGGTTGCATTAACAAACAGTTCAACTACTATAAACCCAGAACTTTCTAATGTTACATTATTAGACGTGACAACAGAGGAATCTGTTTCAAGTAAAAAATATCTATCTTTTCTATCCTGCCTTTTAGAGTTTGGATCAGTTGGTACCACATATTTGCAACATAACTTTAAAGTGTCGAAAAAATATTTTTTAGTCAGATATAAGAAAATGTATCTTGTAAGACACATACTCTGTTATTGAAAACCCGTGTAAATTCCACAGCATTTTCCGTTTAAAACATGGTCAACCTAAGGCTGACATGTAAAAAGGATGAGGTCATCGAATGCCAATGAGTGCAGAGACCTCCCACAAACTCACCGGCAAATAACAGCACATCGAGGAAGCAAGGAAATCCATTTTTCTTTCATAAAAGTACGACATAAATAAATATGAAAATATGCACTCAAATCATAATCTAAACCATGAAGCCTCCAGAGTCCACATCTTTTCTCAATCATATGATAAAAAAGGAGTGTGTTTGTCTTTTAGTTCTTAGACATTTGTTGGCCAGTATTTTGCAGAGTGGAGGACACTTTTTTTGAAGGATTAGCTGACTAAGACATTCTGTATGTCTTCCCTGGCTTGCCATGTTTTATTGTTACTCGTTTTGTGCATGATATCAAAGTTTGTAATACTGGTGTTGGACACATGAGAGACAGGGACCAAATCAAGTCCGAGACAAAAGATAACAAAATGTGAATGTGATGTATGTCATAGAGGATGTGAATGGTTTGGATGCTTTTAGGTTTGCTGGGAGAGTGAATGTGTTTAAGGTTTAGGGAGAGGGGCCGAACTAACACTGGCAGCTACACAACACCCACAATTAGTGGTGTTTTCTGTGCTTTGTCTGCATCAAGCTGCAGCATCAAGCTGCGTCAGGCCGGGGAGAGGGATCGAGAGAATGAACTGCTGCTTTCAGCTCAGAAACAATGAGGCCAAGGCTGGAATAGCCTTTCCCCACAATATGAGAAAGGCTCATCTAGGATTTGATTGCATAACTTGTAATAGAAAATGACCATTAAGTGACATGACATTCAGCCAAGTATGGTGACCCATACTCAGAATTCATGCTCTGCATTTAACCCATCAAAAGTGCACACACACAGCAGTGAACACCCTGAGACTCGAACCCACAACCCTAGGATTAAGAGTCAAACTCTCTAACCACTTGGCTACGACTTCCTCAATTTACTTTAATGAACAAGGTTCAGTGCGTCTGTTAAGAAACTATTGCGATTGCCTAGTTACAGTCATGGTGGAACAATTTTTACATGGATTAGCACTGAGGTTAATTTGAAATAACTGCTTTACAATGACAGTCATCTTGGAGAGTGGTAATGAATGGGTCCTTTGAAAATGGCTGTTTTGATTGGATAATTTCCAAAGCTCTGCATTTCAAACAAAATAAATGATACTACTCAGGTTTCTTAAATAATTCAAACGTTTTCTAAAATTAAATTATGTGCACACCTAAAAACTGCTTTCCCCCGTCTTTTTTATACATAATGTTAATTAAATCTGTAAATAATCATAAGAAATTAATATGAATACATGAATACCTAAACCACTGGATAGAAGGTTCAAATCTCTTTAAAGTCATAAAAACAATTCAATAAAAATTTAAAAGCAGAAATGCGAAGCTTATAGACACCTTCCGTCAAGTCACCTTTATTTATATAGCGCTTTTAACAACACAGAAGCAACTGTACAGTAATAATTAGGAAAATAGTGTGTGAAAAATGCAAAATGACAATAGTCAACACTCATTTTTCAGTTAAAGGCAGTTCATCATTGAATTCAGTGATGTCATAATCCAGCTCAGTTCAGTTTAAATAGTATCTGCGCAATCAAGTCAACAAAATCATGATTAAATTTTATAAAAGCACTTTAAATAAGTATTAAATCATTAATTTTACAGTTGCTTTATGGTTATGATTGTTACATTGTTATGGTAACTAAGTTGTAAAATTGGATGGAACTTTAAACAAAAAAGGTTGAAAAGCGATAACTTTCATGCAAAACACATGCTATCATTGTGTGGCTCTACTGTATTTTAACATTTGGATTAACCCATTCAGTTCCATTGTAAGTGCTTAACTGTAACTGATTCTTGCTTTTGTTTAGGAAAAGGAGAGATAAATGGAAATTACCTTTTGCAGTTATTAACATTATACCACAACTGCTGTCGATCTCGTTCAGAACCCTCCTTTAATTTCTCTAATTGCCTTTAAAATTGTTTGATCATTTTCTCCAAACTAAAAGCACCTAACGGGACATTTGGAATGAGGAGTTAGTGCACTGTGGACTATGGCTGCCTTTGTGGTCCCTGCAGAGGGAGGACCCCTCTTTGTTTTGTCAAGGACTTATCACAATCAGAATGTACAGTGTGTCAGACACACACCGGCATATATCAACTTCAATCTCTTTTTAATGAGAAATTCTGCCCTCTTTAATACGTGCAAATTAACCTTCCCCCCTCCGCTCCTGAAACCTCTGTAGATGCACACCCTTCTCTCTATATCTGTCCCTCTCTTTTTCCCTCTCCACCTCCCTCCCTGCTTTCCCGCCAGGGCAGAACCCTTCGATGGACATAGTGCTAGATTAACCATCAGACTGAGCAGAGCATGAGAAGCTTTGGCTATGAAGCCAACTCTTCAGACCCTGCATGGGCCTTATATGATTACCATCATTATTCTATCAATTTTATGTTCAAGCCATGTTAGTTATAATTTTTGAACTACAGCTAATAAGGATTTTTTAAAGCAGAGAGTGGTTCCAAGCCTGGCACGGTGGTGTCATAATTTAATAGATTTAAGGGATCCATTTCGCTACAGTGTACCCAGTGTGAGGTCCAGGCAGCTGCCAGCATCCTACTATTTTTTTTTCCCGTAAGCAAATGTATTGACTGTCTCTGTAAAATAGTCAGTAGCAAAAATATACAGCAATAAACAAATAAATAATATAATTAATTAAAAACTGGCAAAATACTTGATTTGGTGGAATATATCAACAATTAAGTGAACACTTTAGTATTTAGAATAATGACTCTCTGCATCTCAAAATAAACTCACTGGTTTCATAAAACATGGACAAGAATATTTTATTGTACCTGTGTTGTTCTAATTATCATACTTGTTCATTTTAATTGCCAGTGCAGGACATAGACCCTTTCCTCACTTCAGAGAATCTCTATATTTCTTTCATGCTTGTAAAAAATGTACATGCATATTGAAGCCATCAACAGTCAGAGACGAAGTGAGAGTACATATTGTAAACAGTGTGTGCCGTTGCTATGGTATCCATTTTCACTACAGAATTGGGGAGGGAGCGAGTGTGCGGCGGGGAGACTATCCATGCGTCGCCATAGTGATCAAGATGCCACGCAATCCTGCTAGTCTCCACAGCAACTTCTGTGTGTCCAGTCACACTGACAAAGAAACTTTATATAGTGAATGTGCAAATATAAAGACATTAGAAATAATAATTCTGAAAAATTACGTATTAGAGCGATCCTTTATAAAGTTTGTAGTAAATACTGATTTCTACAAGCGTTTTTCCTTCAAAACCAATTTCTCTAATAAGATTGAACTGCATTACAGAATATATTCCACCAATTAATTGAAATGGTCTGTTGACCCAGTAGCGTATGAACAGAACTGCATGCTCAGGGAACAGGCAATTAGGAGAAAAATGTAAACTTCACCAGATTATCATTAGGCCATTCAGTCTCAGAGGAAATTGATTTTTTTTTTCCTTATTCGACCTTTCCTCCTTTCAAATTCCATTTAAAGCCTCTCTCCATCTCAATCCATAGGGTTTCTGCACACGTTGTCGCCAGGTCCGAATTTACTGTGCCAGAAAGAGTGTAAAGTCTCTCTCATTCCTGGTTAGTTTCTCTCTTTTTCTTTCTCTAGTGTTTTAAAACCAGATTCACTTCCAACTATATTCCTGATAACTCATTCACCACCAGTTTTTTGTTGTTTTTCTTTACTTCCATTCTTTCTTTTACTTCCACTACCATAACTCTCTGAACACTATAATCAATCCCACATTGATTTTCCTATCAATGGACATTATCATAGATCAGGCATCTGCTAGCACTGGCCTCAATCCATGTGCTGCCTGTTGCCACGGGGACAGAGAGATTTCATCACACCTCGCTCTCTGACAGACAGACAGAGAGAGATGGCTTAAAAGCAAGGGATGGCAGGGAAATGCATGCACACGTGCAGGGTAGAGGATCAATACCTGAAGTGCAAAGGATATTGAGTCAGAGGGGATGTTGGATTTGACTACCGGAGAAATAAAAAGGGCAGCTTTTGTCACAGAGGAAGCAGGTTTCAGAGATCTCCTGGACTTCACACATAAACTGCACCGAAATAAAAAAAACAGACATCCCTGATTGTGTGACAGCTCCATGACAAAAAATTTAAATAAAAACCTGGCAACTGAATATGATTAGCCAAAAACACATGCACAAACTGACACTAAGAGCTTTTGCACATAGATATTCATAAACATACATAAATGTTGAATACCAACATCTGAGAGATTTAAGCTGTAGATCAATCCTTTGTGGAGACCGCTGACAATAAACTCATGTGACAATGACAAAATACGAAAAATCAGCTCATATCTGCAAAACATGGAATGCTTCCCAGCAAATATTCATGTGTGGGTTAGAGAACATAATTTGCCTCATATGTGTGTTTGTGAATGTTTGATTTCCTCTATCCCCAGTGGAAGCTGTGAAGCATAAGGCATAATGACCATTTCAGAGCTCTCTCACTTAAACATGACATCCACTTTCCTCTGTCTCACACCCACCCGGTGCTTGAATTTGTGTGGTATGGCTCATGGACATACAAGTGACACCTTGTGGATTGTGTGGACTACTGTAGGTTCAAGCACACAGACAGAAGCTCTGAACATCTGAGGCGGTGCAGGTGACCCACAGAGGGCACGGGAGAGGATTAGTCCAGTGGAGGAGGAGGGGAACCACTGCTGCACCATTACACAAAATTGTGTAGTGCATGCTCAAACATTTGCTACATATCTTTTTTTTAAATAGAGTGCTGCCGTGATTATGTATTTTTGAAGGCCATACTAGAAGTTAGGATCACCTTGATTGCCTTTCAGTCTTGCAAGAGTGGGATTTTAAACACAATGAGGCTGTAGATGCAAACTAGTGAGAAGATTAGTTTCAGGGTGATGATGTTTAACTGTAGTCCCATTTAGCCACTTAAGTGAAAGTGAAAGATTTTTTTTTTTTAAATCACAAGGGGCTATTACTGATGAAAAAAATCTTATCAATCAATCAATAAAAAGTCCAATGGCTGATGGAACTCAAAGTGCTAATGCTTGTTTCTGGGCTAGACAATGCAGCACTCCTGACCTGTATTTGTACCATTAGTTGTATATATGAGAAAAATCATTCCTTGATATTTGCCTATACATTATCTAATTATCCATTTTATTCATTTGTAATTTTCTAGTACTTTTTAAAGGTTGATATTAAAATCACAACATCCATACAGTGTTTTATAGGTGATATTTAGCATTTTCTTGTATGTTAAAGTTATGTTAGAACTATATTCAAATTTTAAGAGTCAAGTCTAGTTGTGGTCTGGCAATAACTACATTTTTGACATTTTCAAAAGAATCAACAATTCAAAAAGAATTTAATAACATAGAGCTTGAAAAGAATGCTTTTTAAGCTATTTTGGCTAAAACAAAATAAAAGAATTAAAGATAAACCAAACATGCAGCATTATGTGTTATGGGTAGCTTGCTCATTCTTGTTTTGTTTAACAGGAGTTTGTCAGGTCAGGGGCATGCATGCAGTGGGCCATCCGTCTGTTTGCAGCAGAGTACTGCTAAAGACCGATAGAAACACAAAGCATGGCCTGTCAAGCAGAGCACCCTGGTCCCCTGGCTTAGCATTGGAGAGGCCTACAGAGAGAAAAGAAAGGAGGGCAGCAACTCCACTTTCTCTTTGGTAATGGGTGTTGTAAGATGGGGATTGACATAATTGTAGAGAGAAATCACATAGATATTGACTTTGATTCATCTTTGTGGTGTAATTCAGTTGTAATTTTGTTGTCAATTTGTAACAGATTTGTTTAACATGTTTTCATGTTAAACAAATCTGTTACAAATTGACAACAAAATTAAATCTAACAAAACCTACAAAATCTAAAATCTAACATTTTTAGAAGAGACGCTCGTGCACAGATATTTGTTTTGAGCAGGAGGAGGGGAACAAAGAGAACGTTTTGCGTTAAAGCGCGCATATGAAAGCCGATCCCTCACTCACCGCAGAGCTGCTCGGACCTCCTGCACTGGGAATTTGAGAGCTCGTGGTCCGCGTGAGCCTGATTGTAAAATGCTTTCATTTGTGCCGCATTAGCAGTCAAGATGGAAATTGCACAGAAATCTCAGAGCTTCAATAGAGAAGGAAACTTTGTCAGTTTTGTTTAATTTGACTTGTTGTGAACATGATAAAACCCACTGATTGATGTGTGTGTGTGTGTGTGTGTGTGCGCGTGAGATAAGTGCTGCAAAGAGAGGGTGAAAGACAAAGAAAACCCACAATAACATCTGACCAGGCAAAGTTTCTCTCGTTTGTATCAGCTCCTCTGAATACCGAGTTTCAGCGGTCTAAATGTTTACGTCAGAGTAACATCACTTGAGGGAATAACACTGTATAATTTAAAATGCCAGTTCCTGGATGTGGAATTAGAGAAGAGCAGGAATAATTCCAAATGTGTGAAAAAGAGAGATGCCGATTTTTCTGTCTCGTATTATACTGAGGAACAGCGGGGAATACGGTGTGTTTGAGCGGCTGCTTTTCCCACTTACGGTCGCAGGAAAATCGCAGCGGCGACATTGCACGACAAGCTAATAAAATCAGACGGCAAAGCAGCATTTGGAGTGCGTGTGGGTCGCGTGACTTTGAAAATATGTGCAATTTTCAAACTTATTATTGTTATATTTACATTGGCATATTAGGTCGAAGAAAACACGAAAATTACATTTTTAAAGCAATATGAAAAAGGCTAGGCCTATAGGCTACTTCAAATTTGGGTTAGCTATATGAGTAAATTCAAATTCATTAATGTAGTCAATTTAATAATGCTTAATTAATTAACTTTTATTATGAACATCGTCTTAAGTCTTTACATTTGGTTTGCATAGCCTACCAAATCAATTATTCAACCGACATAATACAAAGTAGCATTCTAAATAAATTATTGAGGCAGCGTAGGCGACTAAGCAAATATGTCGGTAATAAACGGCACTGGTGTCAAAAAATGTAACAATACAGTAGCAAGCCGGACTGTCTGAAGTTTAGATTGTGCAACACCATTCTTTGCTGGTTGTGAATTCCAACCATATTTCAGTTCTCGACTGTCCAGCCGTTTGGTCATTGTCCCTCATCACTGGCTTAGTATATGGCCATACGGTCAAAAACACGACGTCTTTTCTGACTCAACGCCCACACTTATATCCCAGCACTGCCATCAAGCGGCCACTGCTGCTCCCGCGCTTATACTATCACGAGTATGTTAGTCTGCGCGCGGGTCTGCGGCCTACGTGTGATATCCGCGCGAAAAAGGGAACTTAATGATTTTTTGGAACGTGGTGTTCGTGATGCAACGAAGAAACATAATTTTAATCCCTTACATAGGATGAGGTTAAAATGAAGGGAAAGAAGGGAAAGTTATTTTAAAAACGTCAAGACAAATCACGAGGCCACCCCTCCTTAAGGTTAAAACTGACAGCTAGCCTAATTGAGTAGTGTATAATGTGTATTATAAGTTGTGCATTCGGCCCATTGTTACCCAACCGTTTTAATACGGAGATAGAAAGCAACATGCTCGAGAACTGTTGACTGGAGGGGAAGGGCTCGCGGCACTAACTTTTGGCACTGTGCCCACACTGAAGGAGCAAGGGGTTGGCACGAAGAGCCATAGGAATTCCCAAACCTCACTAATAAACTGCCACAATTCACAGGATGAAGCAACACAGCGTCTTGTAAAATGGAGGGGGCAAAGTCATTATAGCCTAGTACCAGTGGGAGGAGAGCAAACGTGTATTTTATTATACGTTCAGTCTTTGGAAGTGGTGAGTGAACAAATAGCCCTCACGAGCCGGAGTTAAACGCTCTGCCAAAGCAAACAGGATTATTGTGAGTTAAGTTAAGCCTAAACGTAATTTCGGATGTGTTCGTCTGTCTTCACAGATTCACAGTGGTCTTCACAAAATCTAGCTTCTTAAATCGTGGAAATTATGTTTTCGACGACAGGATCACATGACACTTATTTAAATAAGCCCGTGGTTTGCAAATGAAAGCAAAGTTCTTATCTCGAAAAAAATTACACGAGGAAATGAAAATATGTATAAACCGACAGAGGCAACAATTAACGTTTCCTCATATGCATTTTCAGTTTTTAGCCTATACTTTTATTTCCAAAACAATTGGAGTTAGCGAGGTACATTGACGATTCAGAGAACATTGTGAAGAACAAGACGTGTCCTCATTTCATCCTTGTAGCTATTTAATATAACATGATGCTCATGTTTAGTGATCGCTTATGAACTGACATAATTTCCATGAAACCAATAACTAAACTTCCCTCTCGTGTCTTAAAGGAGACGTAACGAACGATTCCAGCTCACAATGCAGCCAACTCTCTGTCTTTACACCAAAGATCGACAGAGCTGTCGTTTTATGCTGCTGAAGTTGATTGACGCTTTTTTCACGAGACATGTCCTGACAGATATTCTGACATAACTGAAAAGTAAAAATAAAATAAAAATCATACAAAACAAATGTTGTGCAGTTTGTTTTATTATTACAGAATTCATTAATTTAATAAATGTTCATTCATTTATTGTACAACATTGACAAACTGTAAAACTTCCTTTAAACTTTTTTAGTATTCTTATATCTCACTGAAAAGTGTTTCTGATATGTATTTTCATCTTCTTCCTGGACTCATTTTTTTTATTTAGCCTATCTTATAACTATTATCTCTTTTCTTATTTATCATTATCTTAAACAATTAACATATATTCTATAGGCTAAATATTGTCTTCCCCGAATGCTAAGATTCTCTTAATAAGAGAAACCCAAAATCAAGTCACTTCAAGATTAGTTAAATTGTATTTTATCAGAAACCCAGCAGTTGTAACACTCTGTTTTCTAGGTTTTGATTTATATAAGTTTTAGATAAAGTTCAAAAAGGAAAGAAAAACGTTTAAAAACTAATCTGGACTGTGAATACGTGGCCTAACACATGATTCCTTTATTATAAAATACGTGTCACGCGAAAAGCATGTTTGAAAAGCAAAATAAATCAATCATTTATTTATTTGCTTATCAAGCAATCAATTAAATAAAAAATGCAAAAATGGCTTTTACATTTTTTGTTTAGCATATTTTTGTTTATTTATATAGGATCTCGTATATATTGTTGAATATTATTGCTTTTCTCTTTAATTCAGGGATTTCATTCAGGGATTTAACGATTTTTATATTAAACGAAATATTTGTTGACTTCAATTTGTGGTTTAAGACTTTAATTTTCATTTACGAAATTTCTCAAATAAAAAGGAGCAATACATAAATATGTAACCTCAATCAACAATGTATTTTCATTTCAAAGAAACCCTGCAGTACCAAGCGAAATAAAATTGCTTGGACTAAGATATTTGATCTTTCGTTTGAACATTTTTACACTTACCTTGTTCACTACCAATTTTCTCTCAACTTTATAGAGTATATTACAGTTAGGCCTACATTATAGTAATTTTAAAGCATTGCTATATGTTTAATAATTTGCTATAGGCTATTCTATTGACACTAGAGCTTTTGCTGTATGCTGTGAAAATCAATACAATTGTTATTTTTAAAACAGTCCATAGGCTAATAGCAAGGCTATTAAATATCTCCTCCCCCTTATAAAAAGCACCAGTGGCGCAAATGGTTAATTTAAACATAGTTTTCCCCAATTAGCATGAACTTTCTCCTAAACATTTGCTGCTAAAGAACCTAGATAACAGCTGGTTGTTTGGTATCTGATTTTATTTTTATGAAACATTTAATAAGTGCACGTCACATCCATTTTGTTGCACAATCTCTGGTCTGGGCTTTATCCAAAATGGCCGCTGTTCTGTTTGAGGGTTCGAAATATATATATATAATCTTCAGTTAGCTGAATTGCATATTAAAATTATTTTAGAAACAATTTACTGGTACTTTTCCTGTTGTATTCTTCTATGAGAAGTGACTGGAAGCGTTTGTCGTGAAGTGACTGTGAGCAACTTCCTCGGAAATCACACGGTCGATAGACAGATGATGTTTTATTTTTCTTCTACATTTGGGTTGCTTCTTTAACTAAAACAAACTGGTTAATATGGGCCATTATGCATATTCTATAACTTAAGCCATTTGACCTCGGGGTGATAACGCAAATAGTCTGCACCTACTACTCTTCTACGTATTATAAAATCTTTATTTTTTCCTTTTTCTAAGGCTTTTATCAAATATCATAAAGTTGCAAAGGTTTCCCGATTATTTAAAATGTTTTTATCCGAGTACATGCATGGTCCGATGTTAAAAAATATTAATTTATATATATATATATATATATATATATATATATATATATATATATAAAACGTAATATTAACATTTATTGCATAGCTAATGTATTGATATCGCATGATCAGTTTAAGAAAATGGTTGACCAGACATATATCAATAACAATACATTAAAAGTGTAATATTATTAAACTATAAATTGTGAATTAAATAATATTTTTTGTATATAATAAATATTTTGATATATAATTATTACAAATAAATAATATTTATATAATAAATTATATATATATCTCATTAAGGGGTACATAAAGCAATATTTAATGTACATTAATAAAATAATTAACGAAATAAATACAAATAAAATAAACAAATAAATGTCAGAGAACAAACATTCAAATAAGGACGTCATCCTTCATTCAGTATTTTCTTTTTTTAAAGATTAAACATAATCATTAAACAACTACTTATCTGATATTCTCTCCACATTATGGAGAGAGGATCATCTGCAAACTTTTGTCTAACCTTGTCTTTTTTTACTTTTTTTTTTTTTTAATTGGAACGCTTCGGAAATCTCGAACATAGAGACAAAATAATCGTATTTATATACACAGTAAAATAGTTAGCACTTGTCTATTATATCTAAAAATCTAAGGGTATTCTTATATTAGGAATACTAATTTAGTGCAACATTTATATTAATTAATATTTTAAAGCTGATTTTTTAATTAACCACTACACAAATTATAGCAGTGGTTTTCAACCTGTGGTCCGCGATGGTATTGCAGGTAGGCCACCAATTACTATTCAAGATTTTTATTCATCACATACACAGTTATATAGCATATAACCAGCAGTGAAATGTGAGTCAGGTCCGCTCCATGGAAAGTGCAATTATTAAAGAATACAACACAGATTAAAATATACATAAATATGGCTATGAAAGAATGAAATAAAACTAAACAATAAAACAATGAAATTACCTCATTTCATATGTGTAATTAAATTAGAAAAAAATATATGGAATTGTTTAAATATTAAATATTAAACTAACTATGCTTCCACTATTCGAGCTCGTTGATTGGTTTAAGAATAAACCGCCAATTTATCTTAAATATTTTTGCTGCATATGCTACAAAACAACAGCAGTTGTGCCAAGTGTAGTGCCAGCCCAAGTTATTTTCTGTTCATTGCCAGGTCATTCAATAAAGACTGTTAACCATATAGGTTTTGAGTACTAAGTTATTAACCCAATAATAGCGGGGTTCATTAACAATTCATTAACATTTTTTTATTAATTTTTTTTTGTTGCAGTGGGCCGCGCAAACATATGTGTTTGGTTGTGTGGGCCGCGAGTTGAAAAAGGTTGGGAACCACTGAATTATAGGTTCCCTTTAGAGCCAAAATAGAATAACAACCGGATGTCGCACGAGAAATTTGAGTTTTTAGTTTCTTGTGTTTTAAAGAACGTATAAACCACTAATCTGAACAACACATGTGACAAAAATAACTTTTCTCTTTTTAAAGGATATAAATGGTAAAGAGAGGGACAGCTAAAACAATGCGATTGAAAAAGTTTAAGAAGTTTTTCGCTTTGCAAAATTTCAGTTCTTCCATCATTGCTTTCGGAAACTAGCTATATGGTTAAAGGTAGATTTTTCTATATTTTGTAAAACAATTTGTAATTATATATATCATTTGTAGTCAAATAAAAAGGTATTTAAGAGGAACTTCAGGTTTATCTTCCAAATGAGACTTGGGCAGCTGCCAGAGATCGTGAGAATTGAGCATGTCAAGACAAGTGTCTTAACATATTATGAGGCGACTTAATTCTATGAATCAGAAAGCAGTAAGGAAACTGCGCTAAGGCATTTAAGAGCTCAAGAACCTTTCTAATATAATGTGGAATTTAAACACGGATGCGCCGCGTTTTCAGAGTTTTCAGAATCAGTGATGAAAGGGCTTCAAACCCTTGCCGATCCAACTTTGTTCTACCTGAAATCATTTACGGTATTCAAGGAGGTCGCATTCGACAGTCTGGTCTCCCCTCGAGGCAAAAGCGTTCTAGGTAAAATGGTTGAGGGTTTTTTTTTTCTTGGTGCTGCATTGCTTCCGGTGCTTTGCAGACAAGAAGGAAGTCGCGCTGCGCTGTGTCCGTTGCTGATGCTATTTTCAAAGGCTTCACATCTTCTATGTCACGTAACCACAAAGCTATGCAAAGGCTGACAGACTGTGCTCGCCATTCTTGCCTGTGGCTTGCATACTGCGTTAACAGTGTAGTATACAAAAAGAACCCTCCGCTTAGCTGAATTAGCTATGGTGTGATAACCACTGCATTCTTTTTTAAGAACTGAAATGTTATAAGGTTTCGTTAATATTTACTTGGTTATGGTCAGACCCTTTCATGTGGTAGCCTGCATGTCTTTCATCAACAGTATTTACTCATCTGCTCTAGTAATCCGCTAATGTTTTGTCTCTTATTTTTTCGCTTATCTTTTTTTTTTCTCCTTTTGTATTTAGGCCTGCGCTTAATTGGCATGGCACATAATTGTATGTTTGTATTGTCAAAGCACTGTTAGATTAATTTGGTCAGATCAAAACAACGCTGTCTCTTGTAAGCTCTCTCTCTCTCTCTCTGACTCTGTCTCTCTCACCCACCTACAAAAGCTTGTATTGAGAGCAATTTTTCATCTTTTGCAGGTCACCCAGAATTGAAGCACATTGATCAGACTATACCTTGAAACACTGCCATACGGCGGCAACGACCTTCATTTAAGGAGTTAAGCAGAATCCAGATAAATCAACAATTGAGTAACATGATCAATGGTCTTTTTAAAATCATATAAAACTGTTAAGCACTTTATTTTACTTTTTTATTCTAAAAATATCGTGTGCTGTTTTAGCTCGTGTCTTGAGGAAGTCAGGTTCTTGTATGAGAGAGTCGACACATTTTATATTTTATTCCAGGTTGGTCAATGTTTTGTATGCCACTGTTCCGTTTCCTCTGAATAAAATTACAGTTGCATGGGCTATATTAAATATTTATTTTCTTTTAGAAAAGCAAAAGAAAATGTGAAATCTTTGTCATCAAGGTGAGAAATTGTATATATATTTTGTGAAATACGTCTGTATAGCCTGTTTATTTGATGGAATTTTAGCCTACTATAATTTGTTTACCACAACCAATTCAGTAGTGACTTTTTCCTGTTTGCAGAGTGTAAAATCTAAATGTGTGTAACTTTAATTATGTCTGCAGCGATAGGCTGTTTATATATTATTTATTTATTTATTTTTATTTTATTTTTTACTATAATCTTTTATGGTCCTTAGCATTGATACATGTCCTCCCCATATAACTGATGCTTGAATGGCGTCTTAAGTGTTGTATAAAGGTACGTTGTTTCTAGCCTGTTAATTAGTTAGTGTTTCTAATACTTCATTATCTCATAACCGTTGTTTTCTCGGCAGATTAGTCATGTACATAAAGTCAATCAGCCGTCCTACCTGATTTCCTTAAACACCGAGGAATTTAATTGTAGATACAAAGGCCTAGACTAATGTATGTCCAGTAACTGTTGTTGTTTTCTTCACTTTGAATAAATGTTGGTTACTTCTGTAGATGGCTGGTGCTTCTTCTGAAATTAATTTTAAGTTGCACCATGGAGCAACTTCAGGTATTTACTGAAAACGACAAAGTTGCATTATCATTAGTTTGCATTATCCTCAAGTAATTATTAAGGAGAATTTAACATGACATGGTTTAGGCTACTTCGTTGATTAAGATTTTTCTTTAAAAAAAAAAAAGCCTGGGTAATCTAGGCCTTACACGGTTTTATTGTTTGAGTATTGTTATTTAATAAGCAGCAGAGCCTCCATATAGAGGTTATTTTATCTTCCTACAGTTACATTTTGTAGGCCATCTTCATTTTACAAGAAGTCCTGTCAAAAGAAACATATAGGCTACATACAGACGCAATTAAAATAAATAATTATACCGTTAACTATTGTTTTTATTATTAGGGTACTGCCCATTAATTGACATAACCCATTAATTTTATTTTAAGATAGCTGAAACTGAAATGTCAGCTTTGGCTTTCTGCCTCTGGAAAAAAAGGCTGCTTAGCAATTTTATTATCTTAGTCATTACACAGATGCTTGTGTTTGTCGTAGGGGTGACACAAAGGTGAATTGTCCGAAAGATAGTCATAAAATTCTCATGCGCTCAATCATGGTCACATCACATATCCCAGTAGCTTACTTTTTTAATCGACCCACAAGTTTTAACAGACTTGAAACCAGAAGGATGTCACTGCGTAAAAATAAAATGATGACGAAATCGATGTATTTTCATTTTATGATCAAGGTTGACTGATTGACTTTTAAATGCAATAATAATAATAAAAAACCTATTAAAAAAATAAATAAAATAAAAGAGCTGTTTTCTCATTTGAGGGTGTTAATCCATAATGTTATTAACTTGTTTGCGTAAAACTTAAAGCTTGTGAGGGGTACAATGAAAACCAACTGACCATCTTTAAAAGAAAGAATTTTTTTTGTGTGCTTGACAACCACATAAACTGCATATACGACTATATTACATTAACAGTGTTGCAGTATAATTGTAATTTTATGTTTCCCTTGACTTTGTGAAATACTAAAGGTGGGAATTAACATGTACACGTGTTTACTGGTGGATAATCTGGAATGTTTCAACTGTGTAAGGATTTGATTGGAAAAATGAAGGACGCAGCACAAAGTCTCGAGAGGGCAACCCAGTCTTGATTCCTGGATAAATACATTTCGAATATCGAAGATGAACGCGTCAAACGTGGCTTTTTTCCTTCATGACGCAGTGCCACATCAAAAAAAAAAAAAAAAACGAAAAAAATAAAAAGGATTCTTCTTGCATATATATATATATATATATATATATATATATATATATATATATATATATATATATATATATATATATATATATATATATATATATATATATATATATATATATATATATATATATGTATGCGTTTATCAACAAAGACAGCAGACATGAGATAGGTTTACGTATATCAAAGTGATTTTTTTATTGTAACATTTATGAAAAGAAGCTACAGAATAGTATATATATATATATATATATATATATATATATATATATATATATATATATATATATATACTATTCTGTAGCTATATATGCTATAGAAAGAAGAAATTCTTTATGATCAGGGCCAGGACAGGCTTTTATATAATTCGTTGAAGTCCATGAGAATATGCGGAATGGTTATGTTCCTCTGTGAAACTATTGAGTCATATTTGTAGTAGCAAAATAGCACTTATTTTCTTTAGGGAACTCCCGGCCATAAGTGGAACGTGCGCAGACTTCTTATTGTACTGCCCTCTGCGTTACATTCACCACCATGAATTAATTTAAAGCAGACTTTATGGTAGCAAATAGCCTACTATGTCTGAACATGTGATTGGCTAATCTATGAACTGCTTACTGAACGCCTTCGCGCTATTTAGTTTAATTTAACCTATTGTCTGAATAGATGTGACTGGTATTATGGTAGGTTGATAATGTCTCAGTTATGAGTTACATTCTTTAAAGCTGTTGAGGGAGATTTTTGCAGAGAAACGTTGCAAACGGTTCAAAACTGACCTATAAGAACCTGTCCAGTTGTGTAACCCTTACGAGCTGGGCCGCGGTCAAACAGACTTTGAAACACATTTCTTTGTCATTTGCTGAACGCGATCCGCGCTGAATACACCGACACATATTCCCAGGCCACCCTTAAGGAATGAGATCACGTGGTGCACGGGGCGGTCGAACTACAAGCCATTTTGGGGACGGTGTCAGTTTCCACTGAACCATCAGCGCAGCGGTTTTCGAAGAGAAGACTGAAGGCGCCAGCCTAGAGAAAACGCACATCAGCCTGGCCGTTTTATTGGCGGGAGGGCTACATTCAACTGAGCAAAGCACACACATCGACAACCGGACCATTTCCATTTTTTATTATTGAAATGCGCCCTGCTCCGCTGTTCTCTTATTGCAATTGACAGCGTCTGCAGCCCTTTTCAAGATGGCCGCTTGGCTCGTATTCATTTTCTACTGATCGACTCCTAACTTTCATTGTCTAACCACCTCCAGGCTCGACTCTTCGGTCCAGCTCAGTAAGGTATGTGTTGTTAGATATCTTCCCTTACAAATGTCTAGTTTCACAAACTGTGCTCTAAATGCATCTGTGTTTTTGTGAGAGTAAAATGGAGACGTGTGTTAAAGTGGATGCGGGAACTGACAGGCTCGCGTACGCAGCACTGGCTCCGTCTCTCCGCGTGCTTATAGATTGGAGTTATTTTATCTAGTAATATCTTATCCTGTCTGTGAGAAGGATTCCTGATTTGTTGTATGATATTCAGTTATTGGCATCATTATGTTTACTTGGGGTTTCTGGCTGTATGAAACGGTTTAGTTTGTAATGAATCCTGATGTTCACGCGAAATCGGATAGAAACGGGTCGGCTGTTCATGTGAGGCGGATTTCTAAAGGATTTTTTGTTTATTGTCCCATTGAGCAGTTATTCGATTTTATAGATATGGAATCTGTATGATGTTTACGACCGGGTAAACTCGTTGTTTTGTTGAATTGTACCTATTTGTGCGTTTTCTTAACTTAAATCTACAGTGTAACCTAAACGTGTCCTGTTGTCGGACAGGACAAAGGTTTCAGCTGTTGACAGCAAACATTCACGACACCGATGATGTGTGGTTGACAAAACAACACGTATTCATGATCTCAGGTACTTATTTAACGTATTGAATATGGTTTTTAGTGGCTTCTTTCATTTGTCCGACTGACCTGAAGAATTCTTCTCTAGACAGTCTGGCTCACACGAGCTTTGAATGGTTCTTATATCAGTTCGTTAGACTTTGACAAACACATTTGTCGAAGTAGCCTACTGTAGCCTACTTTACCATTCAGATAAAAATAATAAGCTAAAAAAAATAAGCCTAATCGCGAATTTATATATATCTACGGTAATGTAAGCTAAGCCTTCCCTGTGGTTTGTCATGTCAAGAAGAAAATATGATTTAGTATTAAACTTGGTCGGCGTCTTGTTTTAGAATCCCTTATTAGCCTATTTTTACAAATAATAAGGTTTTTCATTTGCGCATATGTCTTAATTTAGAAACCGCAATGTGTATAGCCTACCTGAGACTTTGGTGAATAATTTTGTTTAAAATAGAATGTCTCTGACTCCCTGTGGTTGTGAATGTCAGAGCTAAATATAAAGTGACGTGTTATTTTTAATACTGATGGCTTTAACACGGTCTGTCAACATTTCGAGTCTTCTGTCATCTGCTTAATCAGGTGGATTTTCGTTATGGTAACGTAATCTGTATTAATCGAAATAGACCAGACAGTGCTTTGTAAACTCGCCCTTTCTCACGTGGCACAATTCATCTATAAGGGTAATTTCCTCCTTTTAAATGTTATTTATTATAACCTATAATCTACAGCACTACCATCACCAAAATGCTTGTCTAGTCAGAGTTAAAAAAGTTTGTGGTTTTGTTTTCATAACCAACCGAAAGGCTTTTTGCAGTGGTGAGAACAAACAGCACTGTCAGTTCTATTTGGCGGATGTTTTACTAAATAAATGTTTAATCATGAACGCCTTATTTAAAAAGTAAGGGCGCAGGCTGACTTAGCCTATCCTATTTTTCATCTGTATGGTGGTTAGAAAGTTATATTAAAGGCTATATATTCATCATATTATGTTTGTTTTCCACTCACGTGAAGAAATCAGAATCAGTGTCGGATGCTTGGTTTTCTGGCGTGTTCTTAAAATCGTTTTGTGTATGGCTTTATTTCCAATTGCCATACGACATCACCATTTAATGCATGATTATCTCACAACAAGTTGCATAATCATCAAAACGCATTAAAAAAAACTGCATAACCTTCTTTTGGTATGCGTCATCCAGTTTCAGAAGTCTACACGTAGCCTACTCTGATCGTTTTCACATTGTTGTGAGCTCCTTCAGTGCTTCATAACACTTGTCCGGCTCTCAGTGAATGCCCCGACGTAATAAGGTGCTTCAAAAACAGGATTTGTGACAAACGGAAATTAACCTCATACATAGCAACGTATGACGATAGTCATGATGTCAAATGGGTAGCCTATCAGTTAAATGCAAGGTGCGTTCATGGGCAATGAACGACTGCGACAACAGTGAGCCAGGAGGGAGAGACTGCCAAAGCAAAGCGGAGATCAGCATCATCAATAACATTGCTGTTCATTCTTTTATTTCAGATCTTTATGCGAGGTTTTAAGATCCTCTGTAATTTTAAACGAACGCTTTAACATAGAATGGGCGAGATTTTTGTCTTAACTCGAAATTTGCGCGTTCACGCTATTCTACGCGGAACGTTCAATTACAGCTGCTTGGTACGTTGCCATGTTACGCTGCTTTAGTTGCTATAGAAACCGTCAGAAGTGTTCGTCACATAGTTCATTTAGGCTATGTAGACTGTCCTCAGGACCGATAAGTTGTGCAGTGTTACGTCTGCTTTGTCGTGTTGTGTCTGTTAACTGGCTTTGCTGCGATATAACGATCGTTTTTGTACATCGCCGTCGTGCCGTTTCACAGCACAGAAGCCCCGTGTGTAAGAGATGACTGAAAAATTGCGCCAGTTCACGCAACATCCCATAAAAACTAACTTAAATCCTCATGATTATTTTCACTATGGCCGTTGTTTGTAGTTGCAAAACGTATTTTGATAAATTGTCATCATATTTTGATGCACCTGTAGGGTCGTTTCCATCCCATGACGATGCATCGTACAACAAGGATCAAGATCACGGAGCTCAATCCCCATTTGATGTGTGTCTTGTGTGGTGGATATTTCATAGATGCAACAACAATCATAGAATGCTTGCACTCATGTGAGTATGAGATGTGCTGCTCTATTTTCTGTAGTTTTATTTGAATATGTGCAACACATCCAGACAATGTGTCTGATCCACATTTCTCTGATCCTCAGTTTGTAAAATGTGCATTGTCCGGTACCTGGAAACCAGTAAATACTGTCCCATATGTGATGTGCAGGTCCACAAAACGAAGCCACTTCTCAATATTCGGTAACCTTTAAAATCACTGTCTGTTCCATCTTTCCAAAGAGTTATTTATAGTAACGATCATCTAAAAATCAAGACATCTTGTTTGTTCCTATCTCAAATGCTGTATATTGTGTTTTCTGTTCATGCCTTTTAATATAAGAATTAGGAAATAACATCAATTTGAGTTGGTTGCAGCAGCATTGTTTGAAGTGATTAGATTAAAAAAAAAGGTTTGACTACCCCTACCCCCCCCCTCCACAGGGCTGACAAAACTCTACAGGACATTGTATACAAGTTGGTTCCTGGTCTTTTCAAAAGTAAGTCAGTCACTGTAAAAGATTGGATTTATTATTTGTAATTATTTACACATGCTTTGATCTGGAAATTTATTTTTCGGTGCAGATGAAATGAAACGTAGGAGAGATTTTTATGCTGAACACCCGTCTGTTGATGGTAGGTAGATGAATGTACTCAAGTAAATAAGTTAGGGTAACTGTTTGAACAGGCTCTTATGTAACCGTTTTATTCTAATTTTAAGCTGTGATTCATCATTTGATTTATTTATTTATTTTTTCAAAGTTGCAAATGGATCAAATGAGGATCGAGGAGAAGTTGCTGATGAAGACAAGCGAATCATCACAGATGATGAAATTATCAGTCTGTCAATTGAGTTTTTTGATCAAAGGTACGTGATTGCCTATGTTTGTACAAGTGATTTTTTTTTTTGTCAGTTTATCTGTCTGTCTTAAAAATGTGTAAATAAATACATATATTTGAAGTGGCCATTCTTTAGTGTAACCTTAATGATAAAGGTATTTTTATTTGAATCCTGAAAAGTTATCATTTAGTGTTTCAATTACACCAATTATACTATTTATTGTTCAGGGCCCAACAGCAAGGCAGTACAGATGAGAAGCAAAAAGAAGAGGTAATTAAGAAGTGCATGCTGTTGCTGAGAGCCTTTTTTTCCTCTTGTTATGATGGTGATACAAATTACACCAATAGTAAAGCTTATCGGCAAAATGTATTTGTGTATAATTTATTTTATTATTAACCACATAGGTTCATAATAAAAGATACTTACAGTGCCCTGCTGCCATGACTGTGATGCATTTGAGGAAATTTCTGAGAAGCAAAATGGATATACCTCCTACTTTTCAGGTAATGTGATATATTGCAGATTTAGTTTCCATTTCTGACCTTTTTAAAATCCCTTCGTTTCAGTCGAAGTTTGGTAGTTCAGTGTTTCATCAAATAATACTTTTATAGGAGGAGGGTGCTGTTATTTATCTGCTGATCCGCATAATCCATTATGGTGTGATATTGATTGATTGGTGCTTTGTTTGGTTAGGGTAAGGTTTTTAATATTATTGTTCTTTGTACTAATAGATTGAAGTTATGTATGAGGATGAGCCTTTGAAGGATTACTACACATTAATGGACATTGCCTACATCTACACTTGGAGAAGAGTAAGTTCTCAAATGTTTTTTTGACTGTCAAATCTGACTGCTGACTCTTTACTTTACACACTTGGTCTTAAATCTCAAGGTAAGTGTTTTATTCAAGCAGGTAATTTATTTATCTTTATTTGGTTAATTTGTGGAACTAGGATTTTAGTTGCTCAGCATCCACCGTTCAATAACAAGGTGCCTTCTGTTATTTTCGCATATTAAATAGAATGGACCGCTGCCTCTGAAGTACCGCGTGCGGCCCAGCTGTAAAAAAATGAAGATTTCCCATCCACAAGATGGCGTGAACAATACAAACCGCTCTGAAAGTGACTCAGCCAGCGATAAAGCTAGCAGTCCCGCTGGAGTTCCATCCACCTCCTCACCACTACCGAGTCCAAGCACACTGGTTCAGCCTTCACAACCTCATTTCACCCATATCTCCAGTCCTATTAACGGCACGACGATGACGAGCCCAAATCGTCAGTTCAGCTTTGGCAACAAAGTGCGAAAGACAGCGCTTAACGGATCTTCCACATCGTCAGGATGATGAGGGACTACACGATGAAGCCAACGCCAGATATAATCCAGCCAATTCCATGCCAACGTAGTGTCATGTAGATCCATTTCTTTCTGCATTATTATCATTATATTCTACATGTAACTTTAACGTAGTGAAAATGACGCACTTCATTCAACACATTGCTGGAATATCTAAGTTTGCGTGAGAACGTTAGAGGCCCATTTGATTGCAAAGTGGAGCGCAGAGCCACGGTTGAGGCATTTTCAGAATGCAGAAATGACTGAATTATACCTACCTTTTTATATGTTTTTACTTTCGCTCTACAGTTTTCCTAAACGAGTTACGTTATCTGTTGCTTGTATTTTACATGTGTATTATAATGTTCTTTAAAATCATGATAAAAAAGCATTTACTTTTGATTTTAGTTGGCCTTTTCTGGGGTAGTAAACGTTCCTGGTATATTCTGGCCTTTGATAATGTATCAAAAAAAAGGCACACATATATATAGTTTAAAATTGAAGGACAAAATACTATATTAGGACAGCGTGTTAAAAGGGATGAAGAAATGCAACGTTAAATTGCAGTCGGCGTAATAATTTGTATTATTCAAAGTTCTTGGAAATTCAAGTGATTTGCTCCTCTGTGCTGGTTCAGGTTCATCAGTTTGGTCTCGAGGTCATGCTCCAGTCCTGTATAGCATGCACATAGCATATATATCTCAGACTGCTTGCAAGCTATTACATAAACGAATTTGTCAGAAGACAAACAGCACTGTTATACCCCCAACTTCTCATTCTGGACAATATTTTGATGTCTTCAGTGTTCATTGTCTTATTGGTCGATTGTAGACTATTGACATCTATTGTATTGTGACTGTTGCACAGTAAAACATCTAAATAAAACATTTTACACGTTCAAATCGCCTTGTCGCGTTTCAATGCTGCTTCGAATCATACAAAGAGAGAGAAATCTACATAAACCAGAAAATCTTCATGGATTTGCACAATATCCGAGTATATTTATTTTATATAGCTACAATAAGTAGGCTATGGTGCAAAAAGTATTCAAGGATAACTTTTTTTTTTTTACATTTTAGTATTCAAGGGTAACTTTTTCCTTTCCAGTATTGGCTCATCTCTCAGCAGAATAAACCTCAAGAAATAATCATGAAAGTGTGGTGCAGTACAGAATAGCCGTTTTTTTATATTGACACATAAAGACAGCCTACATGCGTTATCGCGGATGACAGTCTATTAAATGCTTGCGCGATAAACTGTTAAATAAATGTGAAGTAGCCTAGTTGATCTGGTTTATTCACGGTCAAATACATTTGACCTCATGTAGTCTGTTGTGAAGAAGTGCTACAGACTTGAATTGTAGCTCAAACAGATGACAAGTTTATAACGTATAGCCTGTGCAAAGTACCCAGTCAGACCTTTTTTTGTGCAAAGTACCCAGTCAGTCGTTAGAAACGGAGAATTTGCCGGTCATTTTCTCCTTGGGGCGAGGAAAGTTTGACTTGATATGTAGCCTACACTCTATGAGGTAATGAAAACTGTTTATTTTAACGGGGTATATAGTTCATCTGTTACAGATTACTATAGGTTAGATAACAGTTTCAGCATTAATCTGTTACGACGAGATGGTCTTTAGAAGAGTTTAGAAATGTTGTAGAAAAAGGCAATATCTCAGTGGGCACATTTAGCCGGTGTTGGGACTTCCACGATAAGTCCGACTGAATTTTTAGCAAGGTTTTTTGTTTTTTTTGCCCACTCAAGAGTTACAGGAAGATAATAGTTAATAAAAATATTTTGGACCTTTAATAATATTATAAATTCCATTAATTATTATAGAATAAACATAAGACAAGAAAATAGGATTGAATTTAGAGGTGGAAATTGGGAAAGTTTATTTTTCGAAATATGTAATAATCTCAGCTCACGTCGCCCTGTCCTGGTGATGTCATGATGAAACTTTGTAGCCCCACAGGTTCTTAATTTAAATTCAACAGTGTTTAAACACAAATTAGTTGAAAAGACTTGCTCATTATGTCTTTGGCAGACGTGGCATTAAAGTTAATGAAAACCCGGTTTGTTTGATATGTCAGTTTACCGTAAGAAAATTATGAATTAATAACTATTTGGCAACAAGCAAAAATAGGGATTAAACAATAATGAACTAGAGCGACAACTTTCAAATGGTCAGTCACGCAACGGAAAGTTTGTATTCTCTTCAACGAAAAGCTAATATTTAGCCTACCTATATATCACGGACTATAGCAAGCTAGTTGTTTTTTCTGTTATGAAACTTATTTAAAGAAGATTTGCGAAAGAAAAAGACTAGTAATTAGTAAATATCTGTGACTGCAGTTGTCTCTGCGGTAAGAACTAATGTGAGGGCAGCTGTTCGCCCTCGCAACTTCTCTGTGCCAGTATCCCGCATTCATCGACCCGTTTTTGAATCTTGTTTAATAACCCAATCCCCGCTATTACATCTGGGCATAAACTGCATGCGACACTGGTCCTGATTTGAACATATACGTGTTTCAGCACGAAACATTAGATAAGCATTGACAGCAAACGCACCGACCGAACGCAGTGCCTATCACTTCCGGTTTGTTGCCAAGACAACAGTTGCACGCCTCCTCTAAACTCAAAGTCACAACAAACGCTGTTTCTTAATGGAAGCTTAAACGTACATTTTTGTCGCATTCACGCTGCTTTTTGTCGTTTTTGCTCCAATTTTGGTTACTCCTATAACTATGAGTCAACGACAGATTTTGCAAGGTGAGAAAGTAAGATCCGTTAAGGTAGCCTATTACTTTAAAAATTAAAAACATTAATTAAAACTAGGCTACTTGTGGTGGCTTACTTTTCTTACTTTTGCAGTTTTTTGACATAATTGATTTAAATTGAATTTATTTCTATTACTATTATTATTATAATTATTATTATTATTATTATTATTATGCAGTGTTTGAGCAGTACCAGAAGGCAAGAACACAGTTTGTGCAAACTGTAGCAGATCTTGCATCAAGACCACAAAATACTGAAACACTTCAAAATGCTGGTGAGTTTATAACATTTGATTAATGGAGGTTTCTGCATGTTTGTTATGCCATTTGCTTGTATCTATAGACTTATACAATTTCGAATTTAACCATTTAAATATATAATTTTGCATTTAAAAAAAAAAAACTCAATTCCAATCTTAACAAAATTCATCTAAATTCAAAATGGATTGATTGATTGCTTTATCCTTGCCTACTATGTAGAGAAGAAGCATATTTATTTAAACCCATTGAAAACTCAGGACCGATGAGGGGAAAAGAAGTCATAGCAAATGTTTCTTTGTGCAAGGATCTAAATCAAAATCTTTCATTTTCTCCCGAACACAGTACAATGAATGTTCCCGGACAACATATCTTTCAAAATAAGTTAACAAGTTACATTTTTAATTAGTATTCATAAATAATGAATAGCCTACACATGCTCATGCTTAACCTGATCTCTTTTGGAGATTAAAAGAACATTTTATTGAGATATATTTTATTATATGATTTGAACCTTTGAAAGTATATCTGTAACGATAAAAACTCCATAATCTTCAGGAAGAAGGAGGCGGGAACCGGCAGACAATCAAAATGAAAGCTTTAATAATCAAAATAAAAAAAAAAACAGCGTGTCAGCCCCTCACGGATGACTGACGCGCACAAATAAAAACCAAATACAAAATAAAGTCCAGGCCTGGTCCTCTCTCGTCCTTCACTGTCGTCACTCCAGTTTTATATCCTTCCATCTCCTCCGTGGGACTCGAGACCGGTGGTGGGTCGAGCAGGTGTCGCTCATTTCCAATCACTCCACCGGCCTCGCTCTGTTCACACGTCTCTCGGCCCCGCCCCACTCGTCACATACCCCCATCGCCCCTCGCAGGCCGGGGGGTACCCACGAGACTGCGCTCTACCCCCCCCCCCTTCCCTTCGGGGGGGACCGCTCACGGTGACCTGTGGGAACCTGGGGGTAGGACAGACGAGGCGAGAGAAAAGGAGATGGAAGGAGGAGCGACAGAGACGAGAGAGGGGAGAGAGGAGAAAAAAAAAATAAAAAATTCCGGTTCCCAGACGCACTGCTGCTCGGCCCTGCACCAGCTGGGTGATCTCCTCTGCGGTCCCTGGCGGTGGCACTGGACGGCCCTCGGCAGATAGCACGACACTCCTCCGCCGCCCGGTGGACAGCGACGGCTCCTCCGGTTTTGGGCAGCCGGTAGGAGTCCCCCGTTCCCTGCCCCTCCGGATACCTTCACGGAGGCAGCAGGCTCTGGCCCCCTGGCGAACGGTGCCGACTCCTCCGCTCCCTCACGGCCGGCAGCCGCCCCTCCACATCACAAGCGGCTGGCAGCGAGCTCGCCCGTCCCCGGCAACTCACTCCAGCTCACCGCCTCGAGCGTCCATGGCGGCACACTCCCTTGCCTGCTCGATGGCACCGCGGATTCACCACAGCGGCGAGGGATCTTCAGCAGCGCGTCCCTCCTTCTCCCGGGCTTCGGCACCACTGTAACGATAAAAACTCCATAATCTTCGGGAAGAAGGAGGTGGGAACCGGCAGACAATCAAAATGAAAGCTTTAATAATCAAAATAAAGACAAAACAGCGCGTCAGCCCCTCACGGATGCAAAACAAAGTCCAGGCCTGGTCCTCTCTCGTCCTTCACTGTCGTCGCTCCAGTTTTATATCCTTCCATCTCCTCCGTGGGACTCGAGACTGGTGATGGGTCGAGCTGGTGGGTCGAGCAGGTGTCGCTCATTTCCAATCACTCTACCGGCCTCGCTCTGTTCCCACATCTCTCGGCCCCGCCCCGCTCGTCACAATATCCTCCCCTCATCTGCTCTCAAGTGTCTTTCCACTCCTGTTTTCTTCCCGGCACAAATGTGCTCACTCTCTTTGGCTTAGGTGTAATGTCCCTTTTGAGGCCTCTCCTTTTGGATGCAGTCCCAACTATTCAGCAGACAGCAGCTTTGGCTCTCGGAAGGCTTGCCAACTACAACGATGACCTGGCTGAGGCTGTAGTAAAGGGAGACATTCTTCCTCAGCTTGTGTTCTCCCTGGCTGAGCAAAACGTGAGTTTCTTTAGCTGAACCTCTCTAATTTGAATGAATAGGTTTGTGTTAAGGTGTCGAACCTTCATGCTTAAATGAGCTTTTTCACAATACAAATATTTCTACTACTGACTACTGACACTGTCAGCCAAGCAATCCATGCTTATATAATTTCCATGTTATCATATTTTTGAGCTGTTATTCTTTAAATGTTTTGTGAGAAGTATAAAGACAAAGAAAAAACTGTTGTTTTTTTTGGTTCAAATTCTATGACAGTAACTGTACTTATTACTATTAACAGGTACTGAAAATGTACATATTGTGTCATCAGGAAGGTTTTACGTTCATGGTAGTACAACTTGTCCAGATTTCAGACCACATCTTTCTTTTGCCAGCAATTTATTTTTATAACACTTTAATACAAAAGAGATTGTTTCAAGGTCGAATCACAGTATTAAACAGGAAAATAACAGAATGGATGCAAATAAGGCAAATCTAAGTTCTGCTATAAAGCAGTTGTAGCAAGACAAAAGTGTTGGTTCTGTGTTGGTTTAGTTAACTTGAATAAGTTCATTCGTTATGAAACAAGTACAATTCAGCGATAAGAAGACAATAATGTGGTTAATGCAATTACTGGAAGTAATGTAACTTCACAAGTTATTGTTGTTATTGTATCTTGGCAAAATTGAAAATAAATAAACTGATTACAAAAAAAAAAGGCAGATTGGCTTGTGATTCATGAACATTCAAGTGTATTTATTGGTCAATTGCTTTGTCCTTTTCCCTCTGGATTGCTGGGATATGAAAGACACAGCGTTTCTATAAGAAAGCTGCCGCATTTGTGCTTCGGGCTGTTGCTAAGCACTCCCCTGAACTGGCCCAGGCCGTGGTGGACTGTGGAGCACTGGACGCTCTCGTCATCTCCCTGGAGGAGTTTGATCCTGGGGTCAAAGAGGCTGCTGCATGGGCAATAGGCTACATTGCCAGACATAATGCACGTAAGTTTGCATAAATCTGTCGTTTTATAATGCTTTCTCTATATTCGTTAATGTTCCTTCTGTTCATTTCCTCTCCTGCTGTGCAGAGCTGTCTCAGGCAGTAGTTGATGCTGGAGTTGTGCCTCTGCTCGTGTTATGCATGCAGGAGCCTGAAATTGCCCTGAGGAGGGTTGCTGCTTCCGCTCTAAGCGACATAGCCAAACACTCCCCAGAGCTGGCTCAAACCGTGGTGGACACAGGGGCGATCGCCCACCTAGCACAGATGATCCTTAACCCAGATGCCAAATTGAAGGTGACACAGCCTACAGATATTGTAATCAATGCCTCGCAGACTTAATTTGACAGTGCATTTTTTTCTCCTCTTTACAGAGGCAGATTTTTTCAGCTCTCAGCCAAATCGCCAAGCACTCCGTAGATGTAGCTGAGATGGTGGTGGAGGCTGAAATATTCCCTGCCGCACTGGTTTGCCTAAAGGACCCGGATGAATATGTTCGGAAGAATGTCGCCACTCTTATTCGGGAAATCACAAAACACACCCCCGAGGTACCTACCACATACATAACATAGCTACTAAATGATTTCAAGATGCTTGGGTAAGTCTGGAATCTCCACTTTGTCAGCTCTTTGACACCCCCTGTTTAAATAACATGGTGTGAGGCAGCTAATCTGTAAAACAAGGAGAATGTGGGTCTGTTATTTATCACCAGTGCAACACAGGAAACAGACAATTGGAAACCACATTACATCACCCATTTTTTTCACCTGCCCAAAACTGTTTTGCTTTTCTGGTCTGCATCACTTATTGTTTATCATAATGTCACACTGGCTCATGTATTTGCTTGTGTGCATTGTGTGTTTCCTACTCAGCTGTCCCAGATAATAGTGAATGTGGGGGGCATAGCAGCTGTGATTGACTACCTCGGGGACTCCAGAGGGAATGTGCGCCTGCCGGGGATCATGATGCTGGGCTATGTGGCTACACACTCCGAGAACCTAGCCATGGCTGTGATTGTATCTAAAGTCTGTTATTGCATCTTTTCTTAAACTCACATGTAAACCTTGACTTCATGTAGATTTTGACTACATATGTACAGTACCATTTAAAGGTTTGGGGTCAATATGATTTTTTTAAGCAGAAATGAATACCTTTACATTCATCTGATACATTCAGTTGATTCAAAGTGACAGTAATGATGTTAAAAATATATTTTTCAAATAAATTCTGTTTTTTTGAGTTTTCTATTCATCAAATAATCCTGAAAAAGTGTCATGGTTTTCATATAAATATTAAGCAGCACAATCATTTTAGCTTTAATAATAATTGAAGAAATGTTTCTTGAGCATCGCGTCAGCATAGAATGTTTTCTGAAGGATCATGTGACACTGAAGTAGTGATGCTGAAAATTTAACTTTGCCATCACAGGAATACATTTCATTTTTGTAAATATTAAAATAGACAATTTTTTTATTATTTACAAATATATGCAGTCTTGGTGAGCATAAGAAACTTCATTTAAAAAAAAAAAAAAAAAAATATATATATATATATATATATATATATATATATATATATATTTAACAAACCCAGACTTTTGAACAGTAGTGTACTTCTCTCATAATAATTTGAATCATATTTGATTCTTGTATTTTATTACCATATTCCATATTTGTTTTCACTCCTGTAGGGAGTTCCGCAGTTGGCTATCTGCCTGGAGGAAGAGCAAGAAGATCACATCAAAGCAGCCACAGCTTGGGCATTTGGCCAGATTGGCAGACACACACCTGAGCATGCAAAAGCTATAGCTGTGGCCAACGTGTTCCCTAAACTCCTAAGTCTCTATTTGGACTCTGAAAGTTCTGAAGACCTGCAGGTCAAGGTAAGCAACAGCCCATAAGTCAAATGTCTGATGCAGGTACTGTTTTTCATTTTGGTAAAAATGTTTTTTGCTAATGTCAAATGTTTAATAACTGTGACAGTTTTCTCTCATTTGTTTTTATGTACTCAAAAAGGCCAAAAAGGCATTGAAGAGCATCCTTCAAAAGTGCACTTATCTACCAGCACTGGAGCCTCTTCTCTATGAAGCTCCCAGCAACATTCTAAAACATGTCATCTGCCAGTTCAGTAAGGTAGCGGGAACTTATTGTTTTCATCAGCACATTTTATGAGATCAGCATTGTTAATCATAATAAGAACTATTCAGGAAACTTTTCTATTTCCTACCAATCTTACAGGTTCTTCCTCATGACAGTAAGGCACGGCGATTGTTTGTCACCAGTGGCGGTCTGAAGAAAGTACAGGAGATCAAAGCAGAACCTGGCTCTGCAATTCAGGAATATATCAATGCAATCAACAGCTGCTACCCTGAAGAGATTGTCAGGTTCATACACATTTATATGAATAATAAACAGTACCTAACAAAGTGCATTCATAATGCTGTAAACTTTAACTGTATGGTTTTTGTTGTTCCACTGACCGGCCCTTCTTTCACAGGTATTATTCACCTGGTTACTCTGAGATCTTGCTGGAAAGGATTGATAACTATCAGCCAGTGTGATTTCCTTTACTGAAACACTATGAATGCTTTTTAAAAAGTTGTGAAAAATTAAAATAAAATTACCATACCAATAATCTCATCTGAAACATCTTATTTTGTTATATTTATTTGTGGTACATGATTCTGGATTCAGAGATTTGCTGTTTTTGACAAGCAAACCTTTATATTTTAAACATCTGTCTAGTTGCATAAAATCCTTGGTATATTTGGTAGTAGTTGTTTAACAACAGCAACAACAACAACAAAAATAAAAATAATATTAATTGATTATGAACCTGCTACCTCCTTGAGGTATAATTCCATTTAAACTCTTGTCATCTGTAAACAACCATTTGAGGCTGACTGATTACTGAGACACTTGCTCAGTTCTGGTGTTGAGTGTAGGAATTAGCCTGCTATCAGGCATTTTAAATAAGGTCGAAGGTCTACCCAAGATCTCTTATTGCGCAAGGCCGAGTTTCCCAGAAGCAAACAAGACAATTCCTAGGCTACTAGAATTACGGAGAAGGATCTGTCTTCTATTAGAATTATGGGCTCTTTCCAAAAACCATTTTAACTTCAGCAGACCTAAATAATCACCGTGGATCTACGATTCCTTTAAGGTAATCGTAGAGTACTAAACGCATCGCTAGCAGACAGACTCACCTGCACCTAAACTACACATCAGCTTAAAGGTGCCATGTGCAAAAATTGAGGTAAAAATATCCAAAAAATGACCTACACGCATCAAAAGAATAAGAAGAAATAAGGGCGATGATGTCATAAAAAAAATGTCAAGTTATAGTGCTGCAGAGATATCAACCTTAATTAGCATTAGCATTACTAGCCCCGGCCCGACAGGTGTCGTAATACCAGTTTCGGCCATGGGAGGCGGTATGCGGGCAACATAACCACCAGCCAACCTGCAATACACGAATAACTCGCACGGCTTGTGGGCGTACTTGAACCTGATGTCAGTCGTGTGGAAAGTACAGCCAACTACTTCATTTCAGTTCAGGGAAGAGAGCGGAAGGATGACTGAAGCCCTTGGCAAGAGACCACCACCCGCTACAGGGAAACAACTGCGCTCGGAATCACAAATCAAATCCGATAAGAAAAGGAGCCGAACCAGAGTAAACATCGGCATTGCTTTCAATCGCTGGAGACAACTGATGGACCTGAAAGAAATGAGGTTCGACACCGAACTTGCAACATTTCTTTTGGATTGGTAAGTTAGATGCTGTTAGTATTTCGCTAGAAGTTTGTTTTATATGTTTGTGTATTTTTTTTCCGGGAAGTTATAACATAGAAATGTATCGAAGGCTGTTCGATAAACGTGCTAATGTTAGCGATGACTAACCGTAGCTGCGTTTGATAATTAGCTAGCTATAACTTACCCATTTTTTTATATCATAAGTAACCTGCTCTGTCTAGTCTGTTGGTCTCCGTGTCCTCTTTGCTTCGTGGTTTCTCTGTACGTGAGAAAATTGATGTGTGGCGTGAAAGCGTGTGAAAAGAGTCAATTGCGTGTGTCTCACGGTGAATGCTTGAGAGTTGGCAGCTCTGGTTACGTTGGTTGGCGCTAGCTTGGTCAACATCAGCTGTCTGATGTTGACCAATGATGTTGACAGAATGCTGTCTGTCAAATTAATTTAATTCAAATAATGTGTATATACAACTCAAAATGTAATATGAACAAAACGAATAGGAACATATTCACTGGTAAAGGTGAAGGGGGGTAGCTTGAAGATGTCATGTTTCAAAATCACTTGACATCACCCAACGTTCCTCTGGAGGCAAAACGTCCTCTTAGGCTTCGGCTATGGCTGTAGGGTTGTTGTGAAGGTAGGGGCGGAGCATAGAGACTATGCCGTTTCTCGTTTGTTACTCTAGAGTAGACCAATTCACTTTATTGAGGCATACTGCCCCCATCTGGTATGGAATGTGGAGTATGACTTGATTTTTTTGCCAGACATGACAGATGGCACCTTTAATACAGTAATTATTATTAATGGAACTAATTGTTCATACCCAACAACGCTTCACAGCGTTGTGCGTATTGTTGTCATCTTTATCGCTTCGTGGAGCAAAAAAGCAGACCGCTCAGTTTCAAACTGCTGTAGGCAACTGGCAACATAAACCTCGACTCAAGCCAAGGGACTTAATACCATTCTCATTGGCAGGATCATTCAGCACAGGGCTTCACTACGTGAATACACTAAACACTATACACATACACTATGTCTCCACTCGTGTAGAATTTTATCCCATGAAAATGCGAAAATAAAAGATAGGTATAAGGATCACTAATCGTCGTTACCGAGAAACTGGGACTAGAAAGTTTGATTTTCATCGGTAATTACACATTCACATATTAACGGCCCCTGCTGTCTGATTTGTGCATATAATGTGCACATATGGCAGCTCATTCTTTGTTTATTGTTTCCTCTTCTGGTGTCAGTCATATTACCTTTCAATTGAGGCAGTTTGGTTATGCATGGTCTCCATCCCACAGCTTTGTCCAATTCACGATTACCAAATCAGAATGCCAGATCACTTCACGCCTATTTGAATTTGTAGGCTACTGATTCAGAAGCTGCTTGCAGGACATTCATGTTTCAACTTAAATATAATTTAATAATTTTAATATTCTCTAAGGTAGGGGATGGTTTGTCATAGTTATTTTTTTTAAACTAAGTAGGCTAGGCTATCATCTCCGACTTGCCTCTTTTACCCCAAAATCCGAACAAACTAATATCAGTATTGCATCGCTCTTTCAGCGACCGCCATCCCTAAGAAACGAATGAAACCTTGAAATAATATATGCTTGCGGCTTTTAAATGAGAAAGCTATACCCCACAAACCTTTGTGTGCACCAGATTGCAAGCTGCTATAGCCTATGTATAGTTTTCCTTCTGTTTCTTCTATTTGAGACAGTCTGTCCGTGATATGAATGTCCTCCGATTATTTTTTACTCTCTTGTCTAAGAGGTAGGCATATTTAACAGCAAATCATTCAAAGATAAGCAGCGCTTTTGTCCTGTAGGCCATATTGGGCCTCTTGAAACATTGATGAGATCGGGTTAAAAAATACGTCTTGCAGATGTAAATGCAGATGTCAAATAAACGTCTCCGAGATTGTGCTATCAGGGTTGCCATTGTTCCATTACACCTCTGCTTAGTTATGCAAATTTAGTTTTTATAAAGTCTAAAGGAATTGCTCAGTTTGTAAACAGATGATAAAATTTAAAGGACAGCTCTCAGTTTATATTATATTTCGGTTATTTTTAATTGTTTCCTTTTTATTTATTTTTTATTAACTTGGGCTATACAATTTTATTAACTTATATATATAAAAAAAACGTGTTACACCTTTTATATCATTTATTTTTTTGTGCTGTTTGATTTTAAGCTTTTTAAATGAACTTATAATATTCAAAATACATTTAAAATATTAATTTGCCTTATAAACATGTGTGAGTGACTTCTGTAAGATGAATAGCTTTGCTGCACACAATATAAGCAGATAGGCTATTTAATTGGAAATAGGAAATTAATTGGAACAACAAAAGATGAGTACATAAAAAATGTGCTTATCTTTGTCGATTTGATAATTTGCCATGTCCACATGTAAACACTGCCCGTGCTGGCCCCACACAGCCCCAAACCACATCTTATTTAGTGTGTTATAGCACAAGAGAAAGCTGGTTTTATTCAAACCCCGTCATCCTTTGAGCCCTAGGGCGTCAATGAATCTGGCTGTCAATGGCCCACTTCAGCTCTCATTCATCACTGTGGAACATGGATACGAATCCCCCATAGCTGATGTTTGAAGTGGCAGCTTCTGTTTTCTCAGGGGGATGTAGCCATTGGCTTGGTCAGCACTGTTGTGGGTCACTAACAATGTGTTCATACCTCACCTATAAACGTCTGTGTCTCACTTAAAGGGATAGTTCACCCAAAAATCTAAATTTTTTTTGACTCGTGAACGAGTCAATGTTCCGTTCATTATTTGGCTTGGTGTTCATCTTTAGTTCTCTCTTCACCGCAGTTCAGTCAGTGTACTGTTTGAGTAAATGAATTACTCCGGGATATTGGTTTGTTTTAATGTGGAGTGTCAGCCACATTAAAAAAGTTAACAGCTTAAGTCATTTGTGGATTAATACGTATTGGAGACATGAACCGTTTAAAACGATTCAGTTCGATTTGGAGAACTGGTTAAAAAAGATCCGGTTACATCAAATGATTCATTCGCGAACCAGATATCACTAAACTGCTTTGTTTTGAACTCTCTCACAACTGACACAGAAGAAAAGACAATGCTGAATAAAGTCGTAGTTTTTGCTATTTTTGGACCAAAATGTATTTTCGATGCTTCAAAATATTCTAACTGACCCTCTGATGTCACTTGGACTACTTTGATGATGTTTTTCTTACCTTTCTGGACATGGACAGTAGACCGTACACAGTTTCAATGGAGGGACAGAGAGTTCTCGGACTAAATCCGAAATATCTTAAACTGTGTCCCGAAGATAAACGGAGGTCTCACGGGTTTGGAACGACATGAGGGTTATTAATGACAGAATTTTGATTTTTGGGTGAACTATCCCTTTAATACTGAAGTGGTCCATCTCAGAAAAGTCTTTGAAGCTAAAAACATCACACAGGCAGTGATCAGCAGGCTATACACATGCATTCACCTGAGATATTTTCTACATCTATTTTCACATCCTCTGTCTCAACTACAAGAAAGCAAAGAGGCATTTCCCTATAAAACAGACACAGTGCATGAATATAAAATGTAATCTCATGATGCATAACACCATCCAAGTATTTTACCAAGTGCTAAAATGGACTGAGGGAAGCATATGCAGCATTTACTTGATTAGGTTATATTCTGCGTGTAGCTGTGTTTAATCGCTCATCCATCCGTTTTCTGGTGAATATGATTATTACACGAACATATGTTGTGTCGAGTTTGTTTCGTTCTGTCTTCTCTCACTCTCTCCGGTTTCCTGTTGAATACAGTGACGGCATGTGATAGAAGTTATTTATCCTGTGTGAAACTTGCAGTCGTTGTTGTTTGCATAAAGTTAAAGTCGTTAATTTGCAGTTGGAAGGTGTCAAGCGTAGGCTACTTGTGAAAACCCTCCCAGTACTTTTATACAGCGATTCAAAGGTAGAAATACGGATCTTCGCAAGCTGAGGATTTTACCAAAACTATGCAACTGATTAATGATGAAGTTCCAGCAATCAAGACTTCTCAGTAGACGTAGTACATAATTGCACTTTTAACTGCTGATGTCTGATTTCCCATAGGCTACATATTTGTAGACCAGAAAAAAAAGATGAAGGAAAAAAAGTTGTGGTTGGGATGAACGCAATAAAATCAATAATTTGGAAATGCTGTCAATCAAGTCACGCCTCCTATTCACCAGCTCACTGCGACTTCAGACAAAGAAATCATTCGCAGGAGTGACGAGAGACATTCAGATTTTTACGTTTTATTTGTGGTATTTGGATTCAGCATCATATGATTCGATTACTTTTTAATCTACACTTCAAATGAAATTTTGTGAGGTAACCTAAAACAATGAATAATACAATCATGACATAGTAATAATATACTTTTTTTAAGTCAAAAATATTATTTAATATGGATGAATATATGCACTATTGACGAAAAAAAAAGAAAAAGAAAGAAGAAAATTGTAAATGTAAGCAATATAATAGCACAATGCAATTATTCAGTTCAATTAATTAAATTAAATTAATTAAAATAAAGATCATTATTGGTTGCAATAATGAAAAAAATCCTACAATATAAAAATCTATCTTTATATGTGTGACGAGTGGGGCGGAAGAGTGATTGGAAATGAGCGACACCTGCTGGACCCACCGGTCTCGAGACCCATGGAGGAGATGGAGGGATATAAAACCGGAGCGATGACAGTGACGAACGAGAGAGGACCAGGCCTGGGTTTTAGTTGTGTTTGGTTTTTATTTGTGTGCGTCAGTCGTCTGTGAGGGGCTGACACGCTGTTTTGTCTTTATTTTCTCATTAAAATTTAATTTGATTGTCCACCGGTTCCCGCCTCCCTTCTTCCCGATGATTGTGAAGGTTTAATTCCTACAATATGCCTTTAAAATACAATAAGTTATAACATCCATTTTGAAGATGCATATGATATATATATACTTGAGCTACAATACCAGCCCCATTGTTTCTGAACATGCAAAAATTAACTTTGATTTTATTCTCTAAACGCTTTTATTTCGTCCTTCTGTTCATGGTGCCACTTTAGCTGCTTTGATTGACAGGAAGCAGATTGGGAAGCCCCTCCTCCTGGAAGTCTCAGGTTATTGCCAGCCTTGCCATAGCAACCCTTGTGTAATCTAACTTACTTGTAATTCAGTTGGGTTTTTAATTACATTTATTTAAACCGAATTGGACACATCTTAAATAAAGACCCTTATGGCAAGAAAAAAATAAATATATATTGGAAAATAAAATGCAGTTTTTTTTTTAAATAATACACTTTCATATAAGTATACATTTGCTTATATTTTTAATTATATTGCAATATGTGTATGGATCGTGTATGACTTTATATATTGATACATATACAAATATATAGCAATGATGCCAATAAATAAAACATATCCCTAAACATTTAACTCACTTTTCCTATCTGAAAATACGTGTGGTAGTTTACAGGGAAAAAAATGTTTATTGAAAACAAATGTAAATTTCTTGTTAAATTCGTGGCAACATAGTCTGTGGAAAATTAGATTTGATCCAACTTAATGGATTGATATGTGTGTGTGTATGTAATTTATTCCTCATAATTGTGCACAATGCACTTAGATATTAAATCTAATAATACACAGAGAACCACATTTAATCACATGCACATCTATATATTATTAAGTGTATTATTGAATATAAAATTACATAGATTATAGTAAGTAAATTGTCACATTTTTCATTATATGAAAAGATGCATTGTATTTTGTTCCAGGCATACCGAATCTGAGCAAAGAAAACTTTTCTATGGTTGTCATTACATTTAGCAGGAACTCTGGTCCTCAGGGTCTGTATATTATATCTGTTATGGCAAAGGAATACTTCACCTGCTACATAGATGCAATATTACCAGCTGCTGGATTGCTTACTAACTGCAAATATAAGAGGAATAAAATAGCTTTTGTCCCCACCATATGTCTTTGTATTTCTTAATGTGACCGTGACGAACAGAATCTATCTCATTCTGCCAGCTGGAAGATTAGAGCGTGTCCCTTTGGGACTGAGTATATAAATCTCATGTTGTCAAAGAGAGATCAGGATATCCCATCTTGTGCCCCTCTGCCCACAGAGACAGAGAACAAGCAGCGGGGTAAAGCCTCAACAACATCTACAGACAGTCACAAGCGAGGTGTGAGGTCCATGCATTCGCAAAGAAAAGCTACTCAGTTATACAAACTCATCATTGCTTTTTATACTTTTCTGCTCTGAATGTGTGGCAGTATTTTGAAACACATTTGTTGCAGTAACAGAAGGGCCTGATCCTCTATACATTCATTGGCAATTTGGGGAAAGACCAGAAATAAAAATAACATCCAGAATCTACAAAAAGAGATATCGCCCACCAGAAAAATGCTTTTTGTTTTAGTTTCATCAAAACCATCCACTAACTAAAGAGCTTTCAATTATAACATATTTTATGCAGATGAAAATAATGTTTTACTGAGTCAATACTTTAAATGTGTCTATTTACTGAATCTGTAATATTTATTTACTTTTTAAATTTATTATTGTTCTATAAATATAATCTAATTTTGATTATCACTCATTGATTCACGTTTCTGTTTAACTGCTTTGTATTGAGAAAAATGGCACTTTATTTTATTTAGCTATCTTTGCAGATACAGTGCACTGAACATCATGTCTATAACAGGTAAAACATTTATCCTCCTGGCTTGTATTTATATATATATATGTTTTTGTATATTTATTATATCTTGTTTTTTGTTATTTTTAACAAAATCTTGCCCTCAGTTGTAATTGTTGGTCACTTATGGCATTGAATGTTTTATTATTTATTTATTTTATTTTTTCATTTATTGTACATGTATTTTTTACAATTTTCTATAGAACTGCAGAGTAGAAGAGGTTATTATGCCCAACCTGGCGAGTTCAGCCTGTTTAACAAGGCACATCTTTGTTGTTGAACAATCATGTCACCCAAGACAGGTTATCTATATGCCATTAGACATCTAAAATCCAACAATTACATTAGAAGATGTGACTAACAAAAACTAGCTCTCTATAAATGTACCGTGTAGTTTTTGCTTGCATAGGCTACTTTCAGGTGTGGCAGTATCAAACTGTCCATCTCGCTGTGACGTTTGAGGCACAGATTCAGTGAAACATTTCCAGAGGTTTGCTGTATAGATGGACTATATATGACAACAACTGCTCCTCCCACACATAGACACAGGACGGCTGTATATTGATCTTCCAAAATACCTCCTTCATTATGGAACATAAGCTATAGCAAAGGTAATATCTTTTTGTCACTTCACAGTTTTGCTTAATTGTTCTGTCAGATAAGCTATAAAAGTACTTGATGGTAACATTTAAATAACTGATATAATCTGAATATATTCAAATATTTATACTTCTACATTATTGTTCAAAAGTTTGCTGTAGGTAAGATTTTGTAATGTTTTTGAAAGGGTCAAGGCTGCATTTACTTGAATAAAAACAGTACTTTTGTTTAATTTAAAATAACAGCTTTCTATTTTTTATATATTTTAAAATATGATTTAATCTTGTGCTGATTTCAGTCTTCAGTGTCACATGATCCCTCAGAAAACATCCTTATATGCTGATTTAAGCTTGAAAAACCTACTTGTTATCAAGGCTGAAAAAGTGTGTATCACTGAAGGAACTGAATAGTGCACAGCCATCTAATATTTACCAAGACAATTGTTTAGTTTTTGCTTTTGGATCGATTTGAAGTCAACTGCTCTTGCTTCTTCTCTCAGTTCTGTTCTGCAGCACTATGGATCTCGGTTTAGCCTCCAAAATGGAGGAGAGCTTACATTTCTCCCAGCTTGCTTTGACACCCTACACTCCAGCCAATTTGACTGAGCCTTCTGTTCCAGAATCTCTAGCTATTTATCTTTTATCTGATGATATTGACCTTACAGCCCCAGTTACACAAGATACTCTGACTTCAATAATACACAAGAAAACACCATAATATTAGTGTACACACTCTAATTAAAAGTCCTAGCACAAACACGTACCACCATGCAGCAGTTCCAACTAACACATCTTCGCACTCACCCTTCCTTCCATCCTTCCACGGGGAAACAGAGTCGTCCGGGGATCAGTGGGAGTATCAGGGGTCTTGACCAGCCCAAGATAGGGTGTCATTGACTGATACAACCTCAGGTAAGATACTGTGGTGAGAGTGACAGTAATCATGTCTTAAAGTCAAAACCATGTGAATGGATGAACTATGTAAAAGATTTAAAGCTTGAATAAGATTACCTATTATAATAAAATATTTTCATTATTATTATTATTATAATTTTACAAAATTAGCTCTGTACAGCATTGATATTTGATGATTTCGAGTATAGTAAAATAAGATTAGACACCCCCTGGTGTTCATTGTTTTTAGATCATCAACATTTATTGTTTTTTTTAGATAATCACAATAATTATTGGGAAAAACACAGCTGAAGGCAAAAGCAAAAGCAAAAAAAATAAAAAATAATATAATATAAAAACATTTTTATATTATATTTTATATTATATTTTTTATATATATTTTAGGTAATATATTAGTTATCTGACTCAATGAGAGCCTTATGGCAACCTAATAATGATAATAAAATAGAAAATATTTCTTTGGTTATTTTTAATCTTACAGCACCAGGATTGCCACTGGTAAAAAAAAAAATAAATACAAATAATGAAGTATGATAATATGTTCTGATTATTATTATTATTATTATTATTATTATTATTATGAAATGCAATATTCTAAAGTACTTGTAACCGGTGTTATTTTAGTATCATAGATACACCACAATAGTTTTTGTTTATATTTTGAATTAAACTTTATTTTTATATTTTCTGATTTCACTTTCATTTCAGTAGCATTATTTGTAATATTTTTATTGTGTTATTATTATTATTATTATTATTCGGTTTTAAATGATTAGTTTCAGTTTATTTAGTTTTAGTTATTGTAGTGCTTTGTATTTTTACTAAACAATATTGTAGTTAAACTAAACAAAAATATGAGAACTGCTGCCTTGGCAACTAACTGAAATAAAATAAGTTTAAAGCAATAAAATAGAATCTAATAATACAAATGAATATATAAAATACTAACTTTGTGAACTACATTTGCAGATGTCCATGACTACATCCTGAAATGACGACTTTTATAATAATGAACAGTACTGAATGATAAGCATGACACTCATATTCGATTTTTGGTGCTGTTTATAGAGTATGATTACTGATCCTGGTGTCCCAGTCGGCAGATCTACAGGTAGACATTTTTATATTCTGCATAAAAAAGCAATAATGATCTAATTGCTAGTATTGAAATGTTGTAGTGTATTTAACTGTGTCTTGTGTGTGTGTGTGTGTGTGTGTGTGTGTGTGTGTGTGTGTGTGTGTGTGTGTGTGTGTGTAAGGGACCAATTCAGTGGGCTTTAGTTGGACTCTTATGACCATCAAGGTGATAATCTGGTGGACCCTTGGACCCTGCTGGACATATACTGCTCATTCATCAGTCTGTGTTTGAGTCTTACATTCTCACAGGTACATGTGAGTACTCACAGGATTTATAGACATGAAACTTTCCTGATCACTCTTTTTACATACGACTATAAAAATGACCTTTGGTTGTCTTTTTTCCCTTCAGAATTATCCTCTTTGGTTGTCACATTTAAACGACTTCATGCTTAAACTGAAGAGTCTTTATTAGCTTGAAGTGTCTGCAAGTGAGTTTTCCATCTTGATTTGGTAATTCAGAATCAAAATTCCTTTTTACAAATGGAAACAACAAACAAATAATAATGCTTTAAATGTTAAATGAGCTACTTGCATTTTTACTCTTTTTAAATTAAATTAGTCACTTTCCTTGTCAGTTTCTAAAGGGGCGGCTGGAAAGGAAAAGCCAGCTGTTCTTCCACACTCAAGCTGTTCCTGAAGGAATGAGCTGCCAAGTGCAGGCTCGGAAATCCACACTAATTTCAGCAAATCTCTGCTCCTCTGGAAAAAGAAGTCTGCGTTTTGCTTGGTACTCCTTTCGTTCATATTTTTAATTCGATTTTTAAGAATGGTGTAATTGATGTTGATGTAATTGTGTTCCTGTGTTCCTGTGTTCAGGATCTCTTGTATGAATATAGTTTTAGTGTGGGCAAGAGTTTGTTGAATACAAACAGTATTCTCGTCGCTTAAAACGTTACGTTTGAAACACTGATGGCAGATGGACTATTCTGACGACGTCTTTCATACTTTTCTGGACTTTGACAGTGTAACTTACTTGGCAGTCTATGGGACAGTCAAAAGCCTCCCAGTTGTCATCCAAAATATCTTAAATTGTGTTCTGAAGACGAACTAAGCTTTAACAGGTTTGGAAAGACATTGGGGTAAGTGATTAATAACAAAATGTTCATTTTGCGGTGGAGTATCCCTTTAAATATGTTCTGGATTTCATTTCTGTTTTAGTTTATAAAGCTTCATACATTTTGCTTATTATTTTTCATCTGCCTTATATCTGATTTAGGTGACATTTCATAGTGCGACATCTTATTCTTCTTAAAGGAGTCCAAGCCTCCAGCAGGCCATATTCTGGACACTGCGATGGTGAAAGCTCTGGTATCTCTCCTGTCTGCTGTTCTGGAGGCTCCAGAGCTCTCTTCCAGACCAGGACACCAACTCATAAACAAAGTGCTTTACACCATCACTGATTTACAAAATGACATTAACATGCCCTGCTGATCTCTTTCCTGTTTGAGAAGTTGAAAAGCAGGACATTTTTATGAATTAAGCCCTTTAAAAAGTCCACTTCAAAATATATCTCTGAACTATCATGTGATCAGTTCATTTCTGCATTATATTTTCATTTTTATTTTCTTCAACCAATTATAAGGCGAAGAATTCCTATATTATTTCGTATTAATCACCAGACAACCTGCCACAAAGACATGATTCATATCTTCCTCTGAGCTTGAAGTGACTGAAGGTGTTTTCTGCTACATATGTGGGTATTCTGCTAAAAGCGAGATATGACAGAAAATTACTTATTTAGTGAAATAATCGTATTTATGAACGTGTTTACATAAAGTTCTTTTATTAAATTGAGTATTTGAACATATTTTCCACCTCTTTGCAGATTGTAAGTTCAATGATACATTTTGTTATAGTATTATTTTGTGTATGCTGCAGCAGTGTCTTGCAATACAATGTGAACACCACGTTTATGGAAGTGTTAGTCTTGAAGGATGACAGGTCTCATTTTGTGGTGAAAACATGTGGCCTCACTGCGTCCCACCTGACTGATTTTCTGGAGATGCAATTTCAGCAATGGAGCAGCAACAGCCAGCACAAGCCCTGCATCATTACCTGGCTCAGGGCCCACACTGATGGTCCAGACATGTGCAGGTACACACATAAATGCATGACTGAATTTGAAAAACGAAACAAAAAACATGTGCTTTGTCATGTCGTGGAGGGAACTACCTTTTAATTTAATGCAGTGTTACAACTCAGTGGACAGACAGCAGTCATTTGAATATACAATTGCACCACTAGGAAGGAAATCTATCCACACCCTTTACTTGGATTTCAAAGAAAAGAGGAGACCAAAGTATATACTTTTTACTGCTTGATCACAAATGATGCCAGATAGTTTTCCTTTTTATTTGTTTACCCTGATTTGTGTTTATCTTTGTTCCAGCAGAGTCAGCATACGGTTCACTCTTCTGCACGGTCTGGTTAACACTCATCAGTTAAACATCATGTCACAGACCCTTCAGAGAGCCCTACACATCACTGTGCAATTTAACAGGCCAGCTGAATGCCCCTTTCCCATCCTACTGCTGCATTTCAGTGATAGTCTTTAGTGTTTTAGTCATTCTGAATATTAACTATAACATTTGTTTGCAGGATGTATGAGCACCTTATCCATACTCCAAACAGAAAATATATCACTGGACAGGACAGACAGCTCACATCTTCCTCCCTCAATCCTATTTACATGGTATGGTGAAATATTTTTATGTCCATGGATTGTGTGCATACATCCAAACATTTTAGTCCATATTTGTGTCCATACATACAAACTGTTTTGTCCATACATTTTTCACATGTTAAAATAAAACATAAAAAAGTATATATATATATATATATATATATATATATATATATATATATATATATATATATATATATATATATATATATGAAGAGTTCAGATGCAAAAGCCTCTAAATGCCATCTGAAATTTTCATCTAAAATTAGGATTTTTATCAGGCTCCTATATTTATGTTCAGTTATTTCACTTTAATAGCCTGGAAAAGGACCTGCACATTGCCATTAAAGTAAAATGACTCTAGGAGCTTTTAAAAAGTTTTAAAATTCACGTTTGAGTATTATTTGTATTGGTGACATTAATGAGGATGACACCTTCTTTAATTTTGCAGTTAAAAAGTAAACTTTTTTTTTGCAAAAACAACACTTTTAGTAAAGAAAACTTTTATATAGCTACCCCTTTTTCTCTTTTACTATATATCCACACCTATGCTGTCGAAATTCAGGTACGTGTGAATTTCGTAACTTCAACAACGTCCTATTAACAACAACTTGTATCGTTTTAACTTCAATAGTCAAAGCAAAGCAAAGCAATAACTTTCTCCTAGTTACACTTCCTAGATTTCGTCTTATGTCTTTCACTAACCATCCAATCAGCTTGTAGCCCACGGCAGCCCACCCAATCGCGGTTTTGAACGTGCATGAACTGCGGACTTGAGTGGCGATCGATGATTGGCCGAGTCCTTGCTCTACCAGCCAATCAGAACGTGGCAAGTCAGTCAAGTTCAAGTAAAGGAGTGTAGAAGCGAAGTAAAAAACAAAGCATTTAGAGAATAATGCGTGACTTGTGATGAGCTGTGCAAATCATTTAATGCAAACTTTTCTATAACGAGCACAGTATTTATTCATTTGAATACCGGTAGCAGTGTATGCATCTCGGTTTAACCCATCAAGCTATCTAAAGGAGGCTTAAGTATTAGATATCATGAAGAAGATAACCCTTCTGTTGATTGTGCTGTTTGGATTGACACATTTCATATTGCCAAGCCGATGCGAAGAAGAAGATGCCAAAGATGGTAAGATATCTGCTGCAGGTTGTTGATATTTGACATGCTGGTGTGTTGGACTTGCTAGCTAGCTTGATGCATTATTCTTGTTTAGGACAGCACTGCATGTTAGACTCTGTTGTGGAGACCATAGAGATATTTATATAAAACAATTATCAAGAAAATATGAAATATAAGTTTAGATTTATGCATATCATATTTGTTAACATTTAGATTCAGCAGATGATCTTGGAGAGGAAGATGATGATGATGATGATGATGATGATGCAGATGACACAGAAGTAAAGGAGGAGAATGGAGTGCTGGTTCTGACAGATGAAAACTTTGATACCTTCATAGAGGGCAAAGACACCGTACTGGTGGAGTTCTATGCACCATGGTATGTTTTCTTTGCTCTACAACTGTAGGAGACGCGTCATCAACTGTCAAAGATCTCGGTCATGCAAATATTACACTTTTCAGGTGTGGCCACTGCAAACAGTTCGCTCCCGAATATGAGAAGATTGCTCGGACACTAAAGGAGAACGACCCACCGATTCCTGTGGGAAAGGTTGATGCCACCAAGGCTAGTGCACTGAGCAGTAAATATGAAGTGTCTGGATATCCCACATTCAAAATACTTAAAAAGGGGGAGCCGGTGGACTATGATGGGGACCGAAGTGAGCATGGTGAGTACACTTAAAATAGATTTCAATGCCATTATGAATTATTTCCATCAGTTTGCTGTGAATTTGTAACAAGTGCTCATTAGTTGACTTCCTGGTGCATTGATAATCAAGCATGGTTTTAACTTTCATTTTTCAGCCATTGTGGAACGAGTTAAAGAAGTTGCCCAGCCAGACTGGAAACCTCCTCCAGAGGCCACCCTAGTCTTGACAAAGGATAATTTTGATGATGTGGTGAACAATGCAGATATCATTCTAGTGGAGTTCTATGCACCCTGGTTTGTATATTTAGATTTCTGTGCTGCTATTTTATCAACCCCATGATGTAACATCTTTGCATTCTTTCTGAAGCATCAGTGTGTCTTTTTGAAAGTCCTGTGTTTAAATTCAAACAGGTGTGGCCACTGTAAGAGACTTGCACCTGAGTATGAGAAGGCTGCTAAAGAGCTCATAAATCGTACTCCTCCTATTCCACTGGCTAAAGTTGATGCCACTGCAGAAAGTGATTTAGCGACACGGTTTGGTGTTTCTGGCTACCCAACTCTTAAAATCTTCAGAAAGGGCAAGGCTTTTGACTACAATGGACCACGGGAGAAGTTTGGTAGGTCTGTCACCCATTGTCATGACAAATTGATTTGGAGGTGTTGGAAATTTAGAATTACAATCTCTTAATTTTTTTCCCCTTTACTGTAGGTATTGTTGATTACATGTCAGACCAGGCTGGTCCTCCGTCAAAGCAGGTGCAGACTCTAAAACAGGTTCAGGAGCTTATCAGAGATGGCGATGATGCTTTGATTGTAGGCGTTTTCTCCAGTGAAGAAGATGCAGCATATGAGATCTATCAAGAAGCATGTGGGTATTGTTGTCTGGAAGTCTAGATATAAATATAAGCTGTACTTTCATTTTTTTCTAACAGTTTATTCTCTCTTCCTCCAGGTAATTCTCTAAGAGATGACTACAAATTTATGCATACATTCAACAATAAAGTCAAACAATTCCTCAAAGCTTCACCTGGACAAGTAGTCATGCTCCAGCCAGAGAAGTTTAGGTCTAAATATGAGCCAGCATCTCATTTCCTAACAATTAAAGTAAGTTCTGAATCTTTATTGTTTGTGTGAGATCTTTGCAAACCAAGCATGAAACTATTGTTAAAGTGTGGTAACATCAGAGGAATTTAAGCAAACCTTTTCTGGCAAAAATAGTCCAATGTCTGTAGATAAGTGGTGTATGAAGCACTGCTCACATAGTTGTTTAATGTAACAAAATCATGTGACCAATTTGAACCCACTGTGAAATCTGAATGGGAATTTATTTCGAACCATAATTTTTGTGAACAAACCTTAAGTCAGTTTTCCTGAAAGATTTGCCTTATTCTTCCTAAAGGACTCCACACCTGCTTCAGAAGTTCAAGAATTCTTCAAGAAACACATACTACCTTTGGTTGGACACAGAAAACAGAGCAACGATGCAAAGAGATACACCACACGACCTCTTGTGGTTGTTTATTATGGAGTAGACTTCAGTTTTGATTACAGAGTTGGTATGTGTTTAAGACGTGGCTGTTGCAGTGCTTTGAAACGGAATTAAGATGATGCCTGTCGCTCACAATGCAAATGCTTTTGTTCACTATTGACACAATTTGTTATCATTTCCACCCAGCCACACAGTTTTGGAGGAGCAAAGTGCTTGAAGTAGCAAAGGACTTTCCAGAGTACACATTTGCTATCGCGGATGAGGAAGACTATGCTGATGAATTGAAGAGCCTTGGACTCAGTGAAAGCGGGGAGGAGGTGAATGTTGGCATTCTCGGTGAGGGAGGGAAGAAATATGCTATGGATCCAGAGGAATTTGACACGGATGTGCTCCAAAGCTTTGTCATGGCCTTCAAAAAAGGTAAAGTATTGGTGTGTTATGTATGTTATGAGCCTGATTTCTTCCGCTTCATCAACCTTAATAATAATTGATTGTTACAATGAGTTTAAGCCAGTATGATAAGAAATGTTCTCATAAGAATGCAAATGTAAGACTGACAGCTTTGTATTGGTGAAGAGAGAGCACTACTTTTGTCACTGTTAAAATTAGTGACCGCATCCATTTTCTTCTCTGACAGGTAAGCTGAAACCTATTGTAAAGTCTCAGCCTATTCCCAAGAGCAACAAAGGATCTGTGAAGGTTGTGGTGGGCAAGACTTTTGATGACATTGTAATGGATATAGAGAAAGACGTCCTTATCGAGTTCTATGCACCATGGTGTGGCCACTGTAAAAAGCTGGAGCCAGATTACACCGCTCTCGGAAAGAAATACAAGAATGAGAAGAATATTGTCATTGCCAAAATGGATGCCACTGCTAATGATGTGCCTCATGATAGTTATAAAGTAGAAGGTTTCCCTACAATCTACTTTGCTCCCAGCAACAAGAAGCAGAACCCAGTCAAATTTGAAGGCGGCAAAAGGGACGTGGAGGAATTGAGCACATTTGTGGAAAAACATGCCACAAAGTTAACACACAAAAAAGATGAGCTCTAAGAGATTTAGAGAAACCATGAACTTTATATAAATGCAGTTCCGTGAGAATGGAAGCATCCTGGAGGGCTTGGTGACATTCAGAAAAGAGATTGTTTTGATTTTTGTACTTTTCTTTTGCTTCTGGGATCAAAACATTCAGTATTTTCATTCCAAACCAAGCACTGTTTATTTCCCCCAAGTATTTTAAATAAAATAATGTAAAAACACAAATGGAGTGGTTGTCATAAACAAGTTCCTGTTTGCTTCATCTCAACAGGTTTAGTCTGATGTTATACATCACAGTTTCCAGGTCCAAACGCTGTCAAGTGACTTTATTTGTAAAATGCTTTTCAATACTGGTTGTGTCAAAGCAGCTTTCAAACAGGAAAACCGTTTGACAATAATAGTCATTTTTCCAGCTAAAGTCAGTTCATTGATGATTCAGTGATGTCAGCTCTCTTCCAATAGTGTTTGTGCAATCAGTCAAGCGTCCCCAACCAAGCAAGCCAAAGGCGACAGTGACAAGGAACTAAAACTACTGGTAATTAGAAACGAAGAAAAAAACAGGGTCAGTCGGGTTCAGTTCATTTCTGGCCAGGTGAAACCAGCATGGCATAGTTTAATTACAGGCTGCAACACATATGCAAAGGACTTGGCTGGTTCCCGTGTTCTTGTGTTCTTCAGAAGAACCCCAAAGCAAACAAAAAAACAGTGCTTATTTAAATTCACTGTGTGCTGTAGTACTACTGAAACATCACAATCTTGACCTTTATTTCATCTTAGTTGGCCAAATAGTGATTCACATTTTAAGAATTCTTAAAGGGGTCATATGACGCTTTATTTGGTGTAATGAAATATGTTTATGCGGTTTAAGGTAAAAAAAAAAAACACATTATTTTCCACATACTGTACATTATTGTTTCTCCTCTATGCCCTTCCTTCTGAAACACGTCGAGTTTTACAGGGCTTATCTGTCTGAAAAGCAAGGTGTGCTCTGATTGGCCAGCAATCCAGTGCGTTGTGATTGGCCGAATACCTCAAGCGTGTTACACCCCTTAACATATTGTGATGCCCTGGGGCCTGAGCGATGAGACATAAACCTTTAACCCCATTATAAACATGATTTCTAGTCGTGTCTGCTTTTGGAAGGCCAAACAAAGTAGTTTCACTTTCACAACCAGACACACAGGTGTCTATACGACATAACGGTGGTTGCAACAAAAATAATACAACGAGAAATAAAGGTACACCTTCTTTCTTGCAAGATGCAGATCTTCCAGGGGGGCAGGGTTTCATATTTTATTGAAGCAGCCCTAGGCGCTGCCATTGGCTAGTGGACCCCCATCTGCTGTTAGCATTCCATTCGACTCCCATTCATTTTGGCGTCTTTTTGACAGCCAATAACTTTACATCTGAGGCGTTTAAAGACTTCATTTGTCCATTAATTATTTCTAAAGAAACACGAAAAATGTATAAAAGGCTCCATCACCTTGTATCACGTTATGGTCCCGTAGAAGCAGTTTTTGTAAAAAATAGGCTAACGATTGCGTCATAACCTGCGACTCTCTGTTGCACAGTAGAGAAATTACCGTATGGACAGGAGGAGAAGCTCGCAGGCAATCTTTTACTGTCTATGAGGCTATCGGGGGGACGCGGAGGCATAAAGTCAAGGGAGATAATTAATCAGAATACTTACTAAAATCTGCCCCTGTTCAAGCTCGCCTTCTCTGCAAGATTCGGTGGGAGATTCAGATTTCTCTTGGCACAGCTATTAGAAGACTTACAATTGTCAGACAGGTTGCTCACGTGACATCTACGTCATCAAGCTCAGTTTGAGTCTGCACAGTACGCTCGACCCCCAGGAAGTGCGTGCTTCTAATTGACTTCACTTGTCTCCGTTGGATCTAATGGGGTCGCTGTGTCCATTTCTTTTACTGTCTATGAGATCTTCCCACATAAGCCCCTTTCACACCCCAAATCGCCTTCTGTGTGAAAGCAAACACGTCCCGGGATTGAATCTGGCATTGAACCCGGGTCAGGGACCTAGTAACATTGCCGGGTTCAATCCCGGGACAAGCACTGTGTGAACAAAGCCAGATCTAATGCCGTGTCGTAGTGATGACGCACGTTATTGCACGACTCTTTTACCGGCTGTTTTGACGGAAAATCAACGTTCGCGACGAAAAAATATGTGCAAACTGTAATGAAGCAGAGATCAGTTAGTTCCTCACTTTCTGCGCTGACGCCAAGATCGTTTGCCAGCTTCAGTGAAAGTATAACGTATCTAACGTTTTCGACTCGTACATTATACGTCACGCCCTGATGTCTCGTGTCTTTATGGGAACTTTACGGGTTGTGTGTGAAAGCACGTACATATCCGGGGTAATCACTGGCAGTGTGAAAGTGCAAAATCTAGCGACCCGGGAACAATTGCCGGAACACTTTACCCGTGTATTTGCCGGAATGGCAGTGTGAAAGTGGCTATAGGGATGTAGAGATGTGGGGGCGTGTTAGAAGAGCCTGGACACCGTGAGCTTGGAGACAGTAGTGTATATAAACCGCTGTTAAAGATTGGATTTGGACCCTGAATATGTCAGGAATTAACAGACAGATTGATTTAAAATCACATTTACAAACTTCTATTACAAATTCTTACTAATTGTGCAATAATTTTCCAAAGAAAACTTTTTACTGAATCGGTTCCATCTATTCGCGATTCGGACTGAATCTCATTGAACCGAAAACTAATTATGAGCCTAAACTTGAATAGTGTACATTTAAAAGTAAAACGTGCGGGAAATATATGAGGCAGTTGTAGTGAATGTGACAGACATAATTCACCATTGTTAAGTGTAGTTCTTTACACTGTGTTCTGCATAACTGTTCAGGGATCGTGGTCCCTTTAAATGTTCGGAATGCGTGATGACGTAACACGTCGATCAGCGCCATTGTTGGTTTATTCTGTTTTCTGCTTAAAAATAAACAAGACACACATTTCGTGTGCTCAAAGTGAGAAGTTGTCCCTTGCAAATTACTGCAATTTCCACACTGGTGACCCCGACATTAGTCTGCTGGACGTATCCAGAGACACGACGTGATCATGACCGCGAACGCTGTCACCCTCAAACTCCCCGAATTCTGGGAATTGTCAGCGTCGGCATGGTTCGCCCAGACTGAAGCGCAGTTCGCATTGCGTGAGATCACCGTGGATACAACAAAATATTACTACGTTGTGTCTGCTCTCGGAAATTCAACAGCATCCAGAGTGGTGAGCCTCCCGAAAACGGGAAGTATACGGCACTTAAAACCCACCTGTTGAAAACATTTGAACTGTCAGACGCTGAGAGAGCCAGCAGGCTTTTCTCACTTCAAGGACTGGGTGACAGCAAACCGTCCAAGCTCATGGACCGTATGCTGGATCTTTTGGGTGAACACAGACCTGATTTTCTTTTCATCCAGCTTTTCTTGCGTCAGCTGCCTTCCCAAGTGAGAGCTGCATTAGCCAACACCACAATCACTGATTGTCGTAAACTAGCTGAAGAGGCTGATAAATTTTTCCTGGCAAGTCAGGGACATTTTGCGGCCGCGCTTTTTCCCGCGCACATCTCTTCAGTGATGCGGGACGACGCCACAGTCATTGCTGCGACCACATCTCGTCGGCAGCAGTCTTCTGGCACCCAACAGCCCTCAGGATTGTGTTTCTACCATGCAAAGTTTGGAACCAAGGCTAACAAATGCCGTCCACCATGCAGTTTCATTGTTTCGGGAAATGCCAGGCCCGGCGCTCAGTAGTAGCCATGTGTGTCGGCCGCGTAGGCAGGCTGCTTTTCATCCGCGATAGCATCTCCGGATGCCATTTTCTGTGCGACACGGGAGCACAAAGGAGCGTCCTGCCTGCATCCCGTTTGGACATGGCAAACGACAGCCACGGCCCCCCTATGGAAGCTGCCAACAGTAGCCCCATCCGCACATATGGAACGAGGTATGTCGAATTGTGTTTCGGAGGACAGCATTTCGGTTGGGACTTTGTTACTGCAAAGGTTGCCGTTTCCCTCCTCGGCGCTGATTTTTTGTGTGCACATGGACTGTTGGTGGATGTAAAGAACCGCCGTCTGATTGATGCTGTCACGTTTTGTTCTTATACATGCACGCTCAGCGAAGCGGACTCCATACGACTGTCTAGCATGCTCTCAGCTTCAGACGATTTCCAACGTCTATTGGCCAGTTTCCCAGCCCTCACTCAGCCCACTTTCTCTTCATCTACAGTGAAGCACGGTGTGGAGCACCATCTCGCCACTACTGGTCCACCCGTCTACGCCCGCGCTCGGCGCCTCGACCCGACCAAGCTTGCCGTTGCAAAGGCTGAGTTTACAAACATGGAACGCCTGGGCATAGTACGCCGATCCGACAGCCTGTGGGCATCACCCTTTCACATCGTCCCCAAACCTGGCGGCGGCTGGCGCCCGTGTGGCGACTACCGGCGGCTTAATGAGGCAACGGCACCTGACCGATACCCAGTCCCGAACATACAGGATTTTTCAGCACACCTGGCTGGCAAGGTAATTTTTTCCAAGGTGGACCTAGTCCGGGGATATCATCAGATGCCGGTACACACACTGGACATTCCCAAAACGGCAGTGATCACGCCGTTTGGTCTGTTTGAGTTCCTGCGCATGCCGTTCGGCCTTAAAAACGTCGCCCAATCTTTCCAGCGCCTCATGGACTCAGTTTTGCGGGACCTGCCTTTCCTTTTTGTGTACTTGGATGACATCCTGGTGGCGAGCACGTCCAAGTCTCAGCACCTGGCGCACCTCCGAACCCTTTTTGAGCTGCTTAGCCACCATGGACTAATTGTCAACCCTGCCAAGTGCCAGTTCGGTCTCTCCACCATCGACTTCCTAGGACACAGAGTCACTAAGGACGGAGCAGTTCCTCTCCCATCAAAGGTGGAGGCAGTCATACAGTTCCCACGCCCGCTCACTGTGAAATCCCTGCAGGAGTTCCTCAGCATGGTGAATTTTTATCACCGCTTCATCCCTCGAGCCGCTCAGCTCATGGGGCCCTTGCACGAGGCCTTAAAAGGTAAACCCAAACACGCTGTGGACTGGACTGAGAGCAGAGTCAAGGCTTTTGATGCCACTAAAGCAGCATTAGCGAACGCCACCATGCTGGCGCATCCTTCTCCTACAGCCCCCATTGCCATCACCTCGGACGCCTCTGATTATGCTGTCGGTGCGGTTTACGAGCAGTGGGTAGGTGGGGCCTGGCAGCCGCTGGCTTTCTTTAGCCGTCAGCTGCGCCCTGGTGAGCGGAAGTACAGAACTTTCGACCGGGAGCTGCTGGGTATCTACCTCGCCATTAGACACTTTCGTTCCCTGCTGGAGGGCCAACACTTCGCTGCTTTTGTGGACCACAAGCCGCTGACTTTTGCCATGGCCAAGGTGGCTGAGCCGTGGTCCGCCCGCCAGCAACGGCATCTGTCTTACATTTCAGAGTTCACCACGGACTTGCAGCACATTGCCGGTAAGAGCAACCACGTAGCGGATTGCCTATCACGGGCTCTGGTGGGGGCAGTCCATCTTGGTTTGGATTACAACCGCATGGCCGTGATTCAGACCACAGACCCAGACGTGCAACGTCTGAAAACCTCGACTACAGGGCTGCAGATCAAGGATGTGGTTTTTGGCAATGCCGGCACAACGCTCCTGTGTGACATCTCCACAGGTAGTCCGCGGCCTATCGTGCCCTCGGGGTGGAGGCGTCAAGTTTTTGATGCCATCCATGGTCTCTCCCACCCAGGGGCGAAAGCGTCACAGAGGCTTGTTTCAGCAAAGTTTGTGTGGCACGGCCTCAAGAAGGACGTTAGGGACTGGGCTAACACCTGTGTTGAGTGCCAACGGGCCAAAGTACACCGCCACACTAAAGCCCCGTTAGAAACATTCCCGGTTCCTGAGAGGCGTTTTGACCACGTAAACGTGGACCTGGTTGGTCCTCTGCCCTCCTCTCAAGGTTTCACATATTTGTTAACCATGGTTGACAGGACCACCCGCTGGCCTGAGGCTGTACCACTGACATCGGGGGCATCTGTCGAGATGACACGGGCATTTATTGGCACCTGGATTGCCCGTTTCGGCACCCCTTCGGACATTTCCTCTGACCGAGGTGCACCGTTCACGTCCGAGCTTTGGAACGCTGTCACACAGAGCCTCGGAGTGAGACTCCACCGCACGACTGCATATCACCCGCAGGCTAACGGACTCTGTGAGCGTTTTCATAGATCGATGAAGGCTGCCCTGCGTGCCAGCCTCAAAGACAGCAACTGGGTCGACAAGCTCCCGTGGGTGATGCTGGGTATCAGGACTGCACCAAAGGAGGACCTTCAGTCCTCATCCGCGGAGCTAGTTTAAGGACTACCGCTGCGAGTACCAGGGGATTTTGTCCCTAGCACCACGGTTCCCTGGTCTGCCACTCTCCAGCGGTCTACTCTACTGGATAATGCGAGGTTTTTTGCACCTGTTCCTAATTCCTGTCACGGCCTCCCTCAGTCGCACATCCCCGCTGGACTTCAAACAGCCGACTTTGTTTTCATTCGCCACGATGCCCACAGAGGACCGCTACACCCGCCCTACGAGGGCCCGTTCCGGGTTCTGGAGACAGGGGACAAACACTTTGTGGTGGACAGGGGTGGCAAACCGGAACGACTCTCCATTGACCGCCTTAAACCGGCTCATTTGGACGTGGCCAGGCCCATTGACCTGGCCCAGCCCCCACGACGCGGACGGCCTCCTGCTCTGCCCCCACCCAGTGCTCCCACACCACCCAAGCCTCCCACACCCCATGCCCCTGTCCCGGGTAATGACGGTACACCAGCTGCAGTGGGGCCTCCTCGACCTCCGGTACAGCGCAGTCACTGTGGCCGGTTGATACGCCCGCCCCTCCGTTGACAGTTTGGTTTTTCTGATACTGTGAATTCTGGGGGGACGTGTGTAGTGAATGTGACAGACATAATTCACCATTGTTAAGTGTAGTTCTTTACACTGTGTTCTGCATAACTGTTCAGGGATCGTGGTCCCTTTAAATGTTCGGAATGCGTGATGACGTAACACGCCGATCAGCGCCATTGTTGGTTTATTCTGTTTTCTGCTTAAAAATAAAAATTTTGTGTGCTCAAAGTGAGAAGTTGTCCCTTGCAAATTACTGCAATTTCCACAGTTTTATTAATATATATACGAAAAAAATTGATTTATGGCGTTTTATTTTAATGGTAATTTTTTAAATGGCAGTATGTGTCTAAATATGGCTTTTTTGGACGTTTTAAAATAGACCATACAAATGATATGATGTGATAGTGAGGTCGGGGACCATATGATGATGTAGTCTCTCTGAATCATTTTTCGAACTCTTCAAAAGAACCGACTCCAGGAAATGATTCGGTTTGGCCACAAATTGTACGGAGAGTACGCAGATGGCATTGCCCCCGTAAAGAGATTCTCTGTGAGTGGGTGGTGGGTGACCAAGCCAAACCAGTGCACAGGAAGTCCTTAGGTTCAGTGCAAAAATAGAATGACATGTTGACTGTATTGACTTTTTTCTCCCAGTATTAGCCACAACAGTAGCATTGTTTTCCTTCTGTCTGTACAAAAAAAACGAGATCTTACATCTTTGCATTATACTGTATCGCTCATTGTTGATATAATCCATGACAATGATTAAAAACCCAAAGACGAACATTGGCATAATGCGCGCCGGTTTTACAATTTTACAAAAATGTATCCGTTTAAATTCAAGAACAAAGAGAACTTCTTCATATGTTCCCCACTGCAGACACGAATCCGATTCGCTCAATCCCCGATGGGATATATCCAATCGAAAATCGTTACATTGAACAGCTCGAACATGGCTTGTTCTGATTGGCCGATCTGTTTGGCGCTCGTTGATTCTGCATTGCGCGAGGTGGGCGGGGAATTCTGAGTATAAACGACAGGCTGAGCGGGTTTGAATACTTGGAGAAACGGAAATATTACAAATCATCTTATATTTCAAATTTATTTAAGTTCGCTTACAGTCTGTCGCGGTTAAGAGAGAGAAATACGTCTGGCTAAACACATACTTGTAGAGCTAAAGACGAATTAAGCGCCTGTCTTTTGTTTATCGAGGCTAGCCGGTATTGGTAACGCGGACTCGCGGAGGTGAAAGGACCCTCTGCCGCGAGCTAGCTGGGTTAGCTAGCTCAGTTAACCGATCCTCTTCACTTAGGGACGGCGCTGACAGAAAAGTCGTTTGTTTGGATGTGGACAGGTCTCTTCCTTAAGGTAGGCACTAGAAGAAGACACTAAAGAGACAGTTGTTTAAATGTTAGTAAAACCACGTTTACTTTTTGGTTCAAACAGCCCTGCTAACCCATTAGCGACTAACTTTACATTGGAAAATGTTTACTAGTCATATCATGTTATACCCTACTGTCGAGCTTTAACGAAGCTTAAAGGATAATTCAACTGAAAAGCGAAAGATCTGTCATCATTTACACACCCTCATGTTCCAAACCTCTTAACGTACTTTCCTTCCGTGTAAGGAAACAAAGGGGATGAAAGAAATGACAGTCTCAGTCACCATTCGCTTTCATTGTATTGTGAAATATTCATTAAAAGTAAATGGTGACTGACATTCTTCTTAACATCTCCTTATGTGTCAAAAGTGGAAAAAAAGTCAGGTTTCGAGAACCGTGAGATTGAGTAACGTTAAATGATTATAGTTTTCATTTTTGGTTGAATCTTTTTAGCATCTCAGTTGTCAGCCTTTTATAAGTTGTTCAGTGTTTATTTCTTATTTGTCATTACAAGACTTGCTGATTTTGTGAAGTAGTGTGATTAAACAGTAGTAAACTTGTTATAAGGTTTTGTTTCAGTTTTCAGTCAGGCGTCGTTTCAGTGTGTGTCTTAGACCTGCAGGGGCGCCAATCAGCTCATACACCTGCCACAGCTACACCAGGGATAACACAAATCCCAGATTTGGGAATAAAAGTGTACGTAATGCAATCTCAGAACTTCATATTATGGGTCATAAAAAGTTAATTTGTGGTTCAAAAGACGCATTCATTTTCCTTTACCTCTTATTTGTTCACATTACTACATTTAGATTATGTGGATTTGTGGTGTTGCCGAGATGATTGGGAGAACTTGTAGTAAGGGAAACCTTTGATCTTACAAATGACACTGTCACTGTCTCGGCTGATCTGTTACATATTCAGCCTATGCATCTGCAGCATGTTAGGTAATCTCTACAGCAATTTACATGGTGTTTACACTTTTTCTTTTCTTTTTTTTTTAAAGTATTGTTGCCCTTTCATAGCTCAGAAGACTTAAAGGAGCTCTCAGGTATGTTTCAAATGAGGAGAAATAAATTAGGAGACTCTAATAATACTATTGATGTATGGCTAGAGTAAAGAACTATGAATGATTTGCTTCAGCATTAATTAGATAATTTCTGCTTGGAAGAATTTGATGAGAAATCTTACAATTGAAAAGAAATAAATAAGAATATTTTTTCCCATTGACTTTAAATGTGTTTTTCTAACCCCATTGATTTTTGTTCTCGTTTTAATCATGAACTCATTTCATTTTGATTTTTTCAGAAAAAATTTTTCTTAACCCATGTCATTTTGTGTCTCAATTTAAAATAAGTTGATTCATGAACATGATTTAGACATTTTCACTGGAAAACAAGACAAAAATACTTGTGAAGAATCACTTTTTTTTATTTTTTGCAGTATGATCAGTAGGCACAGTAAAAGTTATTTCCGTGTTTTTTAACTTGGTCTGAAAAGTCTTAAAGGGATATTTCACCCAAAACTGAAATTTGTGTTCTACTGAAAAAAGTCACCTACATCTTGGATGCCCTGTGGGTAAAGCCTGGCTCACTCTACAGGATTTTTAGCCCTGATTTCCCCCTCCCGAAAATCAGAGCAAACGTCTTGTCAAGTACCTCGATCACTCACGATGTTCGGCGCGAATTATTTGGTAATGTGAAGCGTTCACCGATCAAATATTGCACCTCCCGATCTGCTCGCGCACAAATGAGGGCAGCCCCGATTATTATCAAACATATTTGATATTTAGGATTTAAATCAGGAAGATTTAACACGACTGTCTGTATAATGTGTTGAAAACGCATCACAACTGTAAGGAGAAAGAGAAGTTCTGGAGTGAAATCGCAAGTTTTCAATGCACCTGGTGAGTGCAGAAAGCTACTAGCATGCTAAAAAAAATCAGTGACGGTCTGCTGCGTGAGATCACATGATATCTTGCAGTATGTGATGTGCTGCGACATTCAAATCTTGTAGTGTGTGCATGTTTAATATTTGAGGGAAGATAATCTGCAAAGATTCTCCTTACGTGTGTGCTGCAACCAGATTTCAAAATCATTTATGATTGTAAAACTCCTTTAGTGTGAGCTCGGCTTAAACCGATAAACATAAAATGTTCATTTTTGGGTGAAATATCCCTTTTAGTTTACCTTCATAAACCTGCAGAAACGGTATATATAGATCTCATATGTAATCACTTTTAAGCCATCTGGCAAGAGAATTAAACAGTCACTTAATGCATATGAAAACTGTGAGATTTAACTGTTATTAATATACTACAACTTTGTTTTAAATGTGGAAAAAACCAAAACCACTTAACCTACCATGTTCAGGGCTGAATGCTAAGGATTTTTTTCTACTGGTCCGGTTAGGCCAGTGGTTCAAATTACTTTCACTGCTCTGCTGCCAATTAGTGAAATTAGTTATCAAAGGCGTCTTTCCAAACTGTTTTTAAGAGAACATTGACATTTGTTAGGTTTACCAATGGAACAATATAAAATTAAAATGTTTTGAAACTGTTAAAAGCTGTTAAGCTTTCATACAAAAATATAAAATAAATATAAAAAATCCTGCGAACAAAAAATAAATCGGCAAGTGTATGGAAAACAAATGTTATTGGACTGAGCTAATGCTGCTTTTCACATGTTAAAAAACCCAACAGAGCCCTGTGTAAGCTCATGCAAAATGGTTATAACAACTAGCTCAAATAGTTATAATGGCTAGCTCAAAATAGTTAGTGTGAGCCCTGGTCCTGTTTTCCTATCTTGAGCTCCGTTATCTTTGGAGTGTAGTGCGTCACCTTAAGTTGCAAAAATTTGGAATAAAACTCAAGCGATTGCGAGAAGGGCAGTGAACATTGTTCATGTGCGAGAATATTTACTTGCAGTGGTATGTCGACCTAAAGACTGGGTTCATTATAAAAGGTTTAAAGACCTAAAAACTCTTTGCACACTTCTACGAAGTTGGTCATCCACAGTGCTGAATTCTTGAACTCACCCGTGTTCATGCTGCTCTGCGTGGACAGCTCCAGTATATGTTTGAAATATTGGAATGTGGAGGTAGTAATATCTTGTGACAAGACTGCTAACATGTCAACAAATGCAGTCCATGTTTCAAATACGTTTAAAACATTTTGTTTTAGTCTGAGGTTTAGCTCATTGAAGTGCCCTGTGATTAGTGGTCAACCGATATGTGTTTTCCGATAGCAGATATGATTTTTACAATTATTAATATTTAAGAAATTTAAATAATTTTACAATGGATTAAAAAGTAAATGTTTAAAAGAGACATGCTTCTACTTTAGATGACAGTATTTTTCACAAATAAATAAATGTTTAATACAAATATTATTAAAAAGAAAGTAAACGCTGTACATAACAGCACATTCAGTATTCTGGGAAGTTTGTGTGCACTGGGAATCATATTTTTCAAATAAGTCCAGGGTAACCCTCATTTTACATGCAGCACACAGTGAAAATGGCATGAATATGACCGTGGGCAAATGCATAAAGTGCAGCATAATTTGAAATCACGAGTTTAAAGTTTAAAGCATTCAATTCACACAGACCGACCATCACCGAGAACACACGATCATGCTGGATACTAGGGATGGGACGATAACCGGTTTTATTGATAACCGTGATAAAATGTGCTGAAGGTTAGTAATATCGTTTAAAAATGAATTATCATTAAAACCGTGTTTGATTATCGCGGTTTTAATAACTCACTATTAAATCATGTCCAGCCAGCAACAGTCTGACGCAAGCGCAGCGCACAATGTTTTTTTTGTTTTTTTTTCGAGAAGGAATGGCGAAGGCAGTGACTTTTCTATGCTTTTCTATGCTTCTACACTTTTCATTGTAAGGAAGGAAATGCCACAGAATTTAATCTTTCTTTAAATTAAGTGCATAGAGTTGCTTGTTTTATTAGTTGTTTGTTGATTATTAAATATAAAACTTGCTGAAATGATTTCAGTGTGAGCATCAACTATTTTTGAACACTTTCATCTCGTTTCAACAAAACCGTGATAATATTGATAATCGTGATAATTTTATTCACTATAATCGTGATATTACATTTTCATACCGTCCCATCCCTACTGGATACACATGCACACTTCACAAGATCTCACAGCTGGATTTGACTGAGTTTGCAAGGTTTGTAAATTAAATGTTCATTAGTCATTCAAAGATTTGTTTAAATTATATAAATGCATGTTTGCTTAATGTTGACTGCAAACAAGAAAGTATTATAATGTTTGCCTTTCTATTACTAATAGGCCTAAAATAAAAGCAATCATTAATACTTTCTGTATACATTAATTCCTTTGTTTAACTGTTCTATCTGATCATTAGACAGACATCTTTCCATATTAGACAGAACTGTTAACGACGACGAACAAGAGTGTGAGCACTTGTGTGCACTCAGGCGCTGCCATTCTTAGCACCGTCTGACTGGCCATAAATCGGAATCGGCCGGTTTTTGTTCATTTTTCGTCCGATTTCTCCGGAAGTGTGCTCGCGTGCACAGACTACATTGTAATCGTTCGCTATGTAATTTGTGTGGAAGAGTATTTCGAAATCTGTGCGCAGGACACGAGCAGCCATTGCGATCAGTACTGGAAATGCAGAGCTTCATGTCTGAGGCACAGATAGCAGGAAGCGATCAGCCGTTGTAATGGCGCACAAATAAGAGTCCCTTTTCTGCGCGCACTGAAGCTGCGCGAGCATATACTGTACCTGTCCGCGCCCTGAACACGAGTAGACCATGAAGAGATGTTCTTCTCAACTTCTCACATGTTGGATGAGAAACGAAACGGACTAAAAGGTGACAACTTTTTGTAAATTAGAACTTGCATACACGTTTGAAAAGCCAGAAGTAAACGTCAGTTCTGCATCCTTCCCTTCTTTCTTGTTTGTTGCTTAAAAAAAAAGGAAATCGGTATCGGATTCGGCCAGTTTGCTTGTAAAAAAAAAATCGGTATCGGAATTGGCCATGAAAAATCATGATCGTGCATCCCTAATAAAATCCCACTTCAAACACATTGGCCAAGCAGAAAAACATATCTGCCGATATTTGAAAAATGCCCAATATCAGCCGATATATTGGTCGACCACTACCTGTGATTTCATGAGAAACATTAGTTTCAAAACCCACGTCGCAGTTTCGAGTTCAGCGTAGACTTGGCTTTTTTCAGCCAGAAAGCCTTTAATACTGTCAAAGCAGCCAACAAACCTCTCGAAAACTTTACCACAGCTTAGCCACCTTACCACCAAGTGGAGAGGAATATCTTTGTATGTGCAATCCATTTCCTCGAGAAGGGAGTGGAAATGTTGGTGCATGAGGAAAGATTACTTTACTGTGAAATTGACAATCTTCACAACTGTAGCCATAACTTAAGGTCTGATGTATTACGCAGTGTAACTTCATTATAGGGTGACCCATTTTTCCTCAATTAATTTGACCGCTCCTTTCTGTTTGCTGACCATGGCGAGCGCTCCACCTGTCGTCATTGCAGGAATTTTTCGGATGACAACCCCTTGCTCTTAAAAATGCTCAATGAAAGATTTCGCAATGTCTTCACCCTAGTTAGTCATTGGTTTTAGGCAACAGAGTTCCTCTTTTACATTTGAATCACAGTATTTTACCTTGACTGCCAAAAGTAGTATGACATTCTCATCAGGAGACACCAAATAACATTGCATCTTTCAAGCCAGCTGTCCACTGCTCACTGACATTTTCAGCCATTTTTTTCTATTCCGTGTTTGTTAATGTAATGAGCAGTTTATAGCTTACTTCAGTATCATTTTTTTTAGATTGAATTGGATTTCTTGCGTTTTGTTTCAAAGTGGCGCTTAACACTAAAAAAAAAAAACATAAAACACAAAAAACATTTTTTTAAGCAAAAACAGAATGGTCTGACTTTAGCTTTTATGAAATTATGCTACATAAAATACTGGCATGAAACAGAAACAGCAGACGGGCTGAATGACACAATTTCACTCTCTGCCAGCAGGTGGCACTCATGGAACAGCAGCGTTTACTTGGTTACGGCTGTAGACAAAGCAGCGCTGTGCGTATTAGCACGACTTTAAATGCGTTATGCCGAGCCAAGATGAAGAGAAAATACCATGCAAACTTTTCTGAAAACAGTCAGTTCCTCTCAGAAACGCATCCATAGAAAATTCCATATTTAGGATTTTCTTACTATATTCCGTGCATCGTGAACGGTGATCTTGCTCTGCCTGCTGCAGTAACCTATTTTCTCTTTCATCTGTCTTCGGCTTTAATGGCCGCTTATAGACTAAATCTAATATTAACAATATTTCCAAAGAAATTATGTTTTGAAAAATGTATTTCGATGCAGTTTGTGTGCAAGTAGTCTCTCAAATTAAACAAAAAATGTCCAGTCGATCATTGCATTTCTACTCCACTGTATAATTTAAATATAGATTAATCATTGTTAAAGCTACAAAGTTACTCACCAATATAAAATCCATCAACTGTCCTGAGCGTCTTTCATGCTGGCCCCGGGCCATCGGGTAGTCCTTATTGTTGAGCCCTGATGTTGTATGTTTCTATATTTTTTCTGTATTAGTCTATAATGAAATGTAAAGCCATATACTTTACTGTATGTGTATAGGGAAGCCATGGGATTGACTGGGAGGAAATCGGAGAGGGGTCCTGTTTGCTGGAGACGGAGAGTGAAGTCTGAGTACATGCGACTGCGGCAGCTCAAACGTTTCAGGAGGGCAGACGAGGTCAAGGTGATCCATGGGCAGACATTAAGCCGCTCGTATAGAGTTTTGTGTTGGTCAAGCTTTTAGGTGTCATGAGATATGGACAATGCAAATGCACTGTTATTATGTACAACACTTTTTTTTCCACAAATGATAAAAATAGTCATGAGAACAACTGTTACCTGCCTGTCTATTGGATGATCTAACATTGAAATGTGTTTTCTTACTGGACAGAGCATGTTCAACTCCAACAGACAGAAGATATTGGAGCGTACAGACATATTGAACCAGGAATGGAAACTGAGACGGATACAACCCGTTCATATTATGACACCTGTGAGCTCCTTGCGAGGGACTAGAGAGGTTTGAAAAAATCCTCTAATTCAGACTCCTAAAGTGCATGTGCATCTCATTTCTGTTTGCTTTTAGGGCTGTGACGGTGGCTGATTTTTACCACCGCGGTAGTCATGGACCAACAACCGCCGGTGGCGCGGTGTTTGAAAAAAATAAAAATAAAATTATATATATATATATATATATATGTATAAATATATTGGTGTCAAAATTTGCTCGTTAACGAAGGCGATAATTTTTTTCCAGTTTAACGTATTCAAATCATTTTACGTAGGGGCGGGGATGGCCACCCACTCACAACTGCTGCTTCTGTCACTTTTTCTCAAGACAAGAAGTAAATTTATTCAGTCACAGAATGACTAAACGGGAGACGTTTCAGACACGCGCTCCATTTCACTTTATTATCAGATGCAAGTTAAGCGAGCGTGGACGGTCCTGTGCTCAAAGGCGGCGCATAAACTATGTGCAAGCAGTGTCGTGGTCAGTTAATTCATGGAATTACCAAAAAAGGTGATTAAAGCTGACTTAAACTGTGCATGCAATGTAATCTACTGACACAGAGTTCATATGCCCTGTATAGACACTAGACAGACTAAACCTGTCGCAACGCGGTTGTGTTGCGTCCGGTTTACTTTTCCGCCACCAAGCAAGCTCAATAACTTAGGCCGGCGACACACTGGATGCGTGGCGCAAGCGTCTCAGCCGCGTGGCGTGTCCGTTTTTAATTCGGCTCCCATGTTAACAGGTTAGAGCTTGCAGACTGCCTGCGTGAGACGCGCGTCTCAGCGGAAAACGTGTGCATGCTAGAAATAGAACCGACGCCTATCTTAGTGTTGGAAGCGTTTCCAGGCAAAATATAATAGGAAAATATGTTTATGTCATTTTGTACACAAATACATATTAATTCATGACATTTTGATGTTTGAAAGTCTATAGGTTGACATAAATTCAGATATAAATGTAATAAAAAAAAATAATAACAATTATCGATTTTCAAATATTGCACCTGTCAAACATAGTATATTTTGCCGTCAAAACTGTTGACGGTGTCCTTTATCAGTAGGCGTAGTTGTAGGTGTGTAAAAAAAAGTTGATATTGTTGTCATGAAGACAAGATCCAGGTCTGTCGGCGGCCTCCCTCTATGTCACCTACAGCAGCAGCAGCGCGCCGCGTCAGGCACGCTTCTGGTGTGTAAAGACACAGAAAACGCCACGCTCCTGGGACGCAGCAGACATGCCACGCTCACGCCACGCAGCCAGTGTGTCACCGGCCTAACTCTTCATCTGAACGCGCTCTCTTTGAAATAGGAATCGTTGCCATATTTCTTGTTACCATCGTTTATTCATTGCTGTCTCGTTTGTATTTGGCCAGTTTGGAGAAAGCCTCACCAAACCTGACCAGCCAGCGTTTGCGATCACGAGAACTTGTGCAAACGCCGATGGGTGACATGAATGCAGATGACTCCAGATCGGTGATGCGGTATTTGCTTTCCCAACAAGATCCATCGCCCAACACTAAATTAATTTGCTGAATGCATAAACTGTATTTTCCTGTGCTCAAATCTGCATATCTAAAGGAATGTTTGAGGTAATTTGTTAATTACCATAGACATAGAATTTGCAACTATTACAGTTATTACACTTATATACAAAACTTTGTATTATGCTTGCTATAGAGTTTGTGACGTCGCATGCACTACCGCCGGTGGCAGTAGACAACCGCGGTAGCAACCGACCACCGCGGTGACGCGGTTGTTACGGCAACCGTCACAGCCCTATTTGCTTTAAAAAAAAATCTATTAGTGTTTTAATTATTAGATTCATTTAAAGTAAATGCTTTATTATCCTAAAATTATATTAGTATAGAGACTTTTTAATCTAACATGACTGAAATATTTTGCAGTGCACTGTTGACAGTGGCTTCTCGGAGTTCTCCAGACAAGTCATTCCTCTCAAAACACTGAACGCTGTGGCCTCTGTGCCGGTCATGTACTCATGGTCTCCACTCCAGCAAAATTTTATGGTAAAACCAAATTTCGCATGTTTGCAATGTATTTAAAAAAAAAACCACACTCTTTTAATCTTCTATTTTGTTTCAGGTTGAGGATGAGACCGTATTGCATAACATCCCTTACATGGGTGATGAAATCCTTGATCAAGATGGCACTTTCATTGAAGAGCTTATTAAAAATTACGATGGAAAAGTTCATGGAGATAGAGGTCAGGGATCTGTTTTTTTCTGGTTTATAAGATTTGAGCTGGTTAGTGTTTTAAAGAAATATTTCCCCCAAAAATTAAAATAGAAAAGTGGGGAAACCGTTCAATATTTTATTTTAATGCTCAACTGAACTGATGAATCATTTAAATAATGACAGTTTTTAGAATTGATTCACAATTATCTACTTAAGCAGAACTAACATTTCAACAGTATTGATTTCTTGTTCTGTTTTGTTTCTAGAGTGTGGCTTCATAAATGATGAGATCTTTGTGGAGCTAGTGAGTGCACTCAATCAGTACAGTGATAATGAGGAGGATGATGAAGAGGAGGATCAGCATGATTGCAAGTTTGAGAATATGGACCTCTGTGATGGAAAATATGATGCTGAAGAGACCCACAAGGACCATCTGAATTCTGAGAGTAAGAAAAATTTAATATTTTAAAGTATGTAAAACACACACACTTTGATACAATTAAAATATATTAAGCTCCATACATTTATTTATTAACAAACTCCAGATATTTACAGCAGTGTGCATCAAACATGTTAGTACTGTAGAATTGTATGTGTTTTGGGATTTGAGTTAATTTTCTTGTTCAGGGATTGTTTTTCAAACAAATCTCATGCCCTTTAGTGCTGACAATGTGCAGGCATTTTATTACATGGTGCATGTTACATTATTTTATTATAAAGTTCAATTTTCAATAAAATCTTTTTGTATGCAACAGGTCTCAACAATGATGGATCAAAAAAGTTTCCCTCTGATAAAATATTCGAAGCCATTTCTTCCATGTTTCCTGATAAAGGTTCAACTGAAGAACTCAAAGAAAAGTATGTTAGTAAACAACTCCTCTGAATAAGAACGTCCAATGGTTATGATAAACTTAAATGGAAAATGTGAAGCTTGTATTTGCATTGCAAATTTATGGGTAGTGATCATGTTTTAAGATGTATGTCCTTTTTTGCAGATATAAAGAACTCACTGAGCAGCAGCTCCCAGGGGCTCTTCCTCCTGAATGCACCCCCAACATCGATGGTCCAAATGCTAAATCAGTGCAAAGAGAGCAGAGTCTGCACTCCTTCCATACACTATTCTGCAGGCGTTGCTTCAAATACGACTGTTTCCTTCACCGTAAGCAGTGATTCGACAAAATGCTGTTTTTTAACAATAAAAATCTACTATTTAAGATTGCATTTCTATAAACACATTCCTCTTTTGATTTACAGCTTTTCATGCAACTCCAAACACGTACAAGCGTAAGAACATGGAGAATCTGGTGGATGGCAAACCATGTGGCATTTATTGCTACATGTATATGGTTCAGGCAAGTGCATTTCTCCACTAGGGCTGCAACTAACGATTATTTTGATAATCGATTAATCTGTCGATTATTTTTACGATTAATCGATTAATCGGTTTATGTACTTATATTTTAGTTTTTCCCATTTTTTCCCCAAGTAAATTATTAATAAATGGTCTTTATCATTCAGCATAGATTTAAGAGATTTTAACCATTTTGCACGGTCATATCCTCATCAAAAATATACCTGGAGTTGTTTGTGTTAGTAATCCTTTGTCGAACTCTTCTGCAATCAGAACACTGACCCATACTCTAGCAAATTTCACAAGGAGATTTCAAATAATGTTTTCACCATGGCAGTCCTTAGAGCTCCTAAAGTAGTTTAACATCCTGAACAAAGCTTATTAAGGAATCTTTCAGAACATATTTTCACGAAGAATAAGGATAAAACAGAATAAAATTGCAGTGCATTGTATTTTATTATTTACTGGGAAACAGCTTTATAGCTTTTGCTGTGAAATTGTAAACAATCCTTCAAAAAAAGTGCCAATGGCATGAAACCTGAATGGAACTCACAATTTAAAGTAAAATCCATCAGAAGGTTGTCCAGAAAAAAAAAATAGGACACACAAAAACCTGCTGTGTGAAAAAGAGCAGTGAATACTTAGAAAAAAAAAAAGTGCATTTCAAATATCTACATTTACCTCTCTCATTCAGTCATAATTAGGCTGCACGACTGAATTTTGAACTGGTAAACGACAAACTGATCACAGAACATGTTTGTAAAGCTTTAAATGTTAACTGTTAAAAAGCAATGTTATCAGCTTTTACGACTAAACATTTGCAAACAACATTGTACTGGAGAATCTGCACAAATGAGTCTTAGGGGCCGTTCACAAATCGCGCCTAAAAACGTGTGGAAAACGCTAGGCGCGCCGCTTTCTCCTTCTTTCCAAAGCGCTCGCGCAGAAGCGCCCCTGAGGCGTCTGCCTTTGCTAAGCAACCATGACCTGCTCTCTCCTTGAAGACGCGGAAATTTCAGCAAAGGATAAATGGATTTGCAGCTCAAAAAATCGCTTGCAGTAGCTCTGCTACTAAATTTATTTCAAAATGGAAATCCATATACAACTATGATCAGCTGTTCCTTTCATCTTGACTGAGCTTTTAACGTTGTTACGGGAAAGGATGAAGCTGATTGGTTAGTTCTTGTCACATGACCCGAGGTGCGGTTGCGGCATTCTGAAAAGTTTAAATGTTTTTAACTCGATGCGGTGTTGGAAATAACGAACTTGAGCACGCAAAATACGCAATATGTGAACGTCCCCTTAAACAGTGCAGTAGTGCAGAGTTTACAGGTTACTCTTCTTTTTTAAAGGCTCAATGTAAAGTACTCCCACATCACGCTGAATGCTGCAGACATAGACATCATATGATGTCTATGGCTACAGAGACGCTGCTCGGGAAGCACGTGACATAAAACAAGGCCAGCTATTGGCTATTCGCTACTTCTCCTGTTGTACTGGCTGAGTAAAACCTCCGGTGGCTCATTACTGCCACACTTTGGTCACCGCAGATTTGAAATATACACAAAATGAGCCGCTTACGGCAAATAAAAGTTATTTAGCAACGAATCGATGACTAAATTAGTTGACAACTATTTTAATAATCGATTTTAATCGATTAAATCGATTCGTTGTTTCAGCTCTATTCTCCACTCCTTCCAAAATGATATTAAGCCTGAAGGCTTGATTTGTTTGTGTGGTTTGATTTGGCACAAAACTGCATGTGCAGTCATGATTTCTGACTGAAAGGGTTTGCACTAGTGATGCGTGGGTCGGGGTTTTTTCCAACACGCGGGTCCCGCTTTTATGAAATTATTTGGCCCGCCCCGCAAATAAAGTCAAATTTCTACGTTGCTACTTAGACCTTCGTATCGTAACCTTATCAATAAAGGCTATAGGTAATTGCACTATGATAGTTCGTTCGTGATCAAATATTTTAGCTGAATGAATCGTTCTCGTTTACGTAATCCATTGACCATAGACAGTAAAAGATTCATTTCTCATTCAATGAAGTTCCTCCCACAGCAGCGCGTGAGCACGGCGCTATTAGCAGCGCACGCGCAGCTCGTGAACAGCTCTGTGAACTGTTTCATCAAAAAGATGTGACGGAGCATGTGACTTGTTGAATGTAGTGAACGAATACGATCTTCTCGTGGGTGAAAGAGTTGAATGAACTGATGCATCTCTTTCGTGAATGAAATTAATGAGAGTATACAGGGTCAGTCGGCCAAGCATGTAAATCTCGATCAGCAATCATGCAATTCATATTTGGAATACAGAACATAAATCCATGTTTAATCCCCGATAAAACCTCGTGCTTTGTTAATCTGAACAATTTATTTAGACTATTTAGACTATGCGATCATGCACACACTTTAATAAAGCCAAATCAGTTTTTGTCACATGGAAATACGTTCGTTGACCTAAGACATAACACATAAGACACTCTTTTTCGCCAACTGCTGGCGTATTTGTGTAATATGAAGAAATGGTCACTGAACGAATCAGTGAAGGAATCATTTTGGTGAACGAACTGAAAATCAACGAATCTCTTGACAGAATAAAAATTTCCACCACTAAATTCCATACAACATAAATGGATTTTTTAAAATTTTGTTTTTTGTGACCCACCCTGCAATAAAGTGCCTATTTCTTAACCCGACCCGTGGGTTATGAGACGACACATCACTAGTTTGCACACAGAAAATTGCTAATCTTTTCAAGTACTGCTTAATTCTGGCTTTCACTCTATGAGAATAACCCTGCCATACATATCTCTTTAGGATGGCATGGTCAGGGAATACCCAGCAGGTGTGATTGCGGAGCGTGCCAAGACCCCTTCTAAGCGCACAGTGGGCAGACGCAGAGGAAGACTCCCAAACAGCAACAGCAACAGCAGACCCAGCACACCAACAGTTAATAATGAGACTAAAGACACAGATAGCGACCGAGAGGGAGGGGCAGATGGAAACGACTGTAATGATAAAGATGATGATGATAAAAAGGATGAGACCACCAGCTCCTCAGGTAGAGATTGAGTGTCCATGAAAATATATCAGTGTAATATTCAGGAATGCAAACTCATCATGGGTGAAAAAGGTGACAAAGACACGCACCCATCACCTCCCCCAAAATAAAACCCTACATTAAAGAATGTATAATTTTAAAGCCTTTGTATTTTTTTTTTATTTATTATGCTAACATTCACTTTAAAGTTTCACTTTCATTCATGGAAGACATGGAAAAAAATTGTCTCCTGGTGGAAAACCAATACTTAAGATGAAAATGGCATGAAATTACCATTATATCCAGTAGATGGAAGCAGAGGATCACTCATTAGCCATTTCCACTTCCTATTTTTTTTTTTTTTTTTTTTTTTCATGTCATGCTTTTGGATTTATTATAAAGTGACTGAAGTAAAGCAAGTGCAGGAAGTCGCAAAGTCTCATGTAATTTTTAAATAAATAAATATGCCCAGACACCAACAGCTTAGTAGGGTTAATTAAATGCTTTAATAATTAACTTAACTTGTAGTTAATTAGTTATGGTATAATTAAAAAATGCATTAAATATTTTGACATTTATTTTATATTTTAATTTGTATAGAAACCAAGCAAAGGGCTCTTCCCTTATAGGGAACTTAATCGTGCGAATACTCCAGATATAATCAATAGCTAACTACACCAATGAATATCTTGTTTACATAGTGTATGCTTTCTTTTTCTTTTGTTGTAATAGGAAGATCTGTGAGTGTAGAACTATATAAACTTGGAAAAACAGATTAGATCAGAGTGGATTTTGACTAACCTACAATAAACACTTCTTTCAACAGAAATGCCTGCGACTGGCTACAATAATTAACGCTGTTAAACACATTGTAAATAGAAACGTTTGGTTTTGTAATCCGAAATCAGAACGTGAATACAAAAACACACAAGTGAGTTTTTAAAGCCATTGACTTGGAGCGGATACAGAATTGGTGTATGGGTATTGTTTTTTTTTTTAAAAAAGAAAAAAAAATGGCGAATTTCATTGAAAGGTGACAAGAATTGCATCCCTGAATATTTGATTGGTTGCTGTCAAACATGAAATTCATATAAATAAAGTCATGTCGTAATGTCTCCATTGATTTTATATTAGTGTTTTTGAACAATGATAATGTATTTGCTTAAGGTTTCCTGTTATTTTACATTTTATTTCCATTTACTAATTTATGTATTTATTTTGTACAGAGGCGAACTCCCGCTGTCAGACTCCAGTGAAGTTGAAGTTGAGCTCAGAGCCTCCTGAAAATGTGGACTGGAGTGGTGCTGAGGCCTCTCTCTTCAGAGTGCTCATTGGCACTTACTATGACAACTTCTGTGCTATCGCCAGACTCATCGGCACAAAGACCTGCAGACAGGTACACACACCTGAAGCTTTATGCAGTTACATTACATATTGCAGTGTCCATAATACTGTTAAAGCCTAGACAACTATGCATAATTTCTTTGGAATTATTTTTGAGTACCTGGTAAATACAAGTTACAGTGATGTATGTTTTAGTAGTTTTTTTCTCATTTTGGGCTGTCAGGTTTATGAATTCAGGGTAAAAGAATCTAGCATCATTGCACGAGCACCTACGGTGGATGAAAACACTCCTCAAAGGAAGAAGAAGAGGAAACACAGGTGTGTGTTCAAAGTGATATTTCTAAGATTCTGACTAAGATTTTTTTTTTGTCAGTTTCAATATTATGATTAGACGTGGTGGTATTCGGTAATTTTATATATCTTGATAATGAACATGCACAATGTTATTATGGTGTGCATTTCAATATACTTTGAATGATTAAAAATTATTTATTTATTAAAAATGCATTTTAAGAATAATTTTCCTATCAACTGGTCACAATGCACAGATGAAAAGCGCATGACGCGCTGAATGAAAGCGCACATTCACTCTCTGACAGCAATTGACTCTGAACAACAGAAAGAAGTTGATACCCCGGACACAAAGTAGCAATTCTTTCTGAAACCTATTTAAATGTATACATATGATTTAAACAGCCATTCAAATTTGTGGATTTGATATGGTTCATCACAGCACCAAATACTTAAATATTAAGCCTTATTAATAAATTAAAATTAAATATTAATAACACTTTAAAATCAAAGGTTGCTCATGTTATTTAATGAACTCGCTGTAACATGAACTAACAGTTGTTGTTTTTTTTTGTTTTTTTTACAAAGATTAATAACTGTAGCAATTGCTATTGCTAATTGTTGACGTTAGTGCATTAAGGTTAATGAGATCTTATTGTAAAGTGTTACCTATTGGTTTTTAGAATTTCTTTTGCACTTCAATCTGTGTGAAATTTAGATTATACATAGAGTAACATTTATTGTATTTAAATGTTCTGTTTCTTTTTGTTATAAGAAAAAGTTATTAAACATGTTATACTTTGATGACACTTTTTTTTTTTTTGCAACTAGATTTCAATATCATGATAATGTATTGCGTGGTAAAAGCGTTAGAAATTAATTGCGACATGCCATTTTCATTATGATATCATCATATTAAATTAAAATAAATTATAATTGGTGCCTTTCAATCATGTAATACCCTGTTTGCTTTCCTTGGTTCTTCTAGACTGTGGGCCACTCATTGTCGGAAAATTCAACTAAAGAAAGGTTTGTGTCTTTAAGTTACAGGCTAGCTCATACTTTTAGATAAAGATTTCATTGTGAAAGTAAATTGCAAAAGCATAAATGTTTTTATATGTGAAATTTCTTCTTGCAGATGGCTCTTCCAATCATGTGTACAACTACCAGCCATGTGACCACCCACGCCAGCCGTGTGACAGTTCTTGCCCTTGTGTCACTGCCCAAAACTTCTGTGAGAAGTTTTGCCAGTGTAGCTCAGAATGTGAGTGTATAGAGACACACAGATCATCACCAGTCAGGCAGCTCATGTATGCAACATCAATGTCACACCCAGTTTACACTAAAACACTGGAAAATTATCTTGAGGTTTGTTCTTAGAAAGTTAAAAGCATTTAATTTTGACCTACATTTTAAATCAGTTGTTTTGTAGAAGAGTGGGTTTCAGTAGAACTCTTGCATTAAAATTGGTTTTGAATGTAGGGAATGTAGAGGTGAAGTTATTGCATTTATATGAAGTGTTTTCTTTTATAATAGTCATGATTGATTTGAAAAAGTCAGGTCTAGAACCAGTTGTAATTTCTGAACTAGATATTTCAATCTGTACAGGTCAGAACCGGTTTCCAGGCTGCCGCTGTAAGGCGCAGTGTAACACCAAGCAGTGCCCCTGTTACCTGGCTGTACGAGAGTGTGACCCTGACCTGTGTCTCACCTGTGGGGCGGCTGAACACTGGGACAGTAAAAATGTCTCCTGCAAGAACTGTAGCATCCAGAGAGGAGCAAAGAAGGTATATTTTAATTTGTCACACATCAGCATGAAGATGCATGTCATTTTTTCACAAATATAAACAAGACACCAATTTTAAATATAAAATGAATAGACTGTTGTGATACACCCACTTTTCCTGGTTAATAATGCCATTTCTTCTTCTTTTAAGCACTTGCTACTGGCTCCATCTGATGTGGCCGGATGGGGAATCTTTATCAAAGAGCCAGTTCAGAAAAATGAGTTCATCTCCGAGTACTGTGGGGAGGTGAGATGTTAAAAAAATAAACATCAAGACAACATAACGCCCAGTGAAGTTTCCTTTTTACGTGACGTGTTTCTGTTTTTACCTGCTAGATCATCTCCCAGGATGAGGCAGACCGCAGAGGCAAGGTGTATGACAAATACATGTGCAGCTTCCTGTTCAACCTTAACAATGGTAACTAACCTCTATCTTGCAAATGTTCACTGTTTACACCCCCACCCCCTTTCTGACTGACAACCTCCCCCTTTCACCCACAGATTTTGTTGTTGATGCAACTAGGAAAGGAAACAAGATCAGGTTTGCCAACCATTCTGTAAACCCCAACTGCTATGCAAAGGGTAAGTCACTCAGAATCTTGTACTAAAAGGATCTTGTGTGTAAAATGTGATGTCATGATCTGTTCCTGTCTGTCTCCCCAGTGATGATGGTTAACGGGGATCACAGGATTGGCATATTTGCTAAGAGAGCCATACAGACTGGAGAGGAACTGTTCTTTGACTACAGGTAAAAAAAATATATATATATATATATGGTGCAGAGGTGTTTTCTTGGAATTAATGCAATTTATTTATTTTCTTTGAGGTGCTTTTGAACCATCTAACCTGTTTACGGTTCTTTTTTAGATACAGTCAAGCTGACGCTCTGAAATACGTAGGTATTGAACGTGAAATGGAAATTCCATAAAGCCATCTACCTCCTTCAACAAATGCCTTACACTCTTTAGGAATTCTCTCTCCACATGCATTTCCAATACAGTTTTATAAGACAAGGGCAAAGTTTTTAACAGTGGCATTTTGAAGACTTTCTTTAAAAAAAAACAGGCTGACTCTGGGATACACTTTCTGATAGTAACTTGAACATTCGGTCATGTTTACAGTTGAGGTTTTAGTAGAGTCATTTTATAATGGGCCATTGTTTTGTATCTGGATTGTTGGTGTTTTTTGTTTTAAATTATTCTGACAGTTTCTTCTATACCTTTGGACCAAATTTCACATTTAAAACTGGCTGTACGTTTGTAATGCAACAACATATATCATACAGTCCCCACCGTTTTAAGGTTTGTTCATGGAAACCAAAGCCACGGTCACTGCTTTGCATGTTAATCTCTTCAGAACTATGTTGCAGAGGTATTAAGTGCATCCGGTGGTGCCAATGCAGTTGCTGTAAAAACAAAACGACTTGATTCATGTAAGGAGGAGTAGACTCAGTATCATATTATTGTGGTGCCTTGACATGTAAAGAACACTGAATGGATTGTTGAATTAGATTTCCTAAACTGTTGGTGTACTCAAATTGTTGTATGCATGAACAAAGGTTTCAAATGGAGTGGAATCAGGTAACACTTCATTCCTTACTGTACATTCATTTTTATTCAGACAGTTGCAGCTATGAACTTTAGACGTCACTAAATGTAAAGAGATTGGATTAAGGTGCTGTTCTCATCCCTGGTTACGTGAAAACAATCATTTTTTCTGAACATGGGATATTGTTAAATCAAAGCAATAATACCAGTCCCTATTTATTTGTAAGCGTATAAACAAGATTTATAATTTATTGATGGCTATCGTTTGCTGTGATTTGTCTAGTGAATATTAGGGGTTGTCACTTAAGGGGTTGATCGTTTTGTTTTGCTCATTTTAATCCATATTACTCCTCCTGAACCTGTTGCTTCCCTCTTGTTTCTACTCTTTCTTTGAGATGTTTTTGACCACTCCATCTCCATGTGTTCAAGGTGCTGTTGAATTGTTTACAGGGACTTGTTAAATGTGATTAAATAAACGTTGAAAATAATTGTCTGCTGTACTGTGTAAGCTAGAAATTCAGCTCAGCCACTTGATCAAGAATATAAATGAGAAAATCTAGCATTGAGAACGCATAAAGAAAAATTAAGTTTATTCATGACAATTATAAAATGAACTGCACTATACAAACATTCTCGTGGCTGGCAACAAAGCAACTCTAAACTGCCGGTCAGAAATGAGTATACTTTACCTCTCAGTTATAGGTATTTTGGTCTGCAACCAACAGCCTTTTTCTTTATCTGTCAGCTTTCCAAAAGTAATTATAATTACATATTAAATTAATCAGCATTATGTATTTTCATAATGATAGTCATTAGCATGCAACCCTGACTCTGGGTCCCACTATGAGCATAGTTTAATGTTCAATATTTACACATTAAAAAGCAAATGGCAATCCTGAGCATCTTAAGGGCATAAAGACAAAGACCGGCCGCTTTAGCAGTCTGGGTTTAAAGGGAAAAGTCCAGTGTCACATTGTCCTACTCGGCAATAATGACTCGAGATCTTTAAGAGAGAATCCTCTGTCTGGGTTTTTATTCTTCAAAGGACACTGTTAGGCCAAGTAACTGTAAGTGTCTTTTTCCCCATCCACACGTTCCAGGTATTCCTTCTCTATCAAAATGTCAATGCATTTCTGAAAAACAAATAAGTCACATTTTAATATTTCAAATGAATGCTTCTTAAGTACTCGAATTGCAGCGCGCTACAGTCCTGTTACCTTAATGACAGGAACACGAGGTTTGAATCGTGAGGAAAGTTGGTTCAGCACTTCGGCCAAAAGCTGCTGGTGCTTTAAAACTTTCCTCATCTTCATGATTCTCACGATAGCCGCCTGTACACAACATCATAAGACAGACAGACTCTAAAGAATATTTTATTTCAACTTCAAGGGATTGTTCGTTTATTTTTATTACCTGTATGAGGAGCTTTCTGTCTTCCTCAATATTCTTGTGTGTCGTCTCCTGCTCTTGTTTCTGCTCTGTCTTCATTGGCACATTGATATTCACCCGTAACTTCTTACTGCACACAAACAGGAGAGTGTAGATAGGCAGATGACAAATGTACAATCTTAACAATATTTAGAAATATTAGTATGTACTATTTTTTAAATGTTGCTGAAAGTCAATTATTAGTGTATACTGTGCAGATCGATCATGAAACAGTAAGAAAATGCATTTACTTCTTATAGCCCAAGAAAAGTTTGATTAGTGTGTCAGGCTTGAAGTCCATTTCATCTATATTTGCGTTCTCATTTTCCAAGACCTACAAAAACAAAACAAAAAAAAGTCGTCAATCATTTTTTTTGTTTTTAGAAATTTAAGATAAATATAATAGTAGTACTCTCAAAAACTCTCAAAAAACTGCAAATATAAATTGCACTGATGTTGAAAGACATTTATAGGATCCTATAAGCAACTAGTTTTCAACACTTACCAGCAACTTTGATTTCAACAGGATTTGCAAGACCTGAACCAAAATATCCTGTAAAATGCAAAAAAACATTAAATGAGGAAAACATAAAAACAAAACGCACACACAAAAACTAAAATGCATTGCTAAAATTACTAATTTTTACAATGTTTTAAATAAACATTCTGTTTAAAATATCAGTCTCTGTAATAAGATATTTCAGGTGGAATAAAAATAATTGATAGTTAATTAGATGAATCTTTTTAGTTTTTTCACCCAACCTTGTCAAAAATGACAGGCCTTTTAAAAAAAAAATCTTATCAAATTAAATACTTGTGATTTTTAACATAGACAAAGTCACTGTTTCTGCTATGGTTTCCTTTTCCAAGTATGAATTTAATATGAGATGGAGATCATAGTTTACTGATTGACTAATGTGAATGCTGTTAAGGGGATATAAAGCAATGGCACTGCACTCACTATTTTGATCCGTGTACTGTCGGCCAGTTGCTGGACAGTGTAGATGTTCTCTGTGTTGAACTGGAGCAGGATGGCCATCTGGAAGGTGGAGGCCTGCGGGGACACGACACAAACACATGCTGACACTTGTGCCATCCGAGTCCTACAACCTTCTTAAAGCGCAGGTCATATGGCATTTTAAACTATCCTAATATTGTGTTGGAGTCCCCTCGATTATGCAAATGTGTTACCTTGTGGTACATGGGTAACAGGCAGAAGATTCGAAAATATGACGACTCATTAAGACGAAACGCCTAAAAAAAACCCCTATGAAACCCCATTTGACCTGCTCTTTAATGAGTCCCAGAACATGCTATGAACTACCACTGACATGAAGACGACACAAACCTGCAGAGTGTATCTGTTCTTGAAGCAGCTGGTGACCAGCTCCCCTTTGGAAAGCTGGTAAAGCCATGTCAACTTCCGCCCGCTATGTCTACTTCCATAAAAAGCTGTGAATCTTTGGTAACTGCGCTCCAACTGTGAAAAACAAAGGCGTTGAAAAACTATCATCAACTGGAAGTGTAATCACACATTATTCTCAGCTCGTGGAAGGGTGTGAAGGCTTTGGAAAATTACAGGGTTAAGCATCTGAGCATCTCACCTCAGATGGTAAAGCGAATGTGCAAGACTGTTGGAACGGCCACGAGCCAGAGCTCAGAACCTGGATACTGAAATCCACTGCAAGACAGACGGAGCCGGATTATGATCAGTAATGAACGCATGCCTGTTAAATTATAAACACTCTCAGATAACAAACAAACAGGAGAAATCAATGTATGAAACACTAACAGTCCAAAGGCTCTGAGTTTGAAAGGTGCTTTTTGAATTGCTCATTCAAGTCTTTGCTGACGCCGATGTCCTGAAACATGCGCTGTAGTTTGGAGGTGTACTCGAAACCACATGCTTGCTGAGGTTGGACAGAAGAAAAAAAAGTGTTTAGCATCTATTAGAGATAAATGAAAAAGCAGTGAAGTGATCCATTTTCACTAAACAAGTGCACAGACCTTGAGTTTGGAGATCATGCTGGCCTCGGCGTCGTCGCTGGCACTGTTCTGGTGCACCAGTCTTTTGGCCAGCATCTTGGCATAGAACTTCTGGAACACATCTTTATCCTCAATATACTTGAAAACCACCATCTGATGATGAAGGATGTTGGAGAATTTAATCAGTCATACATTCACATTAAATTAATTAAATGTGTACTGTATGTTTAAAGTGCACAATGTGCAGATCACATCAATAGGAGAATGAAAGCAATAATCAATCTCTTTCTTGACACGTTCTTTGACCAGGCAGACAAAAGTCAATTATGTTTGTGCATTAATTAGAATTATGCAAAATGTAAAAAAAAAATAAAAATATTTTTTTTGATGATATAAGAAACGTCAAATAACCAAAATACATGTCAAATGGCTGGTGCATACTGAACCAATACTAATGTTTGAAACATTTGTTGCATACCTTGAACTTCTGCTTTATTTTATATATATATATATATATATATATATATACATATATATTACACACACATATATATATATATATATATATATATATATATATATATATATATATATATATATATATATATATATATATATATATATATTACACACACACATATATACATATATATATATATATATATATACATACACACACATGGAATTATGCATTATATATATATATATATATATATATATATATATACATATACATATATATATACATACATACATATATACATACATACATACATATATACATACATACATACAATGCAGTACATCAGGAATTCCAAGACTTCAAATTGCGATTAGTGAAAACAATCGTCGACCAAAAACACTAACAGGGGTAACACGCTGATCTGAAAAAACCCGTCTAATGTGTCTGCTGCCATTTCTCAGTGTCTGTTTGGTGTGGTGCGGCGCTCTTAATTTTCTTTTAGTAATTCAGAATTTAGTCATTTCTTTAAGAGAAATCAGGATTAGTGTCTGTGATTATTAAACAATATGAAGACTGCTATTAGTAGTTGGCATGCTCTACATGTCTCAAGCAAGCGTGATGCTCTATTTTCAGCATCTACCTTTTCACTTCACATAAAGACACTACACATAACTTCATCTCCAGAGCTGCTCTGAGAGTCATTTCACAAGCATTTCATTCGATAAAAACATCATCAAATAGAGCACAGAAAACCAAAGTTCTTTATACACAGATATACATTACTAATTCTAATAATATCTTTATTTATATATATATATATATATATATATATATATACACACACACACACACACACACACACACACACACACACTTGTACAAAAAAAATATTCTGGGAAGAAAGAAAAAAACACCTTACTCGATATGGTTGCATTTAACAACACATTAATAAATGGAGCAAACATTAATAACTAAAGTGTTATGAATTCAAGTAAGAGATCCCTGACACACTAAAGGACTTTTCACATCTGATCTGTAATCTCAGTGGAGGACAGTGAAACTCACCACTTGGTTGAGAGTATCTTCTAGCTCAGCCTCCTCTGGATTCTTTGAACTAAATGAAACACACACTCGGTATAATCATCTGTGTTATGTGGATTCCTGGAACTGCTGAACACTTAAAGCAGACAAGCTTTCCTAGACAGTTACAATATCAAATTTCATCTTACAGCTTGTGCACTGGAATATTTTTTGGTGGAATTTCACATTTAGGATCTTTTTAATGACGTTTTCCTAAAAGAAGCAGCTTCTTTTTAATTTTTCGGTCAGAATACTGTATTCAAATATTCAAGCCTCAAATCCTTGAACATAAACCGATGTGTTTGCAATAACGTACCAGACATTCACTGGATTTCATTGTCATTTCTGGCTGACGAATTAGAGATTCACATGTTAACAGAACGGGAAAATGAATAAGGCAATTCACCTCTTCTTCAGTAAGGAGTCACAGTATCGGGCCAGAAGCTCAGGAGATTTGCTAGAGGACTGCGCCATCTTTGTTACCGCATTATTATTAATGAATCTTCCACAGGCCTGCAGAGCAGCACAGATCACAGTGGGAAAGTTACACCATAAACACTATAGCTCAAAACGGACTTTTAACATAGATCACAAACCTTATCGAGTGCTGCCACAAACCCAGCATCGTTATTGAATGCAGACATGACTAGAGCATTGTATTTCTTGTGAACATCCAAGATCGTCTGCACGTACATTTTGGGATCCTGAAAACAAGTAGTGGCAGTTCAACCTCTGATCAAATTAAGAGATTACAGGAACGGCATTGGAACAGATATACCAGAAAACACATATCCAAAGGTATCCACTATTGACAGAGTTAAATATTTCTGGGTCTGGCGTCAGCAAAGGGGTACTTGATTTCTACTGAATGGCTTACATAAAGCAATTTTGAGTCATATCTTTGAAACACAACTGTGTATAGCCAGAAGACAGAACATTTTGCCAAGAGCCTAGTTAGACAAATAACTATTGTCATATTGTCATGGTAAGAATAGACCTGTTATACAATGAAGTGAGGGTCCAAGTTCAGGAAATTCAGGTTTCGCACAGGTTTGACACCGTTTTGGACAAGTTATATCAATGACATTTTTAATTCCTCTCCAAAGCAGCTGCTACAGGCCAAAAATATTGTGTCTACACTGTCACTGTGGCATTATGCTGTAACATGACTCACATTGAGTGCCGAGTCTCCACACTTCCCGATGGCAGCCAGCCCTTGATTATGAATGTGGGACTCCAAGAGTTTCTTGAGCTCGCCCAATCCGTCCGTAATCCGGGAAACAAGGTTATACATCCGACCAAGATCTGTAATCACACACAACATGTACTGACAGTCAGACGAAGTGTGCTATTATGCATGTTTGTAGTCTCAGAGAATATTCTGCTTGATTGAAGGTGACACTGCAGCGCTGACCTTCATTTTTATCAGCGTCTAGAAGGTTCTGGAACTCAGTGTGGAAGATCTCCAGGTGTTTCTCGATGAGGACCTGCTCACACTTGCGAGCCAGCTCGTCTTGTGTGCTCTCGTGGAGATACACCTGTACCCGCCGCTGCTCCTCCAGCAACCGTGCCTCTGCCTGCGGACGTAAGAAACGTAACAAAACCAAATTTCCCATAAAATCCACAGCAATTTACATTATAATGTCCGACTTGAATTTGAACTCTGGTTTACCTTTTTCATGTATTCAGTAACAGGGTTTTGCTGGAGGAACTCTGTGCTTTCCCGTGTGTAGAAGCGATCTGTGTCAGCCAAAAACTGTGTCTCAAAGTAGTCCTTGTAAACTGCTAATGTCGGCCCCTTCAAAAACGCATCATCCTCATTCCAGCCCAACTCAACTGGAAAAGACAAATCAAATCTCAACATGAGGCTTCAAAGGTCCAGACACCCAAACAACTCAGGAAACACACTTAAGGGACAACAGCTGGCTCAGCTCTATTAACGATAAAACAACTTCGGGCAAGTTTTCTGAGGCCAGCATAGGACAGATGTGAATGTAAGGCGGCCACACTCACCGTAGGACTGCACCACTCCACTGATGAGTCTGGTGTTTATGGTCTCGCCATTTCTCTCCTTCTCAATGAGTTTTAAAACAGCATTTGTCACCTGTTCAAAAGAAGAGACGGGGAATTTAAATTCCGATGAATATGTCTGATGAAAATATAAGAAACAAATATCGTACAAATAGGATATTATGAATTGCATAGAAACATAACTCACCTGCTTGTTCAGAGGTCTGAACAAACACTCTCTCCAAGTGACCAGAGCAAGCTGTGAAGGAGACACATTATTAGAAATGATTAGATTACGGTTTCTTACAGCAATGAGACATAAGCCTACTGCTTTAATATGATAAAAAACGATTTAATAAGTAATAAGATTAGTTTTTATGATAATAAAAACTACAATTATTATAAACTACAAAAATCTAAATGATAAAAACACTAACAACAACGATTTATAATTATAAATATCATATCATTATTATTATTAAACAATTTTTCTGCCAAACTTGATTGATTTAGTAATGCTCAACTAATGTTTTAGTGCCAATGCACCAAGATATTAAATTTATCATGCTGATATCTGCAGAAAAACTGTATTTTGCGCGATATAGATTGTCAACTATATTAAATTATATAAATGTAAAAAGCAAACAGAAGCATTTTGCTGTCTACTATTTAGAATGTATTGAATTTTCAATAGACCAATAAATCACCAAATGACACACAGATCGCACATCATTACAACAACACCGTATTATCACACAACCCAGACTGTTGGCAGAAATATAAAAACTCAAGTAAAGTACAGATACTCACAAAAAATACTGAAGAACTGTAACCAAGTATTAATACTTTGTTACATTACACCACTGGCTATAAATATAGCTAAACTACAAGACAGTATAGCCATTAATCCACGTTTTATCAACACAATGTGTGGAAAGGTAAAAGGAATCTACGAATCAAGGGCATGTGCCGTTTCTTTTACCGAGTAGATTTCATGAATTCCTTTCCGGCCCTCATCACACTCTCGGCGCACCCAGTGTCTGTTGAGGTAAGCACAGATCCCATTTAACACTTTACTGGAGAAGCGATAGTCCTCCCACTGCTGCGTGTAGAACTTCAGAACGTTCTCATCCATCAGGTCCTCTCCAGCCTGCCAGACACAGACAAATGGAGGAGAGAAACAGGAGAAGAAGTGAGGACTGGAGAAGTGACAACAACTCACACTCTTATCTATTATATCGAGGCAAAATATAAATAAATAAATAAAACACCTTCCTAAAATGTGTATTACTCAGTACAACAAACCATATCAATAGCTAAAACTAAATGCAAAAAAACCGTGTCTGTAATATTAAAAAACAAATCCAAAAGAAATAAATACAATTCCAATATTCAACATTAATAACAGAATTAACAACAGAAGTAGCATATAATGTCCAATTAGATAATCGTTCAAGTTCTTTCAGCTGCTTTAAATACTTATTAAAAATTGCCTTAACATGACACCAATGCATCACGCCATCACACTGTAGGCTATTACCTTGAGAAGGTTCATCAGGTAGCTCCTCAGAAACTCTTTCAGTCTTTTGTAGAGTTCAAGTCCAACAAACTGTGCCCCGCCAGGTGTGGCTGGTTTTTTGGAGGGTTTGGAGGGGGGGATGCCAGCACCCCTGGCCTGGTTAGACTGGTGCACGCTGGTACAGTAGTTATATACATGTCTGAACGGTAGGTTAAAGTCTTAAGATTGATTGTAAATGAGTAAAAGATGACAGACAGCTTTCAAAACAGATATATTAGCACAGGACACTATACCGTAATGCTGATGCTTTGGATTTCAGATGCCAAGCAACTTTACCTTTGTAGATGAATTAGTATACAAAAATTAATAAAAATACGTGAATTACGTCAGGAACTTATATGAAAAGCATAAATGCAAAGTCTCACTCTCCTGCACATAATAACAAGATATTTTTAAACAAATGTGAACTTTTTCCAAGAAGCTTAAAACATCTAATATCAAAGCCATAGGTCAGCTCCTCAATATTAAACAAGAATGAGCTAACAGTCTCAGTGCTCAAACCCTTGAGAAAACTTCTGTTTTAATAGACTGATCTACAACCCGAATTCCGGAAAAGTTGGGACGTTTTTTAAATTTTAATAAAATGAAAACTAAAAGACTTTCAAATCACATGAGCCAATATTTTATTCACAATAGAACATAGATAACATAGCAAATGTTTAAACTGAGAAAGTTTACAATTTTATGCACAAAATGAGCTCATTTCAATTTTGATTTCTGCTACAGGTCTCAAAATAGTTGGGACGGGGCATGTTTACCATGGTGTAGCATCTCCTTTTCTTTTCAAAACAGTTTGAAGACGTCTGGGCATTGAGGCTATGAGTTGCTGGAGTTTTGCTGTTGGAATTTGGTCCCATTCTTGCCTTATATAGATTTCCAGCTGCTGAAGAGTTCGTGGTCATCTTTGACGTATTTTTCGTTTAATGATGCGCCAAATGTTCTCTATAGGTGAAAGATCTGGACTGCAGGCAGGCCAGCTTAGCACCCGGACTCTTCTACAACGAAGCCATGCTGTTGTTATAGCTGCAGTATGTGGTTTTGCATTGTCCTGCTGAAATAAACAAGGCCTTCCCTGAAATAGACGTTGTTTGGAGGGAAGCATATGTTGCTCTAAAACCTTTATATACCTTTCAGCATTCACAGAGCCTTCCAAAACATGCAAGCTGCCCATACCGTATGCACTTATGCACCCCCATACCATCAGAGATGCTGGCTTTTGAACTGAACGCTGATAACATGCTGGAAGGTCTCCCTCCTCTTTAGCCCGGAGGACACGGCGTCCGTGATTTCCAACAAGAATGTCAAATTTGGACTCGTCTGACCATAAAACACTATTCCACTTTGAAATAGTCCATTTTAAATTAGCCTTGGCCCACAGGACACGACGGCGCTTCTGGACCATGTTCACATATGGCTTCCTTTTTGCATGATAGAGCTTTAGTTGGCATCTGCTGATGGCACGGCGGATTGTGTTTACCGACAGTGGTTTCTGAAAGTATTCCTGGGCCCATTTAGTAATGTCATTGACACAATCATGCCGATGAGTGATGCAGTGTCATCTGAGAGCCCGAAGACCACGGGCATCCAATAAAGGTCTCCAGCCTTGTCCCTTACGCACAGAGATTTCTCCAGTTTCTCTGAATCTTTTGATGATGTTATGCACTGTAGATGATGAGATTTGCAAAGCCTTTGCAATTTGCCGTTGAGGAACATTGTTTTTAAAGTTTTCCACAATTTTTTTACGCAGTCTTTCACAGATTGGAGAGCCTCTGCCCATCTTTACTTCTGAGAGACTCTGCTTCTCTAAGACAAAGCTTTTATAGCTAATCATGTTACAGACCTGATATCAATTAACTTAATTAATCACTAGATGTTCTCCCAGCTGAATCTTTTCAAAACTGCTTGCTTTTTTAGCCATTTGTTGCCCCCGTGCCAACTTTTTTGAGACCTGTAGCAGGCATTAAATTTTAAATGAGCTAATTAAGTGGATAAAAGTGTAAATTTCTCAGTTTAAACATTTGCTATGTTATCTATGTTCTATTGTGAATAAAATATTGGCTCATGTGATTTGAAATTCCTTTAGTTTTCATTTTATTAAAATTTAAAAAACGTCCCAACTTTTCCGGAATTCGGGTTGTACTCTGACATGCAAGAAGCTGTCTAGAGAAACTCTTATGTTTCTCAAGACGGAAATAAGTAAACAATATTCCATGTCCACTACATGGGTGTGTAGTTATTGCAAGCGGTTATGTCTCATTGCAGTTGGTTAAAGGTCATGACCACATAACCTGTGATTACCAGACCTATTTAAATTGTTTTTCTGAGAGTCAAGTATCACACCTTTAACACTAACCGTGAGCTCCACTGTGCTGCAGTGACAAGCACTCTGACACTATAAACTACATGCTGAGACTCAGTTTCTGATCAGAGCAAAAGAAACCTGCACTAACAGCAGAAAGTTCTCTGGGTACACACAGGGCCACACACAGACAAATAAACCGCATCACTGGAGATGCAGAGGAGAATGACAGCTGTGGGCGGCAGATGAAACTGAGTAATTACGTCCCGGTGTTTGATGTGGCACTAGTGGGTGAAATGCAAAACTACAAATTTGAAAACGGACAAATGTCCTTGTCAAACTTAATTTCCCAGACAAAAACTGCTTTGAAAAGCTCTAAAGTGGAACACACATGAGCTGGGAGACGCCCGGGATTATAAAAGGGCCAAATCCAATTCATAACCCCATGCACTTTCATTTTGCATTGTTTTGCTATTCATTAAGAAATATGGCTCATCATTTCATGGTGAAAAAATGTAATGACTTCTAAAGCCACATTGTTATGTCTTTTTAATGAAACAATAATCTAATGTAATATAATTCTCGGCAAGTACAGGTTTAAGTCATTCTATGGTTTAATTAATATAGACAGATCAATAATTAGTTTGTCTAATATTGTTTAAAGGCATTCACATTTTTTTAAAGTAGCTTTCAGAAATGAAAAAGGCCATTCTCTGACAAGAAAAAAATGTGTATCTTAGCAATAAGACAAAACGTGAAAATAAATGAAATTTAAAAATTGAACAATTGATTACAAAGTAATTTTGCATACCATGCAATTAATCTGTTTTAAGTCAATCGAGAACTAATTTGAACTGATGTAACTTTTTTTTTTTTTTTATAAATAGCAAACAGGCCAGCTAAAACTATAATATGCATTCAATCAACAACAACAACAACAAAAAAAGAAGTAAATTGCTATGAAGCTAATTTAAAATGGCACGTCCCACTCAATAATTTAATGTTGTGTAATATTAAAGAACGATTAATCAGCACCCCACATATTGCAAAAAAAGATTCATTGCCTTTAGTGTAGAGGTGTATAAAGCACAGCGAACACAGAAGTCACTTTCAAACCAAGCAGTTTTCTGAAGGTCAACAAGGCAAATACACTCGATTAAGCAAAATCTGCAAAAGGAAATTTTCACCCACACAAAACACCCGACCTCACAGCTTCCCACTAATATGACTGGATTTCCTCTGTGAAATTTCACCAAACAACCTATTGGGCCTGAGTTCAACTTATAAATCCCAGCTTCAGAAAAAAAAGTTGAAGTACTTTTGCACTGCACATTATTATCACTCATCATAGCAATATCAAACACTGCCTTCCATTACACAACCCTGCATACCTTCCAATCACTTGCACATTAATGAAACAAGCAATACAATGTATACTTCAGCAACCCAAACCATTTTGGGGATTTGACTCATAAGCCGAGGTCTTATCCTCATTACAAGCACAAAATTCAATATAAAGCCTTTCGGTGTGCTGGCCACTTTAATCTCCATTCATCGTTTCAAGATACGTATAGAGTTCCATGTAGCGTGCCTTAGCCATGCTCTGGCGTGTATAGACCTGCTGTATTCCTGCTCTCAGGTCATCCCAGATCTGGTCCAGCCCAATCTGTTTGAGCCCGTGGGTGTTCTGGCCCCTGTTGGATGACATTGTCTCTGTGCCGGTCTGCTCGCGTCAGATAAATCCTCTCTTCTCCCCGTTCTGCTCCAGAACACTGCTGCTTCACTTGTAGTCCACCATGCTGGAGAGCATTTAGACAGGATTCAGGGATGAGTACTGCTCCACCTCACAGATGGTGCTGCAGGCTGATCTAGGGTTACAGCAGAGTCCAAATACTTCTGTGAGAGCAAACAAGAAAAGCATTGACATTAAATAACTACACTTATTTCTGCTTTTTTCAAAAAGTGCAATATAAAAGTAACCACAAACAGGGAATATTGTTATTCATTATGATGGTTACAATGACAACAGCAGGTTATGCATGGAGTTATGTTTGACATCCAGTAATAGCATTTACAGGCGTTAAACAGGGCAGAACTAAAAATTATCGTGTATGAAAATACAAAAGCAAGAGTCAGAGATATTTAAAGAGATAATTCATTACTGACAAGATGGTCTTTTAACAAAAGTTGACTGTATAAGCAGTAGATTACATTTATTTAATTGGTGCAACATGACAAGATAAAACAAGAGCAAACATCCATAATATAAAGGGTTCGATCAGAATATCCATGAGCAAGGATACAAAAATGCAGAAGTACAATCTGCAGCTTTCGCAAAAGCCCTGGAGCTGTTAAAAGTTTTTTTTTCATAGTTTGGCTGGTCCTGCGACTTATAGTCAGGTGCGACTTATTTATCAAAATTAATTTGACATGAACCAAGAGAAATAAACCAAGAGAAAACATTACCGTCTACAGCCGCCAGAGGGCACTCTATGCTGCTCAGTGCTTCTGTAGTCTACCACTGAGCAGCATAGAGCGCCCTCTCGCGGCTGTAGACGGTAATGTTTTCTCTTGGTTCTTGGTTCTAAATCAGGGGTGGGGAACGTTGATCCTAGAGGGCCTGTGTTCCTGCAGAGTTTAGCTCCAACCCTGAAAAAGAAAAACCTACCTGTATCCTGAAGACTTTGATTAGCTTGTTCAGGTGTGTTTGATTAGGGTTGGAGCTAAACTCTGCAGGGACCTGTTCTAAATGAATGCGACTTAAAGTCCAGTGCGACTTATATATGTTTTTTACTCATGACGTATTTTTAGACTGATGTGACTTATACTCAGGTGCGACTTATAGTCCGAAAAATACGGTATGTGAAAATCATCTTGTTTACTCACAGAAAACAATATATTGATTTAAATTTTCTAAGACACTTTTTGTTGGTAAAAGTAATATGCGAGTAGTCATCAACTATCATGAATATCGTTGTGATTTACACCGGAGAAGAAAAAGACCCGCATAATGAGCTGCTTAATGAGCCTCTCAGTCATCTGTGCCACTGAGAGGGAGGAGTTACAAGAAAGAATGTGAGAACAAAATAAATCTATATAATTTTAATGTTTGTAGTTTATTTAGAATATATTTAATTATCCCACAACAATTTAATATTCACATGTGAGTGCAGTTAAACAGTTTATTAGGAACAATCAAAGCTGACTTTCAAACTGAATTTTTTGCATCATTACTCCAGTCACACAATCCTTCAGAAATCCTTTTAACAATCAGATTTTCTACAAAAAAAAAAAACATTGTTATTATTATCATTATTATTAATGTTGAAAAGAGCTGAGAATATTTTTTCAGTTTTTTTCTTTTTTGTTTGGGATAAATTGAAAGAAAAGCATTGTTTGTTACATTTGTTAGGGTTACATTTATTTATTACATTTATATTATTTACATCAAACTTTTGAATGGTAGTGTATGTTGTTATTGAAACTTCATAATTTTTCGCTTGATTATCCATTTAGTCAGGAATTATAGTTTGGAAAAAGTCTAACTAGTAAAATGTTTACACGTTATGTGAAAACTAGTACAAGTATATATATAAATAAAAAGAGACTTACTCATGTTTATGATCTCTGCTGAATAAAGTGCTTCATTCTTTTTTTCCAAATCTCAAATCCTCAACCACATCTTATCTTTTTGGGGTGAATTATGTCTTATTCCTCTCATCGCGAAGCAAACAGTAAAATAAAAGAACTTGAAGAACAGTCTCGCTGTGTTGTCTTCTGTTATGGGCGTATTCAAGCCGCGCGCTTCAGTTTGAATCTGAATAGCGCGTTCAGCGCGGGGGCGTGGTCACATTAGATATAATGAAGGGAGATGTGAAAAACGGACATTGCGTTGTTTTCATATGGATTACTTGATCACAGAATATTTGTTTTCGGCAGCACTTTAGTTTAAAAGTAGACATGTCAAGCTTTCTATAGATATCTCTCTCATGTCTCTTCGTTGAGTATTCACGGAGTTACAGTTCATTTTAATGACGCGTGTCTAAATGAAGATCAGCGCAGACAAAGGCTGCAGACAGCACACCTTGTTTGTTATCTTTATTTTATAAAGGCACAAAGTTTTGTTGTTATTATGTCTGTATACAAAAAAAGTAGACCCTTTACAGATTTGATTGATGTATTGCTCTTATTTGTACGATTAAAACTGAAAGTGTAATTTAAGTTCTCCAGAGAGAGTTGATTAAAAAAGTAAACCTAACAGGAGACTCATGGGAAACTAAGCATCATTCCAGCAGAGCTTATGTGAAGTGACAAGCGTTGGGTCAGTGTTATATTTAGCAGCGTGTCTGACTGCTGCGTGTTGAGGAGCAGAAGATATGAATCTGGGGTGCGTTACCCGTACAACGATGCCACTCGCTGGTTTAACTACCATAGTACGATGCATCTTTAAAGAAATCAACTAGCTAGTCACTACTGTTTCCCGAAACCATAGTACCTGTGTCGCAGATCCATCGTTCAAACTACGCTGGTTTGAGCTTTCGTTCTTCTTCTTCTTCGATCTAAAGGCAGACGGGAGACATGAGCACATACCGCCACCTTCAGTAATTTGGTTTTATTTTATCTTTTCTTCGACTCGAATTACGCTTTTGAAATGATGTTACGTAGGAGTCGAGTAATAACGAATCATTCATTTGTTTTTTGCAATACATTATATACACACGGAGTTAAAAATGTGCTCTTTTCTGATCTCAATGTCAATAATTTCACAATTTCATATACATACTATTTCTTAGGCTATTTAGCTAATACTGATATAGGCTACTTTTTTAACTGTGGTGTACTGTTGTGGACACCTGATGCTTATTGTGCAAAATTTTTTCTATTTAAGTCTCCTTGCCATTCTGCCATGTGTTAATGAAAATTAGCCGAAAACCCCAATTTTCAAAGCATGAAATTGCAGTTCTTTTGGAGGAGGGGGAAAATAATTAAGTCCAGCTATTTTCAAAGCTGCAAAACAGCATTACAAATGCTGACAAAAATAAAATCTGTGCAGAAATCACTCAAAAAAATAAAATGCTGGCTATGGATATGAACAAAGCCCAGAAGTCAGGAATAATGGAGGGACTTTGCAATTGTGACAAAACGGAGGGCTACGGCACGTAAGAGGGAAGCAAACAAGACTGATGGGGTATCAATACAGTTCCTCCTCTCCCTCAGAGGAAGAGAAAGTTTTAGCCATCCTGGGGCCTGTTGCAATGGAAGGATCCTTGGAGGTATACATTTGCATCAACCAGGCCTTTGCCTTCAAAGTTCAGGCCTCCAACATCAGGCCCTCTCCAGTCTGGCCCTCCTTAAAAAAAAAAAAAAAAAAAAAAAAAAAAAAAAAAAAGAAAAAAAAAAAAAAAAAAAACAGAAAAAAAAAAAAAAAAAAACAGGGAAGTCGTGGCCTAATGGTTAGAGAGTCGGACTCCCAATCGAAAGGTTGTGAGTTCGAGTCCCGGGCTGGCAGGAATTGTGGGTGGGGGGAGTGCATGTACAGTTCTCTCTCCACCTTCAATACCACGACTTAGGTGCCCTTGAGCAAGGCATCGAACCCCCAACTGCTCCCCGGGCGCCGCAGCATAAATGGCTGCCCACTGCTCCGGGTGTGTGCTCACAGTGTGTGTGTGTGTGTTCACTGCTCTGTGTGTGTGCATTTCGGATGGGTTAAATGCAGAGCACAAATTCTGAGTATGGGTCACCATACTTGGCTGAATGTCACTTCACTTCACTTCACTAACATCAGGCCCTCTCCAGTCTGGCCTTCCAACATCAGGACCTCTCCAGTCTGGCCCTTCAACATCAGGCCCTCTCCAGTCTGGCCCTCCAACATCAGGCCCTCCAACATCAGGCCCTCTCCAGTCTGGCCCTTCAACATCAGGCCCTCTCCAGTCTGGCCCTCCAACATCAGGCCCTCTCCAGTCTGGCCCTCCAACATCAGGCCCTCTCCAGTCTGGCCCTCCAACATCAGGCCCTCTCCAGTCTGGCCCTCCAACATCAGGCCCTCTCCAGTCTGGCCCTCCAACATCAGGCCCTCTCCAGTCTGGCCCTCCAACATCAGGCTAGGGCTGGGCGATATATCGAATATTAGCGATAATATCAGAATAATTTTGACGACGATGTACAATTTGAATATATCGGGAATATCGAATATTTCAAATTCAAGCATACTTTCCCAAAAGAACGCAAGGATACATTTTCTGCCCGGTGTTTGCTTATTTTAAGCAATCTGGCAACAATGCGCATGAGCTCACTCCTCATTGCGGAAGAGCCGCCGACGATAATCTGAAAACACTAACAAGCTGGAATTGAGCGATCTAATGAAAGCGTCGTTCAGCCGGTCTGTGTTCTGTCTTGAGATCTCAACTGTATTGTTTGCGTTTGTGATCACAAAATAAATGCACTTACTCGACCGCTGATGTTTGAATAGAGAAACATAGGCTATGGCCATTTGGAATTACTATTGGGAAATTTCACTGATATGTTTACCAGTTTCCATAATATAGACAGAGAAAATGCAAGTATAACAAGTCTTTGGTATTCATTTATATATATTTATATATAAGAAATAGCTATGTGCTTCAGCAACTAGCTCCCCATCTAAGAGGGTTTTTAGTGTCAGTAGGAACATAGTTTCATGCCACAGAGCTTCTCTTAAAACCACAGACAGTTGACAGACTTGTGTTCTTAGCTTAAAAACTTGTTAAAAAAATTAAAATAAAATACTTATCCCAGTTGCATAGTTTAAATTGTGAATTGCATGCACTAAAAAGTTGACAGAATGCACTTTCTGTAACTGTTACTTAATTTGCACTGCTTCAGTTACACATAGGCCTACATGTATTCATTTAATAAAAAGCAGTAAGTGATCTCTTGGTCTAGATTTTTTAACTGCTTAAATTAGCTGTTTAATCTAAATGTTTTTTTTTTATGGGCAAAAGAAAATCATGTTTCATTTTTTATTATTTAAATGCAAATGCAAACATATCGAGATATATATCGAATATCGTAAAAGATTTGACAATATCGAGATATCAATTTTTTTCTGCATATCGCCCAGCCCTACATCAGGCCCTCTCCAGTCTGGCCCTTCAACATCAGGCCCCCTCCTGCCTGGTCCTCTAACATCAGGCTTCATATCTTCAGAGGGCAATAAGAAGAAACATTGCTTTAAATTCAGTTGTTAACTACACTCCATTATTATGCTGTTGGAAATTTCTGGAGGTGGTGGGTGATGGAAGCACACACGACTCTTTTGTGTGAGCCACTTCTGCAGTTTGCAGGTGGCTGAAGAGGATGCATGGCTTTGGTGATAGCTGGCTGCTGGGAGACAGAGGATATCTTCTTCACCCATACCTCCTGTCACCTATGCAGCATCCAGCCACCATTGCAGTTTAAACCATTTATTTAATCTGACATAACATCTGTTAAATATTTGGTTTATTTGCTGATATGCATTAAATGAACACTTAAAAACACGCACAAAAAAATAATTTTGCAAACAATGTCTATACTGTGTCTGTCTGTCTCTCTCTATATATATATATATATACGTACATACACAAACACATTTGTAGAGAGTATTCTATTTTATAATTCTGTAAAAACAACAAAATCTCTCACATATTTATACATTTTTGTTACTTTATTTTGGTACATTCATTTACTATAAAATTACTTTGATTTGAGTGTTAACATTTTATATAAGTGAAAACCTCTAACACACTGTTTTACCAATATTGTTATATGACAAATATGTCTTTTGGAATGTTTTTACAAAGGTAACTCACTCGTCAAACTCACCGTTTCTTCGCACAAACGAAATGATGCGGCTGTGTTCCAATCGGCATGATTAATGCTTTCAGAGGGCACTTCGAAGGGAGAATAATTGCGAGGGCCGCGTTGCTATATAGTTTCAAACTGCATTTGTAATAAAAATAAAGAAGGCGAATTAGGTAATAAACTTTAACCACAACTTTAAGTCTTTTAAATCATTCAAAGTGGATGGTGAAATCGTCTAAAGGAATTAGGGCATAGGGTCGATAACTCTGAATAGAACACAGCCCAGGTGCGGCGCAATCAACGACGTCGACACAGCAAACTAACGTCGAACTATGCTTCTAACCACAGGTCAAAAGCTTATGGACTTATGCATCAAAACTAGGGCTGGGACAACGCGTCGAGGTCATCGATGAATCGACGCAAAAAATACGTCGACGCAAAATATGCGCATCGATTCGTCGACCTGTTTTTATTTCTCTAAAAAACGTTTGCAAAACGTTTACCTTATATGCGCTTAATATACGCGATGGCCGGATCAACATTCTGTCCAACGTTATATAACCAATCCAGGGGTTTTTCTGCATTGATCTTTTTTTTTGGCGGCTGTCAAAGCCTTATTTGACGGTGAGTGACAGTGACAGGGCGCGTACGAGAGAGAGCCCCGGCTGCGCACGCACTCACAGTCTTCAAACAACACGAGCGCTTCTTGCTCTCTCCCTCCCTTGTGCATATTAATCAAAATCATTAAACACGATAGAAAAAGGGCGAAACACCAAAGTTTCACGCGCGCTCGCGCTCTCACAGTCTTCAAACTACACGAGCGCTTCTTGCTCTCTCCCTCCCTTGTGCATATTAACCAAAATCATTAGACACGATAGAAAAAGGGCGGAACGCCAAAGTTTCACGTGGAGCATTCTGAGATTTTTTTTCTCCATGACAGGCTGCTGGCTCCCACTGTTAATTTTTTTTTTGTTTTTGTAAAAGCACTCTCTGTATTAGCTTAAAGCCCTCAAGTTTACATTTACATACTGTATTCTTTCAATTGCTCTAAACAAGTATTTTTGGGGTGACCTTTTTTATTATTTTTTATTAATAAGTTGTTGTTATTTTCATCTGAAAGAACTTCTTTTTTCAGTAAGCTAGGCCCTATGTGTTCAGTAAGCTTGTTTCAGTAAGCTATGTGTTTTCAAGGTTTCAAGGTTTTATTGATTGCTATCTCTATACAAGTGCAAAGTAATGCATTCTTAGTCAGTCTTTTATTTTGTAATTTTAAGAGCAATAAACATATATTGCAATGTTAAGGAATTTATGTTTTTTTTTCATTCAGATATGTAAATCAACATGTATAAATTGTTAGTAGTCAATTAATGGGGAGATAATCGAAATCAAATCGGTCTGAAAAATTAATCATTAGATTAATCGATGCATCGAAAAAATAATCGCTAGATTAATCGTTTAAAAAATAATCGTTTATCCCAGCCCTAATCAAAACATGTGACCAGCAGGACTGGGTTTAGCTGGGTTTTTAATAGCATTTGCCACATTGTTCTTTCTAATGCTTATTGTTTCTATAGCCAGCAGAACCAACTCTAGCAATTAATATACGTGTGAGACCAATATATGTCTAAGTTATTTAAAATCATCTGTGTGATAAAATGTAGCTGTGAGGATTCAGATAGACATAAAGTCATATTTAGATGTAGCTGCTAAATTAAAAGGTTTTTTTTCCTGTATAAATCAAGAAAAGAAATATCCCATCACTGACCCAGAGAGTGAGAAGTTTTACATCAGGGGATAAATAAACAAGATGGTCACACCGTCACCGTTTTCTATACCCACTGTATGAGAGATGTAACAGTTGAAGAGGACAATGACTTTTAATGCTTCTTCGCTCCACTACACACATATACAAACACAACTTTACGATATAGGTTGTGTGTAATCTTATCTTTTAGCCTCTGTAAGTGGGACAGCTCTTAACCGCAGTAATAGTCATTCATTACCCGTACTATTTCAGTACTTTTAAGGCAGTGCATTAAACTCAAGAGCATTGCCTGATCACTGTGGGGCTAACTGTGTGTAACTGCTTGAGCTTGGCTACATTTAATCTTATTATTTCAGCCATAGCAAGGCTAGACTCCCTGACCCACATTCATCAGTGGGATATTTCCATGAAATCAAACATGTGATCTGTAGGTTGTCAAAATTTCAACAATTACAGTAAAAGTCATGGTAAAATCACTTTCTTCTGTGGAGACATTCTGAAAAATGTTGGTAATTAAATACTTTTGATTACTATTAGCTTCCATTACATGGGGAAAAGTCATACAGGTTTGAAAAGATTGACAGAATTTTCACTTTTTCCTGAACTATCCCTTTAAACGTGCACTAAATCAAGCATTTTCCATGACCGACTCAAAACTTAAAGCCAGCTGCCTAAGAAGGACATTAGACACTGAATACTTTTCTTTATCTGTCAGCTTATTCATCATAAGCTTGAACATAACATTGTTTTATGAGTGACAAAAATTTATAATAATTAGGCTACTTCTTGTAGAGTAATATATGCAAACTGACTACAAAAAACAATCACAAATCTACATGACTATGATGACAGTTTCGGCTGTAAATCAATTCATGTAAGTTACTACATCTACTGATCTTTTTTGACATCTTTGCCAATAAAGCAAGCCAATATTAGCATGACTCATTTACCATCCTCTTAGAAAAACTTTCTAATTTCATAAGGAAACATACCATATGAGGGTTGGGAATCTTTCAAACAAAACCAATTCTGGGTCTCTGAAAAACATCTGAGTTTCCTACCTAGTTGAAAGCATTTTGGCCAAACAATGTTGTCTAGGTCGGTATCTGAGACAGCACAATTCATGTGAATCTGTGTAAATGACTGTTCACTCTTCAGTCGGCCTCAGCTTTAGGTCGTAATCATAGACTTGACCAAGAAGAGCATGCTAACATTTTAAATATACAATGCGTGTTAATTCCATGCCTATTTGGGGTAACGTTAGTGTTTTTCTAAACAATATCAATACATTAGCAATGCTAGGTAGCAGCTCGCTAGCTTCAGGTAAGTTACACTGGCAAACTGAGAACTATTAAGACATATTAAGACCAAATAAACAACTGACATAAAAACATGACCTAAAAATGAGGCAAACAACATTTGCTATCAACGTACTGCTATAATACGACGAAGCTTTTGAGATATTGATGTAATATGGCTAACGTTACCGATTCATTAAGTCGTTTGTAACAGCCCAAAAAAACGATAAATGGACAAATATCGCCGTCTAGGTATATATCCAGCCAAACCAGGTATGGAATGATATTCAATCTTACCCGTGTCTGTTTCTAACGTCGAGCTGTGTGAGTTTGAGGCCCAATGCTGTCTGTGTACGACTGGAGATGATGATTGGGAATTCCGTGTAGAGCGAGAGAAGCGTCATACGCCACAGCTCAGAGAAATACAGCGACCTCTAGTGTTCACATACGAGAATGTCCTGGTGACCATAATATCAAACTGTGCCAACCAAAAATGATCAATTATCACATTTCCCCACTCATTAATGTATTTTAACTTATTTCTTTGTTATTTATTTTTTAAACACCCCCACTACATCAAAATTTGTCAATTTATTCCTTTCATGGCTGTTTTTTTTATAAAATTAAATTAAATGTATGCATTTAGCAGATGCTTTTATCCAAAGCAACTTACAGTGCATTCATGCTAACATTTTTTACCTAACATGTGCTCCTTTTTTATTTGTCTTGTATCGCTTGGCTCTTTTGTGAAACTCATTTTCTACAATGAATTCACTATAAAGTGCACTTTGATAATCCAGAGCCTTCTCAAGCTCCTAGTACACCCAGTGGTTTAATGTCCATATTGTGATATAATCATTGAATGCATATTGTTAAAATACAATGTCCTCTACTTCACATTACACAAAATTCTACAAGTATACAGTATATATGATAATGTTTTTAAGTACTATTGAGTGTCTAAAAATGTTTTATGTTGCTCATATCTAATAATTATAAAATATCTACGACATTTATTTATTAATTTATTGAAAATGCATCAATATAAAGACATTTGAAAGGAAACGGATGGATTTCATTGCACAGATCCCAACCAGTCATAACCCAAATTAAAATACATAGCACATTTTATATTTTATTTAATTTCCGCAGGAATAACAATATTGATTATTATGTTTAGGTTTGTTCATTTTACATATAGAAAACTCCACATTTGGTTTTAAACATTTACATAAACACTTCTGGCTTAAAACATTCTCATCAAACACCTTATTGTTTTCTGCACTGGTTTTCGGTTTCATACTCTCTCACATAGACTGATTTCCCCTGTGTTTTTCTGATTGTTGATTCAGAAACTTTGACTTTAGCTAAGGCAAGACAATCTTGCAGTTCTTTGGGTGTTATTTCTGGTTTCTTTGTGACTTCCTTGATTATTTTACGTTCAGCCTCTGTAGAGATTTTCAACGGCCGACCACTTCTGGGAAGATTCAGAACTGTTCCAAGTGTTTTTTATTTGCAGATTATTGATCTGATTGTGGATCGGTGGAGTCCTGCTGTAATCTTTGAAATGGACTTGTAACCCTTACCAGATTTATGGTAAGAAATTATCTTTTTTTTTTTTTATATCTTCTGCAATTTCACCTGATCGTGCCATATTTGCAGACCCTTTGTGCTGGTAGCTTCATGTCTATTTAATGGCTAAGGAGTAGTGCTTGCAGTCTTCAGATGGAGTTGCAGGATGATGTCCAACCACTTCAGCAAGGTATCTGTGAAAAAGCTAACTTTTCACTTGAATTTCCAAAAAATAAAATATTTAACACTGGTGACTGCATAATTGCTGGTTTTGGTGAAACAAGACAGGTTTAGAAATATAGCACATTTCATTCACAATCATAATTCAAAGTTTTAAGTCAAACATGCTCGAGCATTTGGCAACATTACAAGACCACAACTGAAATAAAATATTTTCAGTGCATGTAAATTTTAATTATTTTCTACAAGATACACTGGTGCCATTTTACATAATATATTTAATCTTACCTGTGATCTTACCTGGAACTTCTAGGGCAGAATACATCGTTTTGTTTAATGATATGATGTATTTAGTAATTTAATTAGATGAATACAATGAAAAACATAAGCAACCTGCAAACATTTCTCTGAAACACTATGGCTTCCCGTATGTTGCTGCAACTATTCACCACAAAGGGGCAATATTTTGCACTAAATGGATTAGAAAAGATATTTTACAGTGTTCCTATCAGTGCATGGATTTTAAAACATTTCATAAGGAACAATAGCAGTCTTGCATTGGTTCACTGACATTAATGCAGCCTGTATTGTAAAATCAATCTTGAGAGAGATCAAAATAAGAATTAGACTATATGGAACTGGTTGAGAACATTGTTTATTGATGCAAAAACTAGAAAGACCATTTCTTAACGCAGGGATACATTTCCTCGTGTAATAACTGGTAGCAGTACAAGCCAAAATATGCATTTATGTACAGTACTGTAAAAAATGTTTGAACCACAGTGAGAGCCATCTCTAAATGAAAAAAAAAAAAAAAAAAGAAAACTCAGCACAGTACCGAACCAGCCCAGAAATAGTCAACCTTCCAAAAGTCCTCTAAGAGTGCAGAGATGACTCATCCAGGAAGTCACAAAAGCCCCAAGGACAACACTGAAGGAACTGCGGGTCTCTCCTTGCATCAGTAAAAGCCATGACTTCACAATTCAAAAGACACTGGCAAACTATGGCATCCATGTAAGAATTACAAGGCGAAAACCACTGCTAAGCCCCCAAAACATAAATGCTAGTCTTAAATTTGCCTTAATGATCCTCACACCTTTTGGGAGAACTTTTAGTGGATGAATGAGTCAAAAATGTAACTGTTTGGAAGACAGGCTTCCCATTAGATCTGACGTAAACCAATTTTCGACCTCCACAAAAAGAACTTGATATGTACTCTCAAGCATGTTTGTGGCAGTGTGCTGCTTTGGGGATGCTTTGCTGCTTCAGCCACCTGGGCAACTTGCAACAACTGAGGAAAACATGATTTCTAATCTCTACCAGTAAATCCTAAAGGAGAGTGTCCACACAAATTGAAGCCCAAGCACCACTGGATTATTCAGCAAAAGTAAGTAAACCCCTGAATGGGTCAAAGAAAGCAAAATTAAAGTTCTGGTAGGGCCTAGGCCAAAGTCCTCCTGGCTTTAACCCATTTGAGATGCTATGGCAGGACCTTAAACGGACAGTTTTTTTTTATTAATTAGGCTATTTAATTAATTTTTTGCTTATTTATTTGAGAAAGCAAATAATAAAGCAGATTTTAAAACACCGGATTCTAGACAACAATAAAGGACAAAGCTAGTCTGGTTTTATAGCAGGAGAAATAAACTAGAAGGAGTGGTGTCACACTTTTAGGATCAGCCCAGCTTATGGTGACATAAGAGATGCAGATGGCTGAAGAGGACACTGACTTTTACCTTAATTATGGTTATTATACTGTACACAGATTGTGAACGCCTGGTCACCTTGAACCTTCTTAGTTGAAGGCTAGACTTCCTGACCTAATAGCCCACATTCATTAATGTGGGATTACTCTGGCATTTTCACAGCAAACCAAAATACAATTCTGTCTGTTCACCATTTTATCTACTAGAGTGAAATAATTTACACTAAATTTACACTAGGCTTTCATTATGTTTCCAGAGGGGTCAAAACAAAGAATATTTAAGGTGAAAGTGAGTCACATTTCTCTACTTTTGAATTAAATCACTATGGGCTGGATCAAAAGGTTTTAATGACTGCTTTTAAGACAACTGCAATGCTGGTTAGCTGCAGGTACATCGTAAAGTGACGCATAGGGCATATTAATTCAAAGTATACGACATACAACAAACAACTCTAGCGTGACGAAGATTTTTATTTATTTATTTTTTAAGTAAAATGACCATTTGTTCAGTCAAACATCCCCTGCTAGATATATATATTGAAAGCCGAGTGACTGACACGTATTTCATCCTCCCCGTCTGCAATGTTGCGCTGTAAGAGGTGTTGAGGTCTTTGCTCTCTGCTGCTGGAGATTATTGGGATATGAATTCAGTAGAGCGACTGAAGCGTCATACACTACAGCGAAATGAAATACAGCGACCTCTAGTGTTCACTGACAGATACAGCGACACCCGGTGTTCACTAACGCAAGCTTTTTGAGTCCAGGGTTCCCCCCACAGACTTTCCAGCTCATTTATTGGATAAAGATTTAGTTTAGATAAAGAAGTTATTTTGATATGCTGGTAACTTAACATTTGACGGTAGCATTACAAATTCTCTCTCTTTTTTATCATACTATAAAAGTCAATGCTAACATTCATCAGAACATCTTATGTGCTCAACAGAAAAAATAAAAAAATAAAAAAAGGTTTGGAACAAATTTAGGGTGAAGTAAATTTCAGGATTTTAATTTCTGAGTGACTATCCCTCTAACCAAAGTAATAGTTCTGCTAGTTCTGCTAGACACTAGAACCTGGCAAATGGCTCACTAAGGCTAAACAAAAGTCCAGTTCCCACATATTAATAATCCAGTTGAAGTCATAACACAAATATAGTTCAATTTCAAACAAAATGCATGACAGTTAATTGACAGATGCTTTTTAAAATTTCCTTTGCACAGGGATAGTACTATAGATGAGTCATTTTATTATTTTTCAGTCAGGCCTTATACAGTGAGTTGAAGTACTGTACTATTTATACCAGACACAGCAAAAAAAAAAAAAAATTAATAAAAAAAATAGTCACCAGAGGTGAATACAGGTAGAAAATAGATTTTCTTTTTTTTTTATCAATATACTTTGGCTTACAGTATGCCTGTTTGTTTTATACTGGACTCTTATCAAATAAAAACTTCCACTTCTGCCACTTCTGTTTTTATAGGACTTTCCTCATAAACTTGGGAATCATCCTGGAGATTATTTTCAAACAAGACACAAGCATTTCTTTTCTTTTCCTGCAGTGTTTTTTGCTGTGATACCATCTTGAGTTTTCTAATTTGGCCCAGTTTCCTTCGGATTGTAGAGTCATGAACTTTGACTTTGGCTAAAGCAAGAGAAGCCTGCAGTTCTTTTGACGTTATTCCAGGTTTTTTTGTGACTTCTTGGATGATTTTACGTTGTGTCCGTGGTGAAATTTTTGTGGGTCGACCACTCCTGGGACGATTCATCACTGTTCCATGTGTTTTCCATTTGGAGATTATAGTTCTGACAGTGGATCGATGCAGTCCCATAATTTTAGAAACAGCTTTGTAACCCTTGCCAGACTTATAGTAAAAAATGATCTTTTCTTTGACATCTTCTGGAATTTCCTTTGATCGTGGCATTTTGCACTTGCTGAATCTTTGTGCTGATCGTAATGGATATGGGCCAAAATCAGGTTGATTTTGAGCAGTGCTGCAGATTTACTGTAGTTACAAATAGCTTCAGCGAGGCATCTGCAAGAGTAAAAAAAAAAGAAAAAAAGGCTCTTTCAAGTCGATCTGTAAATCTGATTTAAACACCCATTAAGAGACATAATTTTTTTAGTGTGAACTATTTAGACAAACGGATGGAATCAGAATATAATCTTAACCTAAGAACAAAAAATATTTGAACAAATATTGAAATTATACATTTTGTATATTATTAATTATACAGATAATTTAATGTATGTTACATAAATATACATTTATATATAAATATATATAATTATAGTACTTATATATTTAAATTATTGTTAAATAAATAATAGGTCATTAAATATTCACACTACCAGAAAAAGTTCGAGGTCAGTCAGATTTATTTATGTTTTTGAAAGACGTTTATTCTTAAATGTTCATGTACATTTATTTGATTGGGGAGCCATCACTTCTGTCATCAGTGGCATATTCCTTCAGAAATTATTCTAATATGATGATTTGTTGCTCAAGAAATATTTCTTATTATTATCAGAAACCGTGACATTTTTTTCAGGATACTTTGATGAATAGAAATAATAAATGCCACATATTTGAAATACTTTAAATGCATTAACAACTTTTAAACTGAACCTACTGAACCCAAACAAAACCTTCTTAATTAAATCAACCCAAGTCAAAAGAGGTTCCAGAATATATGAAATATGAAAACACGTCTACATGATCTTTTAGCAACAGCATGTAGGCTAAGTGAAAGGGAACGACTGTGACCTAATAAAACAAAACGAGCGAAAGAGAGACAAGGAAAGACGATACAAACAGTAACTGACATCATCTTAGTCAAAGCAGTTTTATGTAAAACGATCATCTATTCAAATAAACCGTCTCTTCTTTATGTGACTACGTGTTCTAATCGACATGTCCCCCCCAAAACTTCACAAAAACATTTATTCTAATCTTACCAGGCAGGGCTGTGTCCTAGAAATTGACAACATCCTGATACAGGTCTTCTGCTAACGCCAAGAGTAAACGCAGCCTGTGATGCTCGAGCAGCTGACTGAATTCCGTTATATAAGAGTCATCACAACATGTCAATATAAGAGACCCCTAGTTTACACATTATTATGGACTTGAGGTTTATATGCATGCATACCATGCAGTATCCACATCCAACATCTGTCTTTATGTATTCTTGTGTTACGCAGAATTCATTTTATAAAATAGTTTTAGTTGTCTCAAGTAGGCTACATGCAATAGATGTCTAATAATGTAGCTTCATATAGGGACTGAAAGACAACTCAGTAATCAACTTGAAGTAACAGTATCATCTGAAGTCCCATCTGAATTGTTGACATTGAGAGAGAAAAAAAAAAAACCTACACGCCAAACATTTGTTAGGTACTTTTTTTTATTCCCTTCCCATAAGAATAGCCACATGAATGAGGGATTCTCTTATTTTGCACTCAGTCCTCACAAAGTAATGAGATAGATGAAAAGAGGTCAGTACAAATATCTTACGTTAAACAGCCAGTCGAGAACTGAGTTGTTCTAAATATAAAAAGTTTCGTACTATTCATTCCTGACTTGTCAACATCTTAACAAAAGGTAAAAAATATGCCCCCAGGTGTAAATACAATTGTGATATTGCACAATAGTTTACAGTACAGTATGTACAATTTCACATATAGTGGTCATGCTGCCGTTAAAACAAGTTGAATACACGAGCAGAATGCAATCATAACATAAGATACAGAAGAGTAAATATATTATATTGTTTAAACATGTTTACTTGTATATTTACCCTTAAACAATACAATGTCAAAGACTTCTTGAACTGATGTGATTAAAAAAAGAAAAAAAAATCTATATATTTAATAAAGAGGCCTATCCATGAGAGGCAGAAGAACTGAGCTGCGTTCAATAAATAATAAAAACGGTTTTCCTTATTACAAGAAACCTCTTCACAAAAAGAAACAAAGCACCTTCACAAAACATAAATTCAACATGTCTAAAGAATAATAGTGTAAAAGGTGAATGAAAAGGGGTCGTATTATGACCCCTTTAGTTTATCTTTAGTATATGAGTATGTCTTTCTTCACAGATCCTGAGAACAAAATCCAGGCTTCCTTTAATACACATTTAGATGAGACCAATGAAATGCTAGGTCATCTACAAAATATCCTCACAAAAATATATTGATATATTTCATTGATTGTGAATCTTAACTAACCTTACAATAAACAATGTTTACATTTTCAATGTAAAAGAGGGTTGAAGAATTTGATATTAGAATATAAAAGTGTGACTCTTCAAGATACTTTCACATTCTCATGAATGCCTTATTATCCTCTTCAAAACGTAAATTTGAAATTTAATAATTATATATATATATATATATATATATATATATATATATAAAATAATAATTAACATGGTTATAGTCTGTGATGTGATTGTGAAAACAGACCCTTCCAATCCTTTAACGTTACCAAAACCATCCAAAAAATGATATTAATCTAATTTATAAGATGATGCATGTCCACTGGATTCTTTTTTGCAAAACCACATTAACAAGAGAACTGATTTGACAATGATTAAAATAACTTGACATCTCTATGAGATAATTATAATGATCTTTCAGATCAGAGACTCAGAATTATTCCAATACATGATACACGTGTCATAAAACTAAACCTAGATATTTATAACAAATAAATGCATCACATAAAAATCTGAGGTTGAGCAATATCAGCTTTCTAAAATCCTTCTGTGAACCAGCCTCTGAGAGAATGGATAATTTGTATGTAAATTACGTTTTATTCAACATTTTATTCAAAAAGTCACTAATACTTAAAAAAAAGTTTTTAACGTCGAAAGTAATTTCACAAAATGCACAGTGCCATAAATTCTGAAAATGCTGCAGCATACATATAAAATAAAATGTTCCATTCTAAACATTTATTTAACATTGCTGTTCGGAACACTTCTAAACTCATATATATTGTCTACTTTCTTCTCAGACAGATATATCATATAAATTCAAACAGCAATTTGATTGGTTGGGATTCTTCTATTACCTATTTAACCAAAGTATATTCTCCACAGACGGCTGGCTGAATCCTAAAGGCACCTTGAATTACGTCATTAAATAGGGTGTCAGTAGTCCCACCTTCTTCATCTGAAATGACAAACACTAATGATACATATTTGCATTTTCATCTGCCAAATAGATGCCACTATGCCAATGCTTTACCACAGCCTGGATAAATGAATCACAGACAAAATGATCTCTCAAAATAACATCTTTATGCCATGATACGTACATGCCTTCAGCAAAACAAATACTTAAGACTGAGAGGTGTTTGGCAAGGGACAGTAATCTGAAGGCTTCCACAAGAAATAAATGAGCATAGCTGTGCAGAAGGCTACAAACAGACAGAGTCGATTTGACATAATTCTTGGTGCATGCCTTGTTTTTTTTCTTCCCTTGCTGATCTGATATCACCTTTAAATGATATCTCTGTCATTGGTGTAATAAATGAAATAAAAAATATTCATATAGAGCGTTTAACAATTACAGTCTGTCTAAACATTTTCCACACAAGGACTTTTTGTAAGATTAAGAAAAAGAACACATGAAGAAAATGATTAAACTTACATTACAATTTTCCATAAAAGAGGATTTTGTCAAATAATTTTGTTTCTGTAAAAAAAACACACACACACACACATAGTGAAATGATTTATTAACATGTGATCCAGAGATTACATACTTAAAAGACTTTTCCCAAAACACAATAGAAAGAGACAAGCCAGTCACTATTTACAGTCAGTTTCTCAAACTGGTGATGAGCTTGATCCCAAAACATTAGTTCTGATACTCAAAAAAAGATTGTGAAAGAGTCCGTATGCCCAATTATATGAACCATTCTTTCTTGCTTTCATCTATGGTCTCTGTGAAATTGGGCTCGGTGCCCATAATGGCCGTGTCGGCTGACTCTGACGACTCTCCCCCTTTGGCCTCGTTGGTGTGGTAGGTGCCTTTATGGCGGAACATGTACCGAATCAGAAACACCAGCGTGCATAGAATAGAGAAGATCACCACTGCAATGATACCTGCAAGGAAAATAAATTCACCACTGTTGAAAAGAAAACTTGCTGAAAATGTACTGACCCTATAGCCACCCAAAGATGTAGCTGAGTTTGAGTTTCTTCATCAGAACAGATTTGATCAAATTTAAGATTGCATCATATGCTCAACAATGGATCCTCTGCAGTGACTGGGTACCGTCAGAATGAGACTCCAAACAGCTGATAAGAACATCACAATAATTTACAAGTAATCCACATGACCGTCCATCAATTAACATCTGGTGAAGAGAAAAGTTGCATTTTTGAAATAAAGAAATCCATCAAGACATTTTTAATTTTAAAACCTTTTCCATAATAATATTTCTTCATATAATAACAAGTCCACTCCCTTGTTGTCCCCTCACATCAAAATCCATCCACATACATATTTTGTTTATACCTGTTTTGGACTGTATTTGCTTGTAAACAGTGTATTTGTGCATATTTCTCTCCTAATTCAGATGACCTTTTCACTTAAGAAATCAATATGGATAGAAGACTGGAAGCAATGGTTTGAAGTTAAAAAGGATTTAGTGATGGATTTGTTTTATTGCAAACACAGCTTTTCATTCCATAAGATGTTAACTGATGGACTGGAGTCATGCAGACTCTCATTCTGATGGCACCCATTCACTGCAGAGGATACATTGCTGAGCAAGTGTTGTATTTACCCGAATCTGTTCTGATGAAGAAACTTGGATGGCCTGAGGACGAGTTAATTTTCAGCAAATTTTTGAAATACTCCTTTTATGCATAAAAGAACAGATAACTTAAAAGAAGTAATCCATCTCACCTCCTATTATAGCTGAATTCCTATTTACTCCATCCGGTATCACTCTTTCCTCGTTGAAGGGGAAATCAGCACCTGTAGGAGATCACAATAATTATAATAATTAAATGTCTATATAGTTTTTATAGTCTTACTTAACTATAATAACCTTGATAGACTGAAAATGAATACATGTGAAAACAGTCTGATGTGTCTGAGAAGAGAATGAATAATTTTCTCTATGCCAAATGATTTACATCTACAAGTGGATTTTTCAGAGAAACAAATGTGATGAAACATAATTCTTTAGAACATGTTTGTCAGATACCCAATGCACTAATGCACTTATATCTGACCAAAGCATACTGGTCTTTACCAAAGCCTTTTTGCACACTAACTGGCCATTGACCTTTTTAGAATGAGAGGACGTAGTAAAGGAAGGCCTGTTTATGTTGTAATGTTTAGTCGAATAGTGCTACTGCTGTATTGAATTTAGAGTTTTTCACGTTTAAACAGACTGAACGCAATACAATGAAAAGACGCACATTTAGGAGGGTTTCTATAAAGAGGTTAACTGTGCGCAGAACTCATTGGTCAGGTCAATGCAATGCAATGCTGCAATCAATAAACTAGCATTAAGAATTAAATATCTTTTACACCACTCCTAGGAAATAATGCAGGACTGAGAGATTTCAGTGCATTTTGGGGATTTCAATACCTCTTTTTATTAATATTTGGCTTGTTTAAATGTGCTCACCTGCGTCTAGGTGCCACGGGTCGGTTGCAGCAGACATGGGTGGGATCGTGAGGGGTGATGCACCGCAGTTGGATTCCACCAGTTTACCCTGGTGTGAGACGGGCGCAGAACCGCGGGACCTGAGAGCGGCTTTCAGAGGAGCAATGCTGTTGAACTGCACTCGGGACAAGCAACCCACAAACCCAGGTGTGTTGTATTTTTCTATGAGCACCGGATCGATGTAACCGGTTTCTGCAAGAAGAGGAGATACAGATACAGGCATCTAAATTTAGACTAACAACAAGGGAATAATCACCATCTAAATGTTTGAAATGTCAGAAAGCCTGAAATACAAGATAACTGCAGAAAACTGATCCAAGCCTTGTTCCGGTAATTGTATTCCATTTCACTGCAATAAAAGGATAAGATCAATGCATGTTCATGTATAATGTACATACATCAGATCTGCATTACGATGGCATCCTAAAATAAAACCTTGAGGGAATAACTTTATCTGAAAAAAGAATGTATAATTTTCACTTGAATTACAAACATATTGATAACAAATTACCGGTCTTCATGTTCCCATTCAATGGTTTTCACATTTTAAATGCAAACCATTCATTTGTTGCTGCTACACTGAATATTTAAAGGCATAGCTCACTTAAAAATACTCACTGTCATTTGTTCCAAACCCAAATGACTTTATTTCAGCTCATTTTAATGTAGAATTTGATCTAGTTCACAGAATGATTTGTTCATGAATTAGATGGAAATCATAAAGCTCACCGGATTATCAGTGATTAATGACTTATATTTTGGTTTGATCCTAAAATAAAACTAAATATAAATATTAGATGTAAACCTTGACAAGAAATAAAACAATGACAAAAACACATAACAGAATTAGTCAAATGTGAACAAAAAATGTATATGAAAACTGAAAATATAAAATAAAAGTTAATTCAAAATAAAAAAAAAATATAATAGCATATAAATAATACTAACACTGATTTGTTCCCCACATTAGGCTCTTATATGACTTCAGAAGGCTTAGAAGTCTTACGTGACTCTTTTTGACAACAGCGACAAGAACATTCTTAAAAAAAGTCTTCTTTTATGCTCTGCACAAGAGTATAAAGATCAGTTTGGACTATTGAGCAGCAATAAAATTTAAATCCAAAAATCAAATTTAAATCCAAACAGCAGAGTAATCCTGACATAAGATTAAAACCCAGTCCTCAGGCATTTTCATAAAACACTTTATATTACACTTCTACTGTTTTCTCTCCCCCCTCTTTCTTGTCTTCAGGCACACTGACATCAGCAGAGATTTTCCTACTGAACACCCTCCACCAAACACAGACAAAAGAGTCAGTCTAACTGCTGCACATTACAGATGAAGCCTCTTCAAAACTGTGTTTGTGAAGCCTCTTCAATGCTGCAGTGCGCAGCTAAATTCAGCGTTCTCTCACCACAGCCAGGGGTAAAGTACACCATGAGAAGAAAACACACAATGAGAACAATGGATAACAAAAACAAAGCAAGCTGTCTTTGTTGTGTATCAAGAACACCTCATAGGGACAATGATTTTTGAGTCACAGTATCACAGTAAAACTGTTTTGTGGTGGTACGCGAGAGATGACAGTATAGAAAATGCCTTTTAAATTGCAATTTAACTCCTGAAACTTATTTTCACCAAACAAGATGCACAATGATGTGTAATTTTGTATTAATTTATATATGTATGTGCAGTGTATAGTATAGCAAATGTTATTGTACAGTTTTGAGTTTTTTTAAATGTATTTATTTGATCAAATATACAGCAAAAACTGGATTTCTGCTGTATAAACAAAAAATATTATTACAATTTAAAATGATTAATTATTGTATTAAATATATACAAATATAAATATAAATATGTTGATTTGGTCAAGAAACATTTTTTTTATTAATTTCAAATGCTTGAAAAAGTTAACTTACATTTTTTTTAGGATTCTTTGAAGCAAAATGGATCATTGGTAAATAAAAGAAAACAATTATTTCCATAAACCTACTGATAATAATAATAATGACAGTATATTTATATAATATTTGTAATATTTTGCAGGGTACAAGAAATCTGAGAACTTCTACTCTCATGTGTTACACTAATGAAAGTAAACAAACATTCACTAAATTCAGAAATAATGGGCCAAAACACAAAAATATTCCAAAAACTAGGTCTCACAGAGCTAAAATTGGATATTGCCCCCATTCAGCAAAAATAAATGGTCTCCCCACACAACTAAAGTCAACCTTGCAGCTCAATGCTCAGCAGAAAGCAAATAAATGTGAGAACATCCTCATGAATACTAGTCTTCAGATTCTCAGATTCTTGCAGGCACAGGGCAGACACCTATCAATACACAAAATCTGATCTGCTTGAATTTCGGTATCAGTGATCTGTTTTTCAATGTGAAAAATAAGAAACAGAGATGCAGTGACATCACATCTATGATCTGAATGATCTCATTAAATTCTGTTATTGCCTTTGCCTTGATGAAGAAAAATGACATCAAAGCATAGCAAATTAAATGATTATAATTCTTGTCAGATTCAGATCCATAATCTACTTTCTAGTGCAAATATTTTCTGTGATTTAAAAGAACATCGCTACTGCAGAGCACCTGACTGGCAAACACAAGAAACCTTTGACATTCAGGTTCATGTTTGTTGTATGAAATGTTGCACGCCTCAGAGGCGTGAAACGTGGCTGGAATATTTATGAGAATTGACTGATTGTTGCTGCTGCAAATTCAGATGGAAAGCTCGGGAGATTTCCCTCTCGCGTTTCATGATGCTCTGATTATTAGAGACATGCTACAGTATACGCACTTCCATTAACCCTTGTTTTGTGCAAACTGGACATTCATTATATGGTTTTTACTCCCTTGATGAAATGTTTATACGATATAGATGGCTTAAATCAGCCACAGTTCTGCTTTATTCCAGCCGATGTTAACAGGGAGGAGGGATCACTACAGTTTCTTTGTTCCTCGATTGCTGCAAACTCAGAGTCATAGTTACAGACACAAACAAACATTGCTTTTCACAACTAAGACTAAATGTTCATCTTGGCCTGCTGGCTAAGTAAATAAATATTTTTAAATATATTTTAGTAAATGTATATTTTTTGCACATTTTGAAATATATTTAAAAATATATTTGGATTTTTTTTTTTTTGCTGTATGGGTATATGCAATCAAGACAAACACAAAAAAGATGCACAGTTAAGTTAAAATGTTTAGAACTATTTATAGAAATTAAAAAAATGACAAAAAAATGCATGTATATGCATAAAACTTGCTAAATCATCAAAACATTCCTTAACAGCACCAACTGGTACTGCAGTGCACCCACACCTGTAGCCACCTGCTGTAAACACTTCTTCCTGTTTTAAAATGCAGTTTGGTGTAGAAAATATATGCACTTGATCATACTGTAAAGCTCAACAGAAGCAACTGATATTCTATTCTCCAAACCATGTTCTTTATTGCAGTAAACACAACACAGTATATCCCTTTAACACATTTCACGTTGAGAAGAGATATGTAGAATTATGCAGTGCAAGTAAAGCTGCTGTTTGAACACCCATACAATTATTTGAACAGCTCTTTTGTCTATGAGCTGATGATGAATGCTATGAATTATTCAGAGACATTAAAGTAAACACTGCTATCCTGGTAGGGGCTATTATTGCGGGGGAGACACAGGGAAAGAGGGGGCAAATGAGGGATTGAAGACCGTCTTTTGATGGATGGGTTGGGAGATGGAGAGAAGGTGGTGGGATGAAAGGGTTGCCATGGTAACAAACGGAAGCTGGTGTAGCAAAAATGTGAGAGAAAGGGAAATGCTGGACCTAAAGAAAAAGTGACCATGTGAATTACAATGACACACTGTCAACATATATCATGATGGCTGAACATTTCTCTTCACCTCTGTTTTTATCTCTCGCACACTCAAAAATGTCATTTGCTCGAATCTTGCTGTACTGTTCAGAATGGGAGAGGCCAATCTTCAGATCTTGCTGCATGATGCACCACGTGCTAACGGACTGAGACAGAAAAACACCTGTCCGACGTCACGTGACAACAGGATCAGAGAACAACCTCTCAAATACCCTCAGAAAAGGCACAACATTAATACTGAACAGTTTTCAGAAAGAAATTCCCTGTAGTATGCTGCAGACTATTGCAATCTGCTGTACTTTTAAAACATCGTTCCACCCACTGCAGGCCAGGTACCTGAAATTGCCCTTAAAAATGTAAAAATGTCACTTTTATAAGCCAATAATAATAATACACATAATAATGTTATTTGCATCAGGTATACAAGGTGCAATACATAACAGAAATAGAAAAGGTGGCCTTTATATTTTAAAAGTACATGTATTCCTGTAATGGAACAGCTGAATATATATATATATATATATATATATATATATATATATATATATATATTTGTGTGTGTGTGTGTATATACACACACACACACACACACACACACACACACACAGACACACTATTCTTCCATCAGCCACCCTTGGAGGGGGCAAACACCACCTAAAACTACCTGCACCACACACACATTCTAGCAATGCAGACAATCTGCCCAGCAAATAACCAAACAAAACATTCTGTTTCTAATTCGATATTAGGAACAGGAATACATAAAATACTACTGTGGGTGATCACTGCAATATCCAAACACGCAAAACACATGTAAGGCGTCCTTCATCCAGAAAACACAGTCTCACATCCTTATTCAAAACCCTCAATGCAGCAGCACAGAAAGCAAACATTACCTGCCAGACAGGCGTTTGTTATCAGGTATATTTCACTTTCTTCTTCCAAAATGCCAGCCTTCTTGTGTGTCAGTGTATGTTCCTCTCCACGCTGCGGATGGCTGTGTGTGTATATGTCTGCAGCTGGGGCTGGGTGATCACAGACTGCAGCCCGTCTCCTGCTCCGCACTCATTGATATCCTGCTTCACAACACCTGGAAACTGGATTCCACTGTCGTCTGGATCTGGAGCCCCCTCCGCGCTGGACGATGACTGTGCCCAGAGCCGTGTAATGATCACAGAATAGCCAATGACATCATTCATCTGTTCAACAAGGCTTTGATGGAGAGCAGGCGGACTACAAGATGACATTCAGAGAAGCTAAGCAAGTCTGTTCAGTGTAATGGAATATAATTTAGTTTTCATTATCATGAGATGACATTATGCGTTCTGGTCCAAATGACTATTCTGCTATAGTGTTTTGTGTGGGAAACCCAGTGGAAGTAAAAACTTGCTCTGTCGCCTCTGCCTTTCAGATGTACTTTGATAGGTTATTTATGTATTGTTTTTTTTTTTGGAAAAATATAAAAAAATCTTTAAATAAGATATTCAACATTGTATTAATTTTGTAATTAATTTATTTTTTTTAACTGAGAACTTTGGCAACTGACTGTATATGCAACAGATGTGCTCCATAGACACAAAGTAGTAAAATACACAGACTATTGTCTCATTTGTCTCTCAAACATATAATATATATATATATATATATATATATATATAAATATATTAAACAGAGGAACAAGTCTAAATTATTTTCTGTTTATGGTCGACATATGCAACAGATGTACAGATATGGGCACAAAGTAGAAAAATACACTATATATTGCTTTAAATATGTTCTGTCGCCTCTGTCTCTTCACAAATGCTTTATTATGAAACTTTTTATCAAACCGGGCTGATGAATTTCCATGGTAAGTGTCTTTTTAATCTAAAGAACAACATTGCCTGTTGTAATCGACAGTTTGCGACAGATGTGCTCCATAGAGTAAAATTAGAGCACAAAATATTGCTCACACTCAGCTGTATGTGATAGGCTACATGTAAACACATGAGAGAATGGTGTTTAGTCTTCAGGGAACATAATGAGACTATCACTCATCTAAATGAAATCCTTTGTGTGCCTTTCTAATGTAAATCGGCCCCTCGAGGGCATAGCCGGCTATAAATCTGTACATTATTCTCATCTTAAATCATCAGGGTTTGAATGGGCTTCTCAAAATTGTTACTTAATGACCGTTTCAAAACAGACTCAAGGGAATCATTTGTTTATTGCGGTAATATTAGATTTAAAATCTGGTTCACAATTTACAAGCAGAAATGAGAAGCTTTTGTTTTTGTTAATGCAGCCACATAGTTAAAAATGTAATTTGAGGTGCATTTATGTTATTTTTTTGTAACCTAATTTTTTATCCTGAGGTGGGAGTGCTTGAATTCTAAAGCCACCCAAAGCACATATGTGCAGGGTGATGAACCATCTCCCTATGGGTGATGAGGGCATTTAGCCTGATGCAAGGATGGCATAAATCCCTTCACACACACCTGGACTGGTGAATAGGACATCCGTTGAAGTAATTTAATTAGGAATGAAATCTCCTGACTGAGCCTATTTAATGCTATGAAGGCTTTAGGGCAGATCACTGCAGAGGTAATTCTGCTTTTGGTGATTTTAATCAACTGAAAGACAGAAAGAGATGAGAAGAGCAAAAAATGAACTGGAAATGAAGCAAAAGCTCTATTTGGATGGAAGTAGGTCTCTAAACAATGTCTGAGTCACACTTGTTTAATAAAGGGCATTTGACTATGTACCAGTACTATGAAAGCTTGTTTCTGCCATGGGATAATAAAATAAAAAAGGGACATTTTCATGCAATTCTAAGATTAATTCTCACAATTCTGACTTTTCTTCCTCACAATTCTCCAAATACAAATGCAAAATTGCGAGATATGAACATGCAATTTTGAGAAGTCTAAATTGTGAGATGTAAACTCGCAAATTGCAAGGTGACAAAAAGTTGCAATTATATATATATATATATATATATATATATATATATATATATATTTTTTTTTTTTTTTCATGAGGAAAAAACAGTTAAGATAAGTAAACAGAAAATTCTGTGAAAAAGTTAGAATTGTGAGATGAATTTAGAATTTCGAGATATAAACTCGGAATTGAAAAAAAAAGGAATACACACACACACACACACACACACACACACACACACACACACACACACACATACACACATGTGTGTGTGTGTGTGTATATATATATATATATATATATATATATATATATATATATATATATATATATATATATATATATATATATATATAAATATATGTGTGTGTGTGTGTGTATGATTGATCAGCTTTAATTATTTTCAGCATGATATTTATAAAAAGAATGGAGATGCACTGTAAAAAAAAAAAATGCCACAATGACAGACATTCTTACAGCATCAGGTTTCCGGGATGTTCTGAATTATATAATAGAATCGTAAAAAAAAATAAAAATAAAAACGTTGAATTTGGACATTAAAATCACAAAGTATATCTGAAAAAGCACTTAACCCTCCTCAGGAAAAGCTAGTCTCATCTGAAGAGGCCTAAAGAAATTCAGTGTGTTTATGTTGTTGGGAATTGCAACAATAAAAATCATCTGCACAAACAATGCTCTAAAACAATAAATAAACTGCTAGAGATCAAATCTTCTGAAACATTTGCATGCCTTTGAGGTGCCTGCAGATTGGCACAGAAAGCACTGAGAAACTGCCAGGAGAAAAACAACATAAAAACGAGAGCATCTAATTCTGTTGCATTAAGGAGACAGCCAGGCATAAAAAGCACATAACCTTCAGTGATGGTTGACAAAAAAATTCAGATATGTTTGGTTTCTTTGAGAAAGCTAAGCAGGCATCTACCTCCCACCTCCAATACTCGCTTTCAAAACAACCTGCACAAACCTGCTGAATCACTGCAAACTCATTCATCAACACAAGGCGACTGCTTCAGACATCACTGAATTTCAGTGATAATCAGGGATTTTAACCTATAGGTTTCAATCATCTATGTACAACAGCTAATTATAGTGAATAGGTAATTTATCTCCTTCGTGGGGAATAAGATAGGATGGGATGCATGAGATGCAAAACATGCAAATGTGTCAAATTGAATGCATCATACTTGAGTCATTTTCTCCCTGTAGAGTTTCCCCTTTCTCCTTCAACCATTTTTCCTTCATTTTCCTGCAGTGGGAGCCTGTCAAAACGGTGGAATAGACTTCAAAGGCATCCTACATTCCCTCTAAAAATGTCCTCTTTCTTTTCCTCTGAATCATTCTTTGTTGAACCTCACTTTGGTGAGCCATATCTGTATATATAAAAGGAATCACATTTTTTGACACATCAAGACTCATCTCAAATTTCATATCAGTTTGGAGAACGTCTGCATCTAAAACACCTGAGGAACATTCAATTAGTAATCCTCCAGGGTAGTGGTTCTTCCGATAAAAATGATTGAGTTTAGCAAAATTACACACACACACAGTCTGTAATTTGTGGAGTCAGCAATGGAATGCTGAATACTAATGTCTGATGTGGCCTCCAGGGGCCATAAAGCACATGGTCATTTAATTAGCTTTGTCTCAATGCCAATTAATACAAATTCACATAGTTTAGTGTGTCTTGAGTGGGTGAGGATGTGATGGCTGTCGGTAACAGTGTGTGATACTCTGGGATACAAAGTGATGCTCGACTCTCTGACAGACAGAATAATTACGTAATTACGTATAGATAACAGACCAAGCAACTTTTAATGTAAATCGATGGGATGTCTTTGGCAGTTTTTTTATCTGCTAAGAGAAAGCTGTAAGTCTATCTGTTTAGAAAATTAATAGTATCTCTTCTCAATAAGCAGCATGATTTAAAGGAATAGTTCACCCCAAAAAAATACAATTTGCTGAAAATGTACTCACTATCCAATATGAAGATGAGTTTGTTTCATTTCACAAGACATTAATTGCTGGACTGGAGTGGTGTGGATTACTTATGGATTATAATGATGTTTTTATCAGCTGTTTGTACTCTCATTCTGACGGCACTCATTCACTGCAGATGATCCATTGGTGAGCAAGTGATGCAATGCTATATTTTTCCAAATCTGTTCAGGTATCATTGACAGCTATGAGTTCAAACACTTGTTCTTGTTTAGTCTATTATGCAAATGTATATTTTCTTATCATCTGAAATGTGCTGCGATTTATATTCCGAAGCGAATCATATTATGCGTCAAGCAAAATAAGCAAACACGCCAAATGATGCATGTGCTAAGTGAGCGGACAGCAATAAATATCATGCAACAGAAGTTAGACATTCTTAATCTCTAATAACTCCATTCTGCTCTCTTTTGTTCTGTGTGGTTTTTAATGAGTATGAGTATGAACGTCGGGCCCGATATGCATCCCTAATGTTCAGAATAAACCACTTACCCGGCATGGGCAATAATAAAAATGAAGTTTGCTTCAGTGAGACTCACTATAAATATAAAAAATAATATTTAGTATAAAATGCACACTGCTCAAAATCATCCTCTTACAAAAGATCTTGATATAGCAAGATTCAGTATTGATCGCATCAGTCTCCTTGTGGCATTGATAAGACTAAAAGGCTGGCCCCAGAGGAGAGATGGAGAGGAGAAAAGAGAAAGATGGAGACAGCTTGTAGTTTCTCAAAAGCTCAAACTGCTGTACCATCAACATCTGTGCCAACAGCATATCAAATGATCAAAGTACTGCATACTATACAACAATGTCTGCCCTTACTACATTGGGTTCCTCAAAATGAATGCATTATGCATATGATGTTATGTATTATAAGGTATTGACAGCCCAAATTATTACAAATTTGAATGATTAAAAACAATACTCAGCACAACAGTACTGTCACCCTGACACATATACAGTACTTAAAGACAACAACACAATCACAAACGCTGTATGCTTTCAGTCAGTTTTAAACTATATTTTCTTCTCCTTCAGTCTTAATGATGCCCTGATTCCCAATTATGGTCCGGAGACACAGATAGCACACTCAGTTCAATGTCCAATGTCCGGCTCTGCAGAGAGAACCTATATCTGGATGGATAAATGAACCTCTGTGCCACTCACGGATCCCTGCAGCGCTACCAGGGCCGCTGCTGGCCAAATGGGTGCCCTAAGCAGAACTGTATTTTTGTGTCCCCTTTCCAAATTATTATGGAAGTAAAAAAACAAAAACTCCTGCTATAGGGGTCAAAATAGAACTTTAATAAAATATAAAAGTAAATAAATAACTTTTATTATTTATAAATTACAATTGAAGCTAGACAGTTGCCTATGGCTATGATTTTACTAATACAGTTGTCTGATTGATTTTATAGTCTCAGGCATTCAGAAATGACACAAAATAAAATTTTACTTCAATAAAACCAAAGATTCGTTTTTTTAAGGGTTGTGATGTCCTCATGTTTGTGTCGAAGAACTTATAGAGGCTAGTATTTCTATCGCAAAAAGGTGGCCAAAAATTAAAGATTAAGTGGATATTTGAATTAAATGTTTGGTCAATATTGGTCCTGTAAGTGTTAAAATTGCAATTATAAGGCCTTTGTAATGGCCTGTCGCCAGGTATTTGTAATAATAGCCTATGTAATGTATACATAAATTGTTTATTTTGTATTACATTATGTATTTTAACAGTGTTGTTCAATTAGTACTATTCAATTATTATTAGTAATAATAATAATAATTTTAAAAGGTTGTTGTTCGCTTAGGTCTGTTTTTATTACCACAAAAATATTATCTGAATACTTCGAAATTTATTATTTGAAGCAATTTGATGTATCAAAGCCATGGTTAATTTGTAGTTACTATTGTTACAATAACCAGGTTTTTTTTTTTGTAGTAAAATTATGGTTTATATTCGGAAGGAAACATGGAAACTCCAAGAGAAAACTAAGGCAGATGGGGCGACATTAATACACGTTATTAACTTAATGTTATCTAAATCCCAAAAAGTTGAACAGGATTATAAAATCACCTAAAAGTGATGCACGGGCCTCATCTTGGTTTTTTTTCCTTTCCTTGTCTCGACGCCGGACTACTGTTGTCTTTTCCCTGGCATAGCTGTCCATCAGTTATGATCATTTGGAAACATGAGGTGAGACGAGCACGTGCGCGGCTGCGGGAATGGCGCGTCACGTGTGCTTCGCCTTTCTATTGTCTTCACTGTGAAACGCATTTTTTTATAATTATGTACATATGTTAATGTTTAAATGTTTATTTACGTATAAGTATATGTTAATAAAATGAAAAGTTTTTTTTTTTTTGAGTAACTAGGGTGGTGCCCCCCTGGGAGTAGGTGCCCTACGCAAACTGCGTACTCTGCGGTACTGAGCGCTACCCTGCATCAGCCTACAAAGAAAACAATCGCCTGAACAACATGAGGATGTCAGCAGTCAATGTTTCCTGTCAAATTGAAATATGAAATATGAAAGTATAGATTGATGCTCCAAATAATAAGCTGTAAATTATGCTATTTTTTTTAAAGATAGCTTTATTTGAATTGAATTTGAATATATTTGTCTGTATCATATATTTTGGTGATTTAACCCAGAATTAATGACTTATGAGAGTATAGAAAGGATTAGCAAGAATGTGTTGTAAAAACTACAAATCAATCTGCGATGTTTGCACCCTATGCCTTTGTTGTCCATCAAAAACATTTATGAATTTATGAAGTTACATAATATCTTTATATTCAGATTGTTGTAATTTTTTTCTTTTTGTAAAAAACAATTAATAAATTAAATGAAAGTGTAAATAAAAAAGTAAATAGGTTTCCTTTACAAAAATATAGACACAAAATTGAAGGAAAACCTTTTTATAAGAAAACATTTATATTAGAACAATATCTAGCTAAATAAATAAATAAATTAATAAAAAAAGGCCAGTGCCCATAGATTTATATTTATATATCAAAAGATATTTGCACAATTAAATTCAATATTGTGTATTTCATCAATATTAGTCTATGTCATTCTTTTTATGCTTTTTGTCTAACGGCAAACAGGTGAAAACAATATAAAGCTCTGAAGACTAGATTCCACATCCCAATTTGCAGCATAAATCTATATTATGCACTAGAATATTATCACAGCACAGCATTTTGTTACTACAAACCTTTAATCACATTTCAAATTAATTCACTTAAAGTTCACCAAAAGTCAAAACAGAACTTTCACAAACTCTTCCTTTCCATTGCACAAAGTGCATAAATGAATGCTTAAAAAAAAAAAACCTACTAGAAACACCATCCTAGCCTAGCATAATTTAGTATTAATTCTGGTAGGATGGCTACATGTCAATGGCATGATGGGACTATGGCTGCTCCTCCAAAATAAGGTAAGGTAAATATTTCATGACAAACAGCTTGCAGGTCAACCATGGACATTGCCTTAAGCAGGACATGCTGAAAGAGTGTGGTTTACTGATGTGAAAGGGGTCTCCAGCTATAAATCATTGATGAGGCAGGTAGGGCAGTGAACAGACACAATTCACAGTTTCAGCAAGAAATTGATGCAGAGGCTCCAGAGACATGTGCAAACATGAAGACAGCACGCTCTGCTACACACGACTGAGATTATTGGCTTGCAGACAGCAAGACGATCAGAAGAACCAGTCCTCCAGATTCAGCTAAGGGATGAAACACTTTTTCTTATCCACTGTCCTATTATGATGTATTGTTTAAGCTAAAAATGTAAATGCAGGTGGATAACGCTGCCAGGTTTTGGGTGTTTGTCTGAAGCACCTCCTGCTATATTGGTAACAACAGCGGGTCACTTTGCTGTTTTTGGTGTGTCAGCAGGCAGCGCTGAATTGAGCATAATGGGCACTAGTTGGTGCCTCATCGGTATTCATTGAAGAAAGTGCATGTCTGTTAGATGCCTCCGGGTGAGAGACTGTCTTAAAGCCACTGACTTCTTTAGAGGGCATGCAAGGACACTGTGGACTGGCAGATGGAAATGATATTCCTGACTTTCTGTGTCCCCAGAGTACACAAAACCATGTATATATTATTCCCTTTCACATCCTGCCTATGTGAATTGCTACACAGTATTTTACTGGAATTAGAAGGAATCAAATAATTATTCTTAAATACTACTAATTCTGTGAAATAATCATATTTATCTGCAGTAATTTGTTTCAATAAGTAGCTTATGATACAGATGTACTGCATTTTCCACACAAAATGTGAAAAAGGATACAGCATAACAAAGCATATAACGATTTCATACTGAATCATAAATTATTAATACATGCCATCCAGTATACACGCCAAAATCAAATTCCCAGAGAATTGTCTAACAGCAACACCTAGTGGCTGAACTGAGGCAATAGAGTAAAAAAAACAACTAATTTCTGTGTGCACCAGCTCACAATAGCACTTTTTCAAGGATTTGAGGTGAGTTTGCAACGGAACAGAGAGCACTTACCAAAGACTTTACCCAGGAAGAGTGTCTTGACCAGGGTGAACTGCGTGTCTGAAGCTTCAGGCAGGGTGTAGCTGACGGGAGGATAATGGTCCAGCTAAAAGAAAGACAGGAAATAAGGATTGAGTACAGAAAGACACAGACACTAAATTACATACAAATGTCTGTTGCTGGTGGTCAAGTACAAAATACCCATGCAATTAATATTTCCCTATAGTGGTCACTAGTGCCATCTACTGGCTAAATATTGAATCACTGACCATACAGTACAGTCAAAGCAACACACCATTTACAATACACTCATAACAACCATTACTTCTTAAAAAGAGGACGCGTTCTGATTTGTTCCATATTTCAAAAATGTATACATTTTAAAGTACTATATAAATCTGATATAAAAAATGTAATGTAGCATATAAAAAAAAGTATCATAACAATTACTTTAAAGTATACTTTGTAATGTATTTTAATAATAATATTTTTCAGTGTATTTAATACTTATACTTTCATACATATAATTTACTTTAATTTACTTTGAATATATAGTATAATAAATTGCTTAATATAGGTAATTTTATTATTATCAACATAAGTTTTTAACATTTGCTTCCATACAAGTAGAGTTTAAAAATGGTTTGAACCTGCATTTGATTCGTATTTGTGTATTTTTATAGATTCATTAACAATCACTTTCATTTATACATTTACACTTGTCAAACAAAGTAGCTTAATTCTGTCATTTTATTATTATTTACACACCATTATAGTTTTTATTTATATTTTGAATGAGCATTTATTTATAATATTTATATTATTTATCATTTCAGTTTTCATTTTAATGATTCGTTTTTTAGTTTAGATTTATTTATTTTCAGTTTTCAGTGGTTTATCTAATTTTTATATTTTATTTAGTTTCAGCTTTATTTCAATTAAAAAAAACAAAATAAAAAACAAATAGTTTGAGGTTTCGTGAATGATAACCCTGGCTGGATATATATTTTTTAAATATTATTATTTTTTTAAAGATCAAAGATCATGCTGATATGCAGTAAGTTTTACTTTTGGCAACTGTTGAATGCAACCACACACACACACACACACACACACACACACACACACACACACACACACACACACACACACACACACACACACACACACACACACACACACCCCTATGGTGACAGCTTTAATTACCCCGATACTGCTGATTCACTGGCACCCCTTATTAGCATGAGGCATCTCAGCCTCAGTTTTAAAAAGAATTATTTCCGCTAAATTACTTTTTTGAGCGTGAAGATACGGCTGCTCTCTCAGTCTCCTCTGTGTTGTGAAAGTGGAGCTCTCATCACTGCGCACTGCTGTGAATACAAAATAGCTTAACAGAAAGAGATATAGACCCCAACACAATAGTGTTTGTCTGACATATTTTAACTCTGATTTGTTCCACTGATGTGTGAACTGATAAATGCAAGCGTGTTTATTCAGATGCCTCCCAAGTGTGCTTATGCCAGGAAAATCAAGAATCCTCCCTCACTGCTACCAGCATTCTCCAAACCTTATCAAATTACATTGCCGAATCTCAGAAGACCTTGTGTGCTTGTGTTTCTGCCGCTACTAATGGAGGAGGGTTTGTTGCCATTTGTCGATGGGATAATGTGACCAAAATTAAATTGCTTTCAACCTGTTTACCTCTGAAACTAACGTGCAGCAGGGATGGAGGGATGACACGGCGAGAGAGGAGCTGTCACTTGTGGTGCTGCAGCCCCATTCTGACGCGGCTAGCACTAATGAGCCCTGCTGTGGGCCTATAATTAATCTCCATCCAATGAGACAGGGGCCCTCCTGCACTGCGGCCACCCAGAGAGGAGACACTAGGCCTGGGAGGTGATAGTCAGACCCCCCTGGGGCATCCGCTGCTCTGACAGCACAAGCTGAATTATAGCCGCAACCCCACTGAGAGAATAACTTAGAAAGGTACGCGAATAAGTACAGGAGATAGAACGAAAACTAATAAAAAGATGGAAAAGAGAGTGGGAGTTAATAGACATGAGTCGCTCTAAGAAATGAGTTTCGGAAAGGTGCATTTTTAGGTACATTTGAAACATTTCAAACCAAAATGGCTGTTGTTATAATAATGTTATAATTATATTACAATCGACCAAATGAACAACAACAACAAAAAAAGATAATTAAAAAAGAAAAAAGCAAAACCCTGTTTTTTTTCTTCTCCCTGAAAACAAGTGAAATAAACAAAATGTATGAATGAATGAGAGAATGAAATCAATAAATGATGAACTGCAAATTTCAAATAGTAATTAAAATGGCGAAAGACTAAATAAATATATAAAATGTACACCTTTCCGCATATAAATTAAACAAATATAATTTTAACCTAAAACCACAGTACGTGACTCTTTTGGCTCAGTAAAAACTCATACCAAAATATACTCCTTTAAAACATTCATAAATACATAATGTATTTTTTATGTTTATACATACATTTTAATTATTATAATAAAAATAGCAAAACGCTTCTCTGACATTTGCATATGTTTATCACATTTCGGTCCTATACATGTTTTCACACAGAACTTTCAATTTGGTTATGAAGCAGCCGTTACCTTCCGGTTATTCACCATGGTAAAATGAATAAATAATGAATGTACGAATATAGCCACACAAAACAAATGGTTATTAATATGTCTCAAAAACATAGCAGGCCTTCTAGGGCTAATCAACAAAAATTATGAAATTATTATTTCTGACATAATTATTCATAACTGCCAATTTTACAGAAAAGGTGTTTACAGAATAATGTTTTAGTGGAAAAATACTGGTAATTCTCGCATACTTTTTTGGTTAGAATACGTCAGGTTAGATGGGGGTCATTGGGTCATCAGATCTGAGGTATTTTAACACATTCAAAGCTCAAATGGGATACAAAAATTCCACATATTAGAACTCTACAAAGCTCCTGTAATACTCACCAGTGGAAATTAAAGATTTCTGGTCTGTTGCTTGTCTGAGATGGTGAATAGGTGGCTTAATGCAATGATAAAAACATAGTGCAAGGTCCACCACATTACTTTGATAGACAGTTGACCTGATAGTGGGAACACCAAAAGCATTCATTAATCTAAATGAATAATAGATTCCTAAATGAAAGAGCATTCTGCTGTTTGCCTTTGGGTTTTAAAAAAAATCCTCTAAAAGATCAAGTACATCTGTTTGCTTTTCCCACATGGTTGTTCTCTCAGTTATGTTTTGACCTTTCACTGTCTGATTCAAAAGGGGTGTGATGTTTCATTCAAAAGACATATCACAGGCGTGGGTGTCTGGAAAGGTCAGCTGGACTGATGTTACTGTCTTTCATCTCATATTCCTTTTGAAGCAAGCTCTTTTCTCTTCTGGAAAATGCCCAGGTGGGCAAAACCCGCATCATGGAGATCTAAAATGCAAAATCAGAATCTGATTCCCCAATAATTCACAAATAACTCAATCTTTGACTGGTTTGATGGATAAATAGTCTTTGTGATCAGGGCTGTAACAGAATATTTATTTTTGTTATCTTTAATATAATTTAAAACTGTAATGTAAACAATATCATTACAATTGGAACTGTAAGTAAACATATTTAATATAATACTTAATAATATACATTTATTTTCAGCATATTTCACTGTCCATACCAGAATTATGACAGTGGATAAATGCAAGGATGAGTAATTAAAAGCCTAATGTTGCCGATCAACCTGTGACACGTCATTTAAAGTATGAGGCTGAGAGGTTCCAGGTTCTAATCTCTGATATCATTTTTGATTTTAATAAACCAAAATTGCATCTGTTGTGCATCTGCATAAGCAGATACATATCAGGAGTGGGGATGCAATTGGATTTTGTTTTTGTAATTTTAATGATAAAAACCACAATGACCATTCAGCATAAAGAATCTGAATCAGATCATCATTCATTATAAAACATGTTAATGAGATGAAAACTTTTGTTTGACAATTGGAGAGGTTTCTTCTGTCTTAAATACAACCCTTCCACAAGCTATTTCATAAAGTGGAAGGGACAAAATTGTCCCCACTGTACCTGCCTTTAAATTATGTATAGGGTATAGTATCCTGCAGTGTATTTTAGTGTCATTGAGATACTATTTAGAATTTGTATCAATATTTTGAATCAGTATTTATTTTATATATTTTCAGTTTTATTTTTAATTTGAAAGTTTTTTAGTATTTGGGGTGAGTGAGATTTAAAAAAAATAATTTAACATTTTTATTCAGCAGTTATCCATTAACATTGATCAAAAAGACTATTAATAATGTTGCATAAGATTTCTCTTTCAAATAAATGCTGTTCTTTGTCGTTCTTACTATCTCTCAAAGAATGCTGAAAAAATGTATTATGGTTTCCACAGAAATATTAAGCAGCACAACTGTTTTCAACACTGATAATAATAAGAAATATGACATTTATAATATTTTACAATATTACTGTTTTTTAAATCAAATAAATGCAGCCTTAGTGAGCATAAGCAACTTTTTAAAACAAATAACAAAACAAAGCAAAAAATCTACAACCCCTAAATTCTTAAAAATAATATACAGTACATAATGTCTAAATCTTATATTCTATAAAATGTTTATTGTTGAACATTTTTTATTGTTATTGTTATTATTGTCATAAAAGCATAGCAGGCAAATGGACAAGGTATTTAATGTCATGAAAGTTAAAGTTATTTGTAATTTCCAACAAACTAAACAGATCTGTAATTTTAAAAGAAAAGCTAATTTAACAGATGCAATAAACCTGCTGGGCTAATTAAATATAACTTATCAGGCTTGGACAAATATAACAGAAATCTGTAGGCAACCTGCCTTTAATTTACACATCTATGTGATATACCTTAGGAGTACCTGCTTGTTTGCATGCAGTGTGTGTGTATGTCTCTGTATATTTCACCCCATGACAGATTTCCAGCTCTGTCCTATAGGATCTTGGGCTTGACAGAGGCGTGTTGCAAGAAAAGAAATAAGGCAGAATTAAAGGCTTTACAGGCTTATCGTTCCTCATCTGTCCAGACAGCAGAATTTGATTATTTGATTTAGGAGCCCGGAATGGAGCAGGAGCCAAAGACCAGATAGAGAGAGAGAGAGAGAGAGAGAGAGAGCAAGAGAGAGAGAGAGAGAGAGAGAGAGCAAGAGAGAGAGCAAGAGAGAGAGAGTAAGAGAGAGAGAGTAAGAGAGAGAGAGTGTAACAATATTGCGTTACTTCCTTATAAAAAGTTATATTTTTGGCAAATTTAAAACCTCTTTCACACCAAAAGCCTCAGGCAAAAGGAAATGCACATTCACGTCTGTACAGTAGAATGCAGAAGATGAAAGTTCAACACTCTTCAGCAATAAAAGAAGAAGAAATGTTAATTTATCTTGTGTATTTTTTGTTTATTAGAATGGTAGAATTGAATCATCGAAGGTAAGCAGCGTAATAAAATGGGATTAAATAAATTAAACTAATTATTGTAGTTGCTTTTAACGGTTTTTCTTTTTTTTATGATTTTTTGTTTTGTTTTGTTTTTTTAGTGAAATGAATTAATGCATGTTCACATTTATTCTAGAACTAAAGTAACATCTTACTATTTACTTGAAAAAAGAAATCTCATCACGTAACTTGCGTTACTTGTAATGCATTACCCCCAACACTGTCCATGGGTGGTAGAGCTCATGCTTCTGTCATCTTGATCACTGCTTTATCATTTCATGTTGCTGAATGTCCTGCTTATCGACCACGCGAGATGCCATGTGTCTCGCCATTTAGAACATAAGAAAATCTACAGTTCAGAGATCAATATGTGCTTTCAATTATCCTGCTTCTGTACTGCAGCTGGGCTTGTGAGACCAATGCAGTGTATCCTGGGTAAAAGACACGGCACACATCCACTCACATACTCACACATTGGACACATTCTGTACATTCCATTACGAAACAAAGAAAGCTGCCTATTTATACTCGAATTTGACTAAAATTGAAGGCAGCATCACATGTATGATTTTGGTTTTAGTTTTTTGTAAAATTATCAATAAAATACTGTTCCATAATGTAGTTTCTAATTTAAAATGGGCACTTTTTATTCTATACTAAGTATACTAAGTACTATTCTGTGTGTGAATTCATGCCAGTGTTGATAAAGCACAACTTCCTCACACCTTCAGCACACATTCATCCCTACATAAAAGCTTTACTACCACTGGACCTCACTGTGTGTACCAAGCACTTCTCACTGTACTCCTCCTCTAGCAATACCAGAACATGTTGGATGCTTTTGGATCTGAAATGACTGACTTGGTCTCTTGAGACCAGAGCATGGATTACCAAAAGTCTCTATTTTGTAAATATAGGCCTTGGAAGAGGTCAAATGAGTTTATTTTGCTTTGCTACAGTAGTATAATTCTAGTGGTGACAACAACCATGCATGTCAATTCTGCAGGCTGCGTCATACTCTGTGAGATGAAGTGTCACTCTTTTCATTGCTTTTGTCGGCACTGAGACACTTGCATGCTATTTCTCCTGCTCTTTTTCTAGCAAAGATTCACTCATCATTAAATGAAGACCTGATTATTTCAGGAGCCTTATCACAAGTCCATTGTTTTTTAATGTCTGTGCTACTTCTGCTATATTTGCACACTTAAAACAATAATTTGGTGTTCCTCTTGTACCATAGTCCTCTTTTATGCTAAGAAATATGTCACCTGGCAGTTCTCTCCTAAGTGGTTCCACTGCTGCCAGCATTAAGTCCGAGTATGATTCTAACACTTTTAACTGTAAGGAAATTACTCGTCTTTAAAAATTTTGGTTCAATATACTTACCTGCTGATCAAAAACCTATACACTTTTTTATTTTTATTTTAATTTAGTATCTTTCAGGAGGGTGTACTAATTTTTGCAACACAAAATTGTCATCTTCTTTCATTCTTTTTTGGGTAATTGATCAAGAAGGCTTGTTGGAACATTGCATCTCCAAAGAACCCTAACAAGTCTTCTAAGTAAAGAGTAATTGCTGAATTTATTAAGTTTTAGAGGGGGTGGACTCATTTATGCTGTGAACAGTATACAAATTTATTTGTACGGCACCGATAACAACCTGCTTTTAAAGTAGTTGCCCATGAAGAGAGTTTCAAATCAGTTCCTTATTAGGTTTTATTTTAGTTAAAATACTGCCTTAGAAGTGAGAAAGCTAACTACTATATTATTGGATGAGTATTTTAATACATTTAACCAACGTTTCTGATTGTAATATTGAGAGTGGTCCGTTTAATTTGTTTCCCACCTGCACTTCTATGTGTCTCTCCACCCGCGAGATGTTGACGGTGTGGGGCTGCCCATTGGCCAAGTTCCTCTGGTCAATATCGATACTGAAGGGTTCTCTGAGACCACCCAAGTTGTACCGCAGCTGCAGGGAACCTGAGTGAAACAGGGTGAGAGATAAAGTCCACATTTATCCTGAATTCAACCACACTGCAGTCTTCCTGTATGCAGAATGTTTGAGCATGTGAGATTATACATCAGTTCTGCACCCTGACATCACTCACCTCTACTGCACACTCCTGTGCAATGGGCCTACACGCTGCAGGGAAGAACACTACCTCATTTGGGTAACAGCTCAGGCCAGCAAGATAAATTTGCTCAGAGACTACAGAGTAAAATTCAATGTGGGCTTTTAACTCAAAGAATAAGCATCACCGGTCTTGCGTGCCCACTTTGGGTATATACAATGGTACTGAGTCACTGTGTTTAATGTGAAATCCTGTCACTGAAGGGAATAAGGGTTGTTTTCTTTAAACACCAGATGCGTTTTACTATTAAACTCTAAAAAGGATCACAGTGTTGTGCTTATGCCAAACAAACAGGAATGTAATTGCCTGCGCTCTGCCATTTGTCATATAATTAGCTTTTACTGTTGCACTTCCACTTTAAAAAGCAATTCAGTCTGCTGCAATAAATTTTCCTTTATTATAACAGTGTAGTTTCAAAACTTCTGCAGAACAATCATACAGACACACACAGATGTGTGTATTGCATCGGCATCCGGACTTAATGATGAACAAAGACTAACCGGGTGCGATGCGATAAGTTCGCAATTTGTCTGTTCATACTGAAAGCAACAATGCTGTGCGAGGGGGCACAATTAAAGCTAATCAGAACATATTTTATGTTAAATACACAGTTTGGACAAATGAGATTTTAACTGTTCATCTCACACCCTGGTCCCCCAAAATACATTTTACTGATTTTACAAGTACATTCCTTTATTCTGCTAACTCTAACCACAGATATACTCTATATACACAGATGCCTCATTAGCGGCTGTTTCTATAGACCAATTTTCGTGTTTGCAAATAGTGATGACGTTTTTTGTGGGTGGAGCCTATGGTGGCAGAAAATGACAGTTTTAAAGTTGCAGTCTATGGAAGCCATGGAATAAAATAATTAAAAAAAAGATACTTTTGAGTTTATATTTCAAATTTCTGACTTTTTTTCCCTTGCAATTCCGAGATCATATATAATATAAAGAAAAATCAACTTGTCATTTTCTCTGTTCACTTCGAGCTCAGAATCTTTAGTATATAATCCCACACTTCTGGCTTTTTCTCCTCAGTTCAATGCAATTCAATTCAGTTCAATTTTATTTGTATAGCTTTTAATGAAAATACAAATCATTACAAAGAAACTTTACAGAAAATTACATTTGTACAATATTTATTAGTAGCTTATAAGTGGTGACTGTAAGTTTATGTGCATATGACAGGAATTTTCAGAAAAATTAATACAAGATGTAGTCAACCAGACGATGAACATTATAAACAGCAATTATTATATGATGCAATCACAATATTTGTTAGTTCTGTTTGTTGATTCAGGGTTAGCATTATCTGAGGTCCTCTGAGGGTCAGCATCATCTCTTCTCAGGTGTTCTGGATCCAAACTGGAGCTTGTGTAAATCCTAGTTACCATGGGATGAACTCAGAATTGACCAACTCGCAACAGTTGAATTAAATTGAGTGATAAAATCCGAACTAGGAGACAAACACTTGCGTTTGAGAGAAAAAAAGTCAGAATTGTGAGATAAAATAGGTACATTTTATAGGTTTAAAAAGTAGGCTATTTCATGCTGTAACTGTAGGGCTAACACAATATGTTCCCTATGAACTGCATTATGTAGACCTACTGTTTAAATCAAATTTAAGCTTTAAAAGTAGGATAATTATAGCAGGTTTCATCTATAGTCTGTCAGTTTAAACTTCTATGTTTAGCTTCAAATGGCGACAGTATTCTATAAAAATACTTTGACGACAGTATTCTGCAGTTTACACATTTCCCACCACTTGTTACCAGTGTTTTTCTGCCACCACAATGCACACAGAGCTGCAAGTGACGGAAATGTGACGTCTACTCCAAACTGGTCCATGGGCCTCTATACATAAGTCATTCGTCATATTTGAAACTTGATTTGACAGTTGAGAGAAAGTTGACTATACGTCTGAAACCGTATAATTATACGCATGTATGAATCTCTATATTTGCAATAGAATTCAGGAGATGATTTTACTAACATTGAAAAGTCACCATAGTTTAAAAATCTGTAATATTGACTTTAGTTTAAATCTTGACAGTTTTTAAAAACAGAGGCCGCACAATGTTGTGGCACCTTGGAAAACTCAATAATTATTAATGTGAGTGATGAAACATTGACCGTTCAAAGATCTAGGAAGTGTTAACCTGTTTGAAGTGGTCGAATGTGGAATCTACATATTCTTTGGGGAACCCAAAATGGTTCCTCTTTGGAATTGCAAAAAAAAACCTCTTTTTGAGTGAACAAGATGTTACCATTTTGACGGAGGACCACGGCCATGTAATCCTGGGTTTTTGAGCTGACATAAACCAGAAGGGTGGGAGAAGTGGAGGTGCTGAAACTGAAGGTCAGATCTTCACGTGTCAGGTTGGTCTCAACAGGAAGGTTGTAGATTACGCTCTTCTCATCCAGGCTGGAAGCTGCAGCGACCACTTCAGGTACCAGATTATACTTGACCAGTGTTCCCGCCTCAAAGAAACCACCAACATCTGGAAAAGAATGAGGTGTTTCTTCAAACAATACTGATTATAAGGTAACATTCGTGTTGGTCCTAGAATAACAATTTTAACAATCTATCAGATTTGAGGGTTAGGTATAGTTAGGAATATGCAGGATGCAAAAATAATCATATATTGTACTGATACTTTTATTTATGTACACTACTGTAAATATATATATATTATATATATATTGGAGTTGGTAATTAAAAAAAAAAGTTTCTTAAAATCACAAAGTCTGCATTTGCATTTGCATTTGTTTGCATATATATATATCATATATATAGTAAAAACAGCACAGTATTACTGTCAAATATAATTACAATTTAAAATAACAGTTTTTCTATTTTATTTTAATAAATGAGAGTAATTCATTTCCTGTGACGGCGAATCTGTCGAATTTTTTTAATAGCAGCCATAATGTCAGTCTTCTGTCACATGATCCTTATATGTGAATATGCTGATTTGATTTTCAAATTAGATTTCTGAACAATTTAGAAAACTTTTGTGCTGCTTAATATTTTTGTGTAAACCACGTATAATAATAACAAAAAAATCATGAACATATATATATATAATGTGTGTTATCAGTCCAATGGAAGGGTTAGACGTCACGGGCGGGGTGACAAAGCGACCAAGTTGCCTAAAAGCATGTGAGGTGGATACAGCGGCAGTTTCTGGGAAATGAAGTTAGTGCTCGCAGGGATGCAAGAAGTATGGCACTGAGACGCAGTGTTTTGTTCTCTCAGGGAACCATGGTTAGATGCGTAACCTAGAGACGCTCTCCTTCAGGAACTCGAGCTGCGTCAAAACACTTTGGGAACGAGTTTGCCCATGCTGCCAGACAAATCCCTGCGTAGTGTGTTAGAGCACAGCTACTGTAAGACGAGAGAAAAGGAGCCAGGAGCTGCGCAGAATGCAGGTAGGAACCTGACAAAATAGGCAGACTGGACATCCCACAGGGTTCCGAAGCCCAGCTTCAGGAGGAGTGAGCCTTGACTCCCAAAGGAGAGTTGAGATCGGAGGACTCGAGGCTCTGGAATAGCATTCTGATCCACCGCTTAGCATAAGGTAACGTATAACTACGGGGTGTCTGTCCACTGAGTGTCCACAGAAAGGGGCATGGTACTGTAGGTTGCAATGGCCACCACGTAGACCTTCAAGGTGTAGTGGATCAACCCTGTGGAGAATCGGGCCGCAGGAACTCAAATGCAGAATTAAATGCAGCCAAACAACTGGACAAGTTAAAACAGTCTGATGTGATAAGATTCATATAAAGAACAGAGAATGACCGTAATGTCATGGCAACGCATGGTCCATTCGGTTATACAAACAATATCAGTCTCCTCTGAGAAATATACCTGCTGCAGCAAGCTCTCACTCACAAGATGAAGAAACCACAGCGTGGGCTTCCAATCCTGAGAGAGAGCACTAGATCTAGGGAATGCTGGTGGAGAAAGGACGAGCCTGTCTCTAACTCGTCCGCTAGATCCATGTGCGATCCATGCAATCTCATTTGCCACCGTGCCTCAGCAGCAGCAGGACTGGAACCACAAGATCACAGGCACGTGACACATATGATTCAGAGCATGGTCACGCTGAAGGCATTCCCAAAGTGTTTCGACGCAGCTTGAGTTCCTGAAGGGGAACTGACATCACCGAAATGTTTTGTATTCATGAGAGGCTTCTTCAACAGCTATAAACCAAGAGGACACTTTCCTATTACCTTTTTGCTTAAGGGGGAGAACAAAGGTCCTTACACGGATCGTTTAACCCGACTGCTAGGACGTGTACAAGTGTGTGTGGATTTGTCTTACACAGAAGCAGTATAAACAACGCAGGATTTCTTGCATATGGTTTGGAACAGGAAGAACCATGGGAAATCAACACGGGGTAATGAAGTAAATAGAGGTTATAGAAAGAGAGTGAACGAACATGACAATGTGCACCCGCACTGAATATCTCATGTACACAAAGGATGAAGCGGGTTTATCTGTTATTCATGGCATTCTCTCATTCAGCTGTTTTACCCCCTGGAACAGAGCGCTAAGTACAAATGAGCTTTGTACAAATGTTGTATTGGGACAGGAAGGAAGTCAGCACAGGGACTATAGATTGGTTTAATTATTTGAAGTGTGTATTATATATATTTAGTTTTTGATTTTTAAACCATACAGTTAAAGTCAATAGGGTCCAAAACAAAACAAAACAAAAAACACTATGACCGAATTGAGTATTATGTACTGACAAAAAAACAAACAGACAGACAGACAGACAGACATTTTTCTTCTTCATATCTTCTTTTGTGTTCTGCAAAAGATAGAAACTCATACAGTTTGGAGCAACATGAGGGTAAGCAAATTTGCATTTTGGATGAACTAACCCTTTTAATCTAGGAAAAATAGCACTAAATTGCATATAGACATGAGAAGAAACACATCACATCCATAGCTCCGAATCCAAATAAAGCAGCAAAGAGATTCCTCTTCCTGGAGTGAAGGTAATATGTAGTATTGAGCCACAGATGTAAGGCGGCTTGTGGGAGCAATTGCACTGACCCAGAGGCAAAGAATCTGAGAGAATTCGATATTGACTGCAACACCCTTGAAGGCAGAAGTAAATATGTGTCAAATGGAAATGTGAGTTAAAACCTTGCAATTACGAGGTTGTTCATGCATATTTCAAGCAGAAGGAGATGTTGAAAGCTATAGGCAACCATCAGAGTCCCAGACACACAGCGAGTCGCCATCTTTAAATGGAGAGCATGCGATGCTTGATGGAGGTCTCGAAATAGAGTACAAACTACAGAAAGGGCCTGCTCATGTCAGTGATGCTATTACTTTATTCAAATAAGGGAGGCGGGGCTTAAATGTAAAGAGTGGCTCTTTAGAGATTCCCGCTCCATTACAAGTTTAGAGAACAATTCAGTCTCATATCTCTGGATAAAGTGTATAGACTTCACAGAAAACTTTTTAAAAGTATGAATTTCTAAACTGCGTATGCACACTGACCTTTTGAACAGAAAGGCCCATCATAAGCAGTGGTGGAGCAGTCACAGGAATAGCCGTTGTATTTCTCCACACACTTGCCGCCATTACGGCAATACATCCCAAAACTGGTGCAGTGACCCGAACAACCAGGTTTTACACCCGGAGTGACCTTTGCCCTCTCTTCTAAATCAAGGGTCATCCCGTTCATCTTCAGAGAGCGGATACATCCAAGAAATCCTCTCTGACCTCCCGCTGCACCTAGATGAGAAATAGAGACAAAGACTAGTCAATATTACGCTTGACAGTGGTCTTAATAAAAGCATAAGTGGCACAAAAAATTACTCAATCATTCATTTTCATTACAGGCTTAACAACAAGCTTGAAAACAGAAGGTTAAATTAGAAACATTAAGTTTTAGCCAGTAGTTCTGGTCATTCTGGTCGCTTTCATTCATTATGGCATGTACCATTCAATACAATAGGCCTTAGAGAAATTAGACATTAGAGTTTATTATCATTAGAGTTCCACTTCCAGGAGAAAATAAACATTTGCCACTTGCTCGATGTCTTGTCTGGACATCTTTTCATTATACAAAACTGCCCAGTTAAACAGAAATCGTACAATCATTTGCTAGATTAATAGTATATGTCCTGGCAGGATGCATCAATTATTACAAACTGTGAATAATAAAAACACACCCACAAGTACAAGCCTATCACAATTTATCTAACTGCCAAATGAGGAAAGCTTTATCAATTCCTCCAAAGAAATCACATGGATTGGAGTACATAGAGATTCAATTAATTACAGTTAAGAGCTACAAAAAGAACAGACAACACATTTTCAAAGTTTTAACTGAGCTGGTGACCTGGTTGGCTATTTAATACAAAACAAACTCACTGAATCCTTTGCTAATAATCCTGAGAGTAAAACTCTTATCATCAAATATACAGTAAACAATAGTATGCTATTTATAATACTTGAAATTCACAATGTCTCATGCTTCAAGGACGAACATGAGATATAACACAAAAACACATTTTAATGAACACCCTATTTATTCTGCAACATTGTTCTTATTTGATTCATGTACCATAGCAGCTGTTTTTTATGGCATCATTTGTTGCTGAAAAATCTATTTCACAAAACTTTTTCACCAGAACCGTTTTCATAAACACAGGATGTGTTTGAACTTTTGAAAGTGAAACAGCATGAATAAGCTTGAGTGAGGAAAGAGGATTGTTATGGCGAGCTGTGAAAACTCTTTTGAAGTTCACTGCCTCCATCTCTGATGAGCCTTGAATCTGAAATTATTCTTTAATGAAACTATAATGAATTAGCATATTACATCTATTAGACCATCCTGCCCAGTGGAATATACATCTATTAGACCATCCTGCCCAGTGGAATATATATATATATATATATATATATATATATATATATATATATATATATATATATACTGATGGTTGGTGAAGATTTTACAAAAAAGTTACCTACTGTCCTGACAGGCCCATGATGCTGGCTTCCCTTTGAGAATCAATATCACCCAGATGTGCAAGCGATGAAAGAAATAAAAACAACACACAAAAATAATAATAAAATAAAATAAATAATAATGCAGTGATGAGAAAACTTAATGCATAATCAAGGCTAGGTTTAAAACAGAACAAAAAAAAAAAGAAAAGAAAATAAGTCACAAGAAGCAACTTGATGGTTGATGGTAAAGAAGCATTAAAGATACATGCAAACAGTAAATACAGACATATGCACACCGTAAACAAATGCAAACATGTTAGTGGTTGCTAAATCAAAGGTTTGCTTGTTATTTGACATGAGGTGAATGACAATAAAGAACGAGCAAGCATTTAATCCTCCTTTAAATATAACGAGACCATTATATATGCAAAACAAATTCAAATATACAAAAGCATCCATGGGTTAAAGGAAGTAAAGGGCAATCTGCTTTATCAATAAATTATGCCATGGGACTGAATGGTCTGAAAAACTGAGCACAGAGCAATTCATAAGCAGAGAAGAGGAGGCCAGACAGAGGCCTGACAGGTCTGGACAGGTCCACTCAGTGGATATAAACCAGCTCGTTTTCCCCACTGAGGGTCAGGGTCTAAAGACTGAGAGTTGCTCTCCATGAAGAGTCATGCCAACATTTTACATTTCTACTGAAACAACGGACAAGGATTAGACAACCTTTAACATTCATTTGGACTGCAAAGCTCATTCAGCTCTGTTGAGAATAAGAATGAAAATTTAATCTGCTTCATGGACAAACATGCAAATGAGATTTAGAGAGTATATGGCTTGGGACGGTGCAATATATAGAATATTAATCCATGATTTTGCTGGTTGCAGTATCCAACATACTGTCCCTTTAAAGAAATAGTTCAGCACAAAAGGAAAATTGCTGAGTGATTCTTAAAAACACAAAGCTTTTCACTTCCAAAGATGTTAACTGATGGAGTCATGTGGATTATTTTGATGTTTAAATCATATGTTTGAAAACTCATTCTGAAGGCACCCATTCACTGCAGAGGATCCATTGGTGAGCAAGTGATGCAATGATACATTCCTCCATATCTGTTCAGATGAAGAAACAAACTCATGCACGCCTTGGCTGAGTACATTTGTAGAAATTTTTCATTTCTGGGTGAACTATTTCTTTAAAGCAACAGCCATACTAGATTTTGAGCATGTGAAAATTATTTGGATTAGTTTCAAGGTCCACTATAGTAATGGTATCTAATTTAACTTAGACAAACTGCAGCTGGAGCTCGTAAACAAAATTAGGTCACAATATCCATTTCAATAATAAAAATAAATAAATAAAAAATCTAAGCTGTGCTCATATAAAATATATGATTACTGTTAAGTTATACTGATGAATAAACATAAATAATCATTCTTCCTTTAGTTAATTTAAAGAACAATTAAATGCATAGTATTTTTCTAATCACATTTTTTGGATTAATAAATTACATAGCATAGTATATTTTATTATGTCATATAATCCAATTATCAAACATTAATAATAATAATAATAATAGACCTGTGCTGTAGAATTCTGCTTTACAAAACCCAATCACTTCGATATCAATAAATACTTCTTGGAAATCCGGATTTTTTTCCTGACGTCAAGCTTTAAAAACACAAGATAGACAAGCTTTCCAAAAGCTCTCTCAAGAGAGCCACAGGGGTGCATTATCTTCCCCTGTCTTAATGAGCGTCAAAGTCATTTGTTAAAAGCAATCAAAGCACAAAATAGCACAATGAAAGCCCAAAGCCATTCTGTTCAAGAGATAATTGCCTCATGAGTGACACTGCTTTTTCACACTTTTAAAGCCATAAAATGATTCCTTGCTAATGTTAGCATAACACACGACACCACTATTAGTCACATTAACTGTTGTATCGGAGACATTTTTCAGCCATATTCAGTCAAACCAATTTTCAACTTCCTTTTCTTTACAGTGGAATTTTTCCTACTTCGGAGGCGAACAGGTTCCCCAGGTTTCCATGTCATTAAGTGCAAGTTGCAATAGCTACACCTGCATTTAGGCTGCTGACTATAAATACATTTCCACTTTCAGACACACAAGAACATTGAGCGTTGTGCGTGAGAACTGCTGATATTTCAGCAGAAACAGCGAAAGAGTGGAAAAGAGAATAATCAAAATGCAAAAGAACAGCTGAGAATGGAGAGATTCAGGGGGAATTATGTATTTTTGGAACATGATAATGAAGAAATATCCTTTTTGTATATCCTAATAAGCAACAGATCTCATTTGGGATCAGATTTTCAAGAGTTGTGCAGCCCATCAATAATATTATTATGAATGCCTACCAAAGAACAACAGTCATCCAACCTCAAACAATATAACTAAGTATTAACAGGCTTCAGTACTATAGGGGTGGGCGTATGGAAAAATTTGTTTGTCTGTAGTCCTAACCAACATACATTATATGTGGATGTACATGTGGTCCTTACCCACATAAAGCTGGCTGTAGAGCTCCAGGCGTGTGTGTCCCTGTGTAGGTGCAGGTCTGACCTCCCTGTATTTCTGGTCTAGTTGCAGAATGGCCTCTTTCGTGTTCCTCTCTGCACTGACCCGGTGCCACTGGTCATCGTTCAGCAGGGTAGGAGAGTACACGTTCAGTTCCACCGGCCCGTTTCCTACATCGAACGAAAACGACACCACCGTGGGGGCTATGAAGAGAAACAAACAGACAGAGAGACCACTCAAACTATTATAATGCCCAGCAGACCCCTGAAACTTTCACCACTGGTTATTCTGTACAAGATCATGTATAACAAAAAATAAATAAAAAAAGAATAATTGTAAAAAAATTTTGAAGCCTTTATAAAAAATATAATAGAAGAAGTTCAAACTGATTGATCAGGGTATATTTCAAAAAACAATTCAACCAAAAAAAGAAAATTTGCTAAAAATTTACACAGGCAATCAAAGATTGACCGACGAATATGGGATATCGCTTCGATAGACCAATCTACTTCGAGTGTAAACTAAACAAACCAATGCACATTGGCATGCAATTATTGCATCCAGCTGCCGCTGATCACTGCGTGAGTATAAGAAGGCAGCAGGTGCAATGCATTCCAGCTTTTCGCTTCGGAGCCGAGCGTTAGTATCGCTCTGCTCAACTGTGTCTGCTGTGAACTACGAGTTCAGCACGCTCTCGGAAGCTTCGTGTGTTGGCAAGACGGCGCTTCAGCGGCGGTCGTTCCTGTGTCGAGTGGATTGCAAACTTCAGGCTGCACTACCCCTGTCATGTTGCAAGCGGCCAATTCCCCTGTGCGCCTCAGCACTAAAAGAGCATTTCCTAAAGAGCAAATTTCTCTAAAAGAGCAAATTTCTCTAAAAGAGCTTCACGGGTGCGTCTTTGTAAAGACGACGGATCGTCCTTATAAGGATGCCGTTTCTGGGTGAGGTCGTTACCTGGCAACGGGTGATGGTCACGATCGCTGCGCCACGTGTCTGGGTGCAGCGATGGCGGTGCAGCGAAGGGGTATTCGGGAATCCCGTCGGTGGAGCGGGCAGTAGTGATGCAATTGTGTCCTAAGTCCGCCGCCTCCTGGCGTGGAGACCCGGTGCTCCCTTCCCAGGCCTGTATGCACTCGTCTGGTCTGACCGGCAGTGCCTATGTGGCTTGCGGGGAAGCTGCTTCCGCCTTACACGCTATGGCATTACTACATGTGCACCAGGCTAGGGCACTGAAGGACCTGCACAAGGGTGGTCACGATCCAGCGCTTCTGGAAGAACTCCGAACCGCCACTGACCTTGCGCTTCGAGCGACGAAGGTCACCGCGAGTTCGCTGGGTCGTGCGATGTCCACATTAGTGGTCCAGGAGCGCCATCTCTGGCTGGGTCTGGTAGACATGAGGGACACCAACAAGGTCCAGTTTCTCAATACCCCTGTGTCCCAGATCGGCCTCGTCAGCGACACGGTCGAGAACTTGGCCCAGCAAGTCTCGGCTAACCAGAACCAGACTGAGGCGATCCGACACATCCTGCCCCGGTGGGCAGCTGCTGCCTCCACCCGCCCGCCGGCCGCAGTGCCCCAGCCTGCTCATCGCCGAGGGCAGCCCCACGAAAGTCACGGAGGCAGCTCTCGTTCCTCGCAGAGAGCAGGGTGTTCGCATTCTCAACTACTTAGACGATTGGCTGATACTAGCACAGTCTCGAGATCAGTTGTGCGAGCACAGGGATGTGGTGCTCCGGCACCGGAGCCTGTTGGGCCTTCAGGTCAGCTGTGAAAAGAGCAAACTCTTGCCGTGGCAGAGGATCTCTTTTCTCGGTATGGAGTTGGATTCGGTCAAACAGACAGCAAGCCTCACAGAGGAACGTGCGCGGTCGGTGCTAGCCTGCAAACCCTCACTCCGTGGTCAGATCTTGCATTTCTCTGGGCAGGGGTGCCCCTAGAGCAGATCTCTAGGCATGCTGTGGTCTACACGGATGCCTCCACCACCGGCTGGGGGGCCACGTACAACGGGCATGCAGTCTCAGGGGTTTGGACGGGCCCGCAGCTGCAGTGGCACATCAATTGCCTAGAGTTGTTAGCAGCGCACCTTGCCTTGAACTGTCTCAAAGGTCTCTTACGAGGCAAGCATGTGCTGCTCCGAATGGACAACCCTGCGACTGTTGCATAACCGACAAGGTGGTCTGCGCTCTCGTCGCATGTTGCAACTCGCCCGCCACCTCCTCCTTTGGAGTCAGAAGGTTCTGAGGTCACTTCGTGCTGTTCACATTCCAGGCCTGCTCAGTCGTACAGCCGACGAGCTGTCTCAAGCAATGCTCCTGGGAGAATGGCGACTCTATCCCCTGACGGTCCAGCTGATTTGGAGGCAGTTCAGAGCCGCTCAGGTAGACCTGTTTGCTGCTCCAGAGACCTCTCACTGCCAGTTGTTCTACTCCCTGAGCGAGGGAACTTTTGGCACGGACGTACTGGCACACAGCTGGCCGCGGGACCTACGCAAGTATGCGTTTCCCCCAGTGAGCGTTCTCGCACAGACACTGTGCAAAGTCTGGGAGGACGAGGAGCAAGTCTTGCTAGTAGCACTGTATTGGCCCATGCGGACCTGGTTCCCCGAACTAGTGCTCCTTGCGACAGCCCCTCCTTGGCCAATTCCTCTGACGAAGGATCTACTGACTCAGAGATGGGGTACCATTTGGCACCCGCGTCCAGACCTTTGGAAACTCCATGTCTGGTCCCTGGACGGGACGCGGAGGTTCTAGGTGACCTACCCCAAGAGGTAGCGAACACCATCACTTCGGCAAGAGCACCGACTACGAGACAGTGGAACCTGTTCATCGAGTGGTGTTCTTCTCGCAGAGAAGACCCCCGAAGATGTCCGATTGCGGTCGTGCTGTCCTTTCTGCAGCAAGGGCTGGAGCGAAGGCTGTCTCCCTCCAGCCTCAAAGTCCAGGTTGCTGCTATTGCTGCGTACCATGACCCCGTGAATGGGAAGTCTTCGGGTAAGCATGACCTCGTCGTCAGGTTCCTTAGAGGGGCTAGGAGGTTAAATCCATCCCGGCCCCCCTGTATACCCTCTTGGGACCTGTCTCTAGTGCTTAAATCACTACAGCGGGGCCCATTCGAGCCTTTGCATTCAGTTGAGCTAAAGTTTCTTTCATTGAAAACTCTGCTCCTGCTTGCATTGGCCTCCATCAAGAGGGTAGGGGACCTGCATGCATTTTCGGTCGACGATTCGTGCCAAGAGTTCGGGCCGGCTGACTCCCAGGTAATCCTGAGGCCCCGGCCTGGCTACGTGCCCAAGGTTCCCACTACACCTTTCAAAGACCAAGTGGTGAACCTGCAAGCGCTGCCCCTGGAGGAGGCAGACCCAGCCCTGGCTTTGCTTTGTCCCGTCCGAGCATTAAGGTGCTACGTAGACTGGACACAAAGCTTCAGGACCTCAGACCAGCTCTTTATCTGTTACGGAGGCCGGCAGAAGGGGAGTGCCGTCTCTAAGCAGAGGATGGCCCACTGGATTGTGGATGCCATAACCCTGGCTTATCAGGCTCAGGATGTGCCCTGCCCATTCAGCTCACTCAACTAGAAGTGTTGCATCCTCCTGGGCGCTGGCTCGTGGCGCCTCGCTGACAGATATTTGGAGAGCTGCGGGCTGGGCGACCCCTAACACATTTGCTAGGTTCTATAGCTTTCGTGTAGAGCCGGTATCCTCCTGTGTTCTCACCTCAAATGGGTAGTAGCACTGGGAGGCCCCGGTTAGTGTCGGCTTGCTTAAACTGCTCCAGAGTGTCCGTACTGTAGACCCTGTTGAGATCCTCCATCACCCTAAGCAGCTGGACGCGGCGGAATGTCCGGCGCCAGACCTTCATGATGAATCCGTGAGAACCATGTAAGGATGGGTTCCATATTGAGACCTAAGCGGTACTCGTATGTGTATAGTCCACGGTATAGCCTTAGAGCCGGTGTTTCCCCGGCAGACTTCTGCCTTCCCAACAGGGTTTTTAATCACCTCAAATTTCTCTGTATACTCCTAAATGGATGCTATATGTGTATTTGCCTCCGAGACCTCCTTCCGGAAGGATGGGGCTCCCGCAGCGTCCCGGTTCCAAGCGGACTGGGTACGTTTTCCCAGTGTTATCCAATCTCACCCAGTGAGGTAGTGCTTTGACAACAGGCGGCTCGCACCCATGGCGCTTTGATAGGGATCCCATATTATGAAAGGGAACGTCTCGGTTACGTATGGTAACCCTCGTTCCCTGAAGGAGGGAACGGAGACGCCACGTCCCGTCGCCATGGTTGCTGTACCGCCGCTGAGCTGCCAATGTGCATTGACTCGTTTAGTTTACACTCGAAGTAGATTGGTCTATCGAAGCGATATCCCGTATTCGTCGGTCACCGACATGGCGTCTCCGTTCCATCCTTCAGGGAACGAGGGTTACCATATGTAACCGAGACGTTTCTTCAGTAGATTTGGAGAAATTTAGTATTACATCACTAATAAGTCCACTGCAGTGAATGGGTGCCTGTCTGAACAGCTGATAAATGCATCACAAAAACCACAAGTAATTCACACCAATCCAGTCCATCAGCTGTGTGTGTTTGTAACAAACAAATCCATCATTATTGCATCTTTAACCTCAAAATCTTCTTTCCGGCTAAAATGCCCCATAATATTGCTTTCACCAGTGAAAAAAGGTCATCTCGTCTGAATTAGAAAGAGAAACATGCACAGATCAACCACTGTTTACAAGCAAAAAAAATTCTAAACAAATATGTTGGTGGATTTTGATGTCAGGGGACAAGAGGGGATTAACTTTTTCACTGGAGGAAGCATTATTATGGATTACGGTTTTAGTATGAATTTTGGCGAGAAGCAATAGTTAAAAGTTTAAATGCCTTTGTGATGGATTTACTTCTTATGAACAGGTGGCTTCACAAGAAATTATCTGATGGACTGGAGTCGTGTGATGTTTTTATCAGCTGTTTGAATTCTCATCTCATGACGGCACCCATTCACTGCAGATGATCCACTGGTGAGCAAGTGAGGTAATGCAAAATTTCTCCAAATCTGTTCCAGTGTAGAATAAAAACACACACACACACACAAAAAAAACACACATCTATGCATGGTTTGAGGGTGATTCATTCTTATTCTTATTATTTATTTATTTTAGCAAATTTAAAATTTTGAGTGAACTATTCCTTTAATATGCATCATATTGAAACATATTGAAACATTTTATGCACTTTATAACAGTTATTTTTAACTTACATTTTAATTTGTAAGTAAAAAATTCCCTATTTTTCTATGTGTTAGATTACTTGACTACAAAATTACTTGAAATGTAATTTTGTTTAATAATTGTTTTGCAGAACAACAATCCAGTGGTGTGACTTAAAATGCAGAATTACCAAACTCGCTCAAGCACGTCATTAAAATTCCTCTTAACAGCCCTAAACTGAGTTGGAGAGTGTTTATTCACCATGCTGAATTCATTTTAAGCCACAACAGCTTTTAATGAGTCAGTGTTGCATATTCTCCTACATAAACAGTGTAGATTGACAGCTATACTCCTGTAGGAGGATATGGTATTTACGGCAGGAGAAAGGAGAAGAGGCGCGAGGTGTGTTTGAGCCCTGACTGCTGCTGTGGTATGTCATGTTTAGCCCCAAAGGGCCAGGCCTCTTGATTTAGAAACATCCTCCTGACAACAGAAGTATATCAGAGCAACAGTGCCTTCATCCAGCCTTAAGATTTTTTTTAGACTTAACACTTTTATTCAGCAAGGATGAATAATTTTTTTAAAATACTATTTTAAATATGATTTTAAATTTGTATTCATCATTTCACAATATTACTGTTTTTTACTTGGTAAACATAAGAGATTATATACTTCTCACTGATCCAAAACTTCGAAATGACAGCGTACATAAATGACTTTTATGTGTATATTTGCAGACTTAAAATACAGTGTGAGAACCTTAAGATATTCTAATTGGTCTGTTTCAAAACAGGGACTCAACTGTTTCCTTTTCTCATTGTTTCTGTTCATTTTCACAAGCCAGTATTTCAAAAGAGACCAAAATTTGTTAACACAAGTCCTATGCAAACTGCCCCCATATGCTCAGAATGTTATGTTCTGAGGTTTAGCTCCGCTGACTGACATTTCCAGAATTCAAAGCGGAACTGAGGGCTTTCACGTTTATTATAGCACCAGAGGGGTAAATATCAATTTAAAATGAGCAATATGACACACACATACTAATATATGTACTGTACAAAGCCAAGAAAAAATGAATGCCTGCCATTTAAACACTAAAATGAAATTATTTAATATTTTATTATTTTGACAAGTATGTCACAATTCACTGGGCTGACCGGCTCTGTTTGGCAGGGGTTACTATGGCTGCACAGATGCTGAAGGCAAGAACTAAATATACGATTTGCTTAGTGTCAGCAGCACAATAAGCCTGCAGCCATAGTCAGCCACTGCTATTGTCACCATCTTAGATGAAAAGCTATGAAAGTTATGAAAAGTGCTGTGATTTAATAATAAATACCTGGCAGCTGCAGGGAGACACACTTTAGGCTGGGGTTCCTGCTGCTCTCAGAAGGGGGTGCTATTTTACTGTACTACATTCTGATGCAGATGTTGCCGGAGTTAGGGACAAGTGTTCGACTGGCATCCACAGAACAACCTGTTCATCTCAAATTCTGAACAGGAGTAGGATAACTATATGGAGCCAAAAGAGTCTCAATAAAGATAAATGCACACACTACATTCACATATGCACACACAGGATTCATACATGCACACACATAATTCATAAATACAAACACAGGATGCACAAAATTCACAAATGCACACACAAAATTTAAAAAGCACAGAAGATTCACAAATGCATACAAAATTCAGAAATGCACACAAAATTCAGAAATACACACAATTCAGAAATGCAAACAACATTTACAAATGCGCTCAAGATTCACAAATGCACAGGACAAGATTCAGAAATGTATTTCTAATGCACACACACATATATCTTGATTTACAAACTGCTTGCGGTCTGTGAACTTCACTGCATTTGTGTGTGAATTTTGAGACTCCCCTGACTTGGCTCGACACACAAATGCCTTTTTTTAAACAGGGAATGATCTGCAACCAATCAGATATCTCCCTTGTTTTAGCCAATCACAGGAATGCACCCCATGTGGGGGATTGTTTACTTATAAGCCAATCAGCGAACGACTCACTTTCCTCAGCAAACGACTCACTTACCTTACGCAGCCAGCGACCCACTTTGCGCAGCCGGACACCCACTTTGCGCAGCAGGAGACTCACTTTCCGCAGCCGGAGAGTCACTTTCCTCTCGCAGCGAACGACTCACTTTCCTCATGCAGCGAACGATTCACTTTCCTCATGAGTCATTCAGCGAACGACTCACTTTCCTCTCGCAGCGAACGACTCATGTTCCTCACGCAGCGAACGATTCACTTTCCTCACGTGTCACGCAGCGAACGACTCACTTTCCTCACGCAGAGAGCAACTCACTTTCCTCAGCGAACGATTCACTTTCCTCACGCAGCGATCAACTCACTTTCCTAAGCAAACGACTCACTTTCCTCACGCAGCCGGAGACCCACTTTTCGCAGTCGGAGAGTCACTTTCCTCTCGCATCGGACCACCTACTCTCTCTTCATGTAGGGACCGAATATTATAATTAAAGAGACTTCTATATTGCATCCAAAATAATATTTATATATATTTAAATATTCAAAAAGGTGTACTTTTTTTTTTACTTTCATTAAAATATTTCAATAAAATGAAATAATTGCCTATTGCAAATTTATGAATCCATGGTTAACTTTTTTTCTGCAGTCACTGGGCTATATGTATTGAGACATTTTTAAATTTATATTTTGTAAAAAATAATAAAAAATAAACCTGAATTGTATTCTAAACATCTGTATTTTCATACAATTTCATAAATAAGTAGGCTATAATATGCTGCACCACAGACATATTGCGCTGTGTGAATGCGTTCATGTGATTGGCTTATAAGAAAACAATTCCCCACGTGGAGTGCGTTCTTGTGATTGGCTAAAAGAAGGGAGATATCTGATTGGTTGCAGATCATTCCCTGTTTAAAAAAAGGCATTTGTGTGTTGAGCCAAGTCAGGGGAGTCTCAAAATTCACACACAAATGCAGTGAAGTTCACAGACCGCAAGCAGTTTGTAAATCAAGATATATGTGTGTGTGCATCAGAAATACATTTCTGAATCTTGTCCTGTGCATTTGTGAATCTTGAGCGCATTTGTAAATGTTGTTTGCATTTCTGAATTGTGTGTGTATTTCTGAATTTTGTGTGCATTTCTGAATTTTGTATGCATTTGTGAATCTTCTGTGCTTTTTAAATTTTGTGTGTGCATTTGTAAATTTTGTGCGCATTTGTGTATCCTGTGTTTGTATTTATGAATCATGTGTGTGCATGTATGAATCCTGTGTGTGCATATGTGAATGTAGTGTGTGCATTTATCTTTATTGAGACTCTTTTGGCTCCATAACTAAGACATGGTCAGCCAGAACTCTGTGATAAATGGCCCAGTGCCAACAGAACAAAGCAATTTAAGTCAATTTTAGCTCATTTATAGGCACACAGGCTAACACAAGTAAACACAAGTTTCCCAAAATTAGACCTCTAACTTTATTAGCGGCACAGATGTTTAAATTATACCACAGCAGAGGGAAAACATATAGATTATCTTAGTTTTAACATTTAATAATTCTTCCTTTTATGATGGACTTAGTCATAGTCATAAGTCACAGTCATAGTCTAAGATTGAAATTCTAGGCCTGGGAGAGGGGTAAAAATCCACAAGTCAAATGAAAAAGTAACAAAAAATCATGATGCCATAGTAAAAGATTAAACATGACCTCCGTAAAACAGTGAGCAAAAGAAAAAAATTATATAACAAAAGAAAAATAGAAAACAAAAGTAAGAACAAAGCTCTCAGAAAACGCTCAACTGTAACAACATGCTTCCACAGAACTGTTAACTAAAAGAACTAGACAGTCATAATTGGGTTATTTCCTTCTTTGAGAATGTTGCAGACCATATGTGAGAGAGAGACAGCAAAAGACAGAGAGAGAGAGAGAGAGGGGAAGAGGGCAGGTTTGGCAGGTGTGTGGTTTGGACTAGTGCTGCTCCACCATTCCCGGCCCTGTGATCCCTGTAATTGGATTTCCTGCACTTGGCCAGCCACCAGCATTAAGAGTCCGTCACTGTTCTCGTGGAGTGTTTTCACTTGTGTGTGTGTTTGTTTATCTATGTGGATCACTCCGTTGAACACAACTGAGGGCATTCAGTGGATCGCTGCTATAGCATTCACTAGGAAAACTCAACAAGCCAAACAGCATTGCAGTAAAAAAGCGGGTTTGTGTTTATATGGATATATTAGATAGCCTGCCAAACTGGCTGAGAGTAGATCTACCAAATCAACAGCAGTCGAGGCCCAGTGCATTTCATGAATGACTTTTATGCAGATGGTGAAATTTAATTTGCATTGTACCGTGCAAGTCAGAATGAAATTCTAATGCAATAAACCAGAATTTTCTTTAAATTGGTCTTGAAATGGAGAATCAAAATATTCTTGATATTTACACATAATTAGAGGTTATTCTAAACATACTGTAATTTTCAGAAATTATTAGTTTCTACCCTTCTGAAAGGCCTGGATTTGAAATTGGGGAATCATGATGCCACTATTTCCCAAAGAATATTTTAAATCTTAATTTACCCCAAAAAATTCATTTTTGTCCATATAATATAAAATTATTTTGAAGAAGATGTAAATAAAAAAACTTATTGGAGTATGTTTTCAAAAAAATACTATTTCAGTCTTTCTACTTGAAAATGTATATTTTATTCAGTTTCATTGTTTTACCTGCTATTCTAATTATTTGTGATATGAACTAACAATTTCTGAGTGAAAATAGTTTCTACACCATTTTTTTTTTTGTAGTGTGCAATGTAAGTCAGTATAGGGTCAAACAAAACTCTGGATCCCATTCATTTTCATTGCATGGACAAACAACATTCAACAACATTTAAAAATATCTTCTATAGAAAGAAAGACAAACATTTTGAAAGACATATGGTTGAGTGTATTTATGTTTTGGGTGATCTCTTTTATCCATGTAAGTCTTATATCCTTCACTTTTCCTTCTCTTGCTCATTTTTAATGTAATCCAAAGGATATTTAGGGGTATGGACCCCATCAAAGGCTGATGGTTTTCTCATGCGTTTATTACTGCTCTTGACTCTCATGCAAGTGGTCATATGTTCTGCAGAGTCACATTGCCATTTCTCCCTCAGGCCCTGAAAGAGCCTCCACTTTATTAAAGATGCATCAAAGAGAGACTAAGGATTTTCCCACCATCTTAACCCACAGAGGATCCAAGCTATATCCACATTCAGCCAACAAAGAGCTTTGCTGTGCATAAGAAAAAGAGTAATGCTGCTTTTGGGAAGATCTAACAAGCCTGACAGCTATTTCCATGTCCATAAACTATGATGTGTAGAAATGCAGACATTTAGAAATGACCTATTACAAACACTAGAGACAAGGAGAATTGTTTTTAAATTTTTATGCAGTGAAGCTAATAAATAAATAAATAAAATCATAATTTTGGCCCAACTGAGATTTTACCATTCCAGTGTGTTAATCTGTTAATCTGTTGGAACATGAAATCTGCATCTCCATAAAGTTGGTCAGCAGCAGGAAGCATGAAGTGCTCTAAAACTTCCTGGTATACGGCTGCGTTGACCTTGGACTTTACACTGGACAAGCAACATGGATTGTGTGCCTGTCCTCTCTTCCTCCACACTCTGGGACCCTGATTTCCAAAGGAAATGCAAAATTTACTTTCATCAGAGAACATAACTTTGGACCACTCAGCAACAGTCCAGTCCTTTTTGTCTTTAGCCCAGGTGAGACGCTTCTGATGCTGTCTGTTGTTCAAGAGTGGCTTGACACAAGGAATTTGACAGCTGAAACCCATGTCTTGCATACGTCTGTGCGTAGTGGTTCTTGAAGCACTGACTCCAGCTGCAGTCCACTCTTTGTGAATCTCCCCCACATTTTTGAATGGGTTTTGTTTCACAATTCTCTCCAGGGTACGGTTATCCCTACTGCTAGTACACTTTTTTTCTACCACATCTTTTTCTTCCCTTCGCTTCTCTATTAATGTGCTTGGACACAGAGCTCTGTGAACAGCCAGCCTCTTTTGCAATGACCTTTTGTGTCTTGTCCTCCTTGTTCAAGGTGTCTATGGTTGTCTTTTGGACAACTGTCAAGTCAGCAGTCTTCCCCATGATTGTGTAGCCTACAGAACTAGACTGAGAGACCATTTAAAGGCCTTTGCAGGTGTTTTGAGTTAATTAGCTGATTAGGGTGTGGCACCAGGTGTCTTCAATATTGAACCTTTTCATAATATTCTAATTTTCTGAGATACTGAATTTGGGATTTTCCTTAGTTGTCAGTTATAATCATCAAAATTAAAATAAACATTTAAAATATATCAGCATGTGTTTAATTACTTAATATAATATACAAGTTTAACTTTTTGAATGGAATTAGTAAAATCAACTTTTTGATGTATTCTAATTATATGACCAGCACCTGTATGGTGGAAACAGGAGGGTTCCATAATTAAATGTGTTTAATTTATTTAACAAACTTACTGTACTTTATTTAACATTAACTGCTTCATTCTGTTCTCCTTCAGTTCAAGACCATCAGAACAGAGCAATTTTAAGGGCATCAGCTAAGCTACATTCACACAATATTAAAAGTTTTGTTAAATAATTCAACAAAAATAATAACATGATATTTTAGAGCAATCACTGCAATATTTAAGATAAAATGATAAAAAAAATATTCAACTTAAAACTCTAAATGATGCATAAAACTGATTTTTAAAAAGACTTTTGATTTATCAAGCTGCGCCAAATCAGAATGCAGAGGGCAGTTCATCTAGATTTATAATTGAAATCAAACTCCCACTCGACTGTAACCCGACATGGCGCCCTCCACTCATTTCATGCCCTGAGTGGATTTCACTGTGCCTCAGTTTTGAGCCGTAACTGAAGAAAACCAGGCAGGCCAAAATAAGGAAGTAGGATTAAGGAGTCAGGCATAAATCGATAAGACATAATGGAAGGCTAAAAAAAAAAAGGTGCAGAGCTTCAATTTCACAATCTGCTTCTCTGCCTACACACACACACACACACACACACACACACACACACACACACACACACACACACACACACACACACACACACACACACACACACACACACACACACACACACACACACACACACACACACAAACTTGCCCGAACACACTCTTAATCTCACACACAGGCCTGCAGCCAGGCCTGATTACTCTTCTTTTCAGGAAGGATTCATGCAGAAGGTGAATATCCAGCTTTAGAGAAAAGCTCTGGAGTGTTTACGGTGGGTGCCGCTGTAGATGACCTACCAGTGGGGTCGACAAGCTTAGACACAGAAGCTTAGACTCAGACACTGATACACACACAACAGTACACATGCACTCTTGAACTGTGTTTTTGCTCTCTTTACTTCACTGTCTGCTCTCATGGATGTAGGAATCATTGTAACTTTCTAAGTTTGACCGCTCCCAACGTTTTGGGAGATAATCATTGTATTCTAACAGCTTTGTTTTGCTTGGCTTCGGTGCAAAGTAGGAAAACAGTAGTCCGCATATGTAAAACAATGGCTTTACGACTGAATGGCAGTAGCCTGAATGAACACGCAAATGGTAAGTAGTAAATCCATCTGTGATCTTTTTAATTGTTTAAAAAAGTAAACATGCTAGATTGATGTCTTTGATCATTGCACTTAGCATAGTTGTTTTAATGCGAGAGCTCATCCCCTAAAATAGCTAGAACCCACTTGGCTTCAATTATTTAAAACTACTGTGTGAATGTTACTTCACCTAATTAATATTCATGAGACAGGATAATGAGGTTTTTAATGTGTCTTCCTCAACTCTTTAGATCAATTCTGCTCTCTCTATTCTCTATAAAACATCAGAAAAATGGTAAAGTGTGTAATTTCTGTACCACTACTAGGACCAAAGTGTATTGCAATTTCTTTCTTTCTTTCTTTCTTTTTTTCAATGGCCTGGGATAACAATATTGACTTTGGGGTGGACTACTTCTTTGGTCAGTAAGATATTTTTATTTATTCATTTATTTTTAAGAAATGAATACCTTTGTTCACCAAAGATGCATTAAATTAGTCAAAAGTGACAGAAAATACATTTATAATGTTACAGAAAGAAATAAATGTGTAATACTGAAAAAAGTATCACAGTTTCCACAAACATATGAAGCAGCACAACTTTTTTCAATGTTAATAATAAGAAATAGTTTTTGAGCATCAAATAGCATATTAAAATGATTTATAAAGGATCATGTGACTCTAATGACTAGAGCAATGAATAGAGCAGCCTTTGTGAGCATAAGAAAAAAAAAAAAACACCTTACTTCATTATATAAAACTAATACTTAGCCTAGCTCAGATAATTTGATATCAGAGGAATTAGAAGAGAAATGGTTGAGTTCATTTTCTGGCATTTGATAGCAAACTGCCCAGGTTGTGAATCTGAGGATCTGGAGATTGAGCAAAAGTCTCCACTGAATCTCACTGCTTTCTAGGAGAAATAATGAAATATTTATGTGATCTTAAATGTAATTTTTCTTTCCTACACACCAGCCAGTTCCTCTTGAGTTGAGTAAAGCCCCTGGATGAGAGCTGAATATGGAAAGGCAGCACATCTGTCATATCGAGATCCTCAGTGATCTCAAATGCCAATAACCTTCTACTCTCTGGAGGGCCGTGGCACTGCTGGGGCAAAGCAAGCAGCAATAAGCGCTAATGCTTTTCTGTTTCCTCCATATTTCGATCATGCCAGGCTCATTCAGGGTCACTTTGTATGCATCCATGCCCTGCTTGCAGCACAAACACTCAGTGCGGTCCTTTCCATGGACAGGCCTGCAGACTTTTACATGTGCTATATGCATAATGCCTGGTTGGCCGTCTCTGTCCCTGCACTCCTCCATCAAGTGATTGATGTTTTGCTGTCACCAGCCTCTGAGAAAGCACTAAGCGAGTCGCTGCTCTCTCTGGACGGTCTCACCTGAAGCTTTTTTTTCTATTTTTATTTAAAATGGAGGAAAGAGAACAAGATTTGCTTCTACTCACAGTCCAATGGAAGGGTAAAGCAGTAGGGTGTAAAAATAATGGGTTATGTATGGATTCTGGAATGTGTGTAAATGAGAGAGCAGGGAATGTGACATCCTCTGCCTCACCGTAACCCTCACGTTCCCTCGTGCCCCTGAGATGAGGACAGAGAGGCTGCAGGACGTGTGAATTTGACAAATGGAGCCACTAAGCAGCATTCCTTCCCTCCGTGTGTGTCTTCAGAGCCCTTGAGAGATACACCAATGACTGGGGAGACAGCTGGGGAACACACTCCTGGCTCAGGATTGTGTGTGTGTGTGTGTGTGTGTGTGTGTGTGTCTGTGTGTGAGGGTGTAAAAACTGAAGAAATTATTTCCTGCTACCCAGAACACAGTATTCCTAAATGCTCATCACATAAGGATAATCTGGATAAATTTATGAACCAGAGATGCACATAGAACACAACTATGAGGCACTCCACTATCTTTATATTAACTTTCTATTTATGAATACCACATTATTTGAAAATCTAAAGTTATATGTATATATATATATATAAATATATATATATATATATATATAATCTAAATATATATTATAGAATATAATAGAATATTTCAAAATCTTTACCGTATACAATATAATAATGTTTAAAGAATTATAAGTTTAGAATTATACAGTATTATAAGTTTATAATATAATATATTACAACATATAATAATATATAATATAATATAAATTAACTATTAAACTAATACCAGTATAAAGTCTATAGTTATATAAAGATAGTTTAAATAATTAAATCTAATCTTATCTAGTAAAATATATTAAAAAAATAAATGTGAAGTCAAAACAAGAACAAAACACTGAATATGACAGGAAAATACTAGAATATTTCAAAGTCAATTAATGTTATATTATAATGTAATATAAAAAAGTAAAATAAGCAAAAGTACATAGAATAGATTATTGTTATTATTCTAAATAATCTACAAAATAAAGGTCTTATTTGTCAGTACTAACTATTGTTTTAGCTCATATCTTTAATAGTTACCAAATTTGTGCTTACTGATTATTAATTATAATATAATTTCATTTGTTTTGGATGAGACAATAGATGTGTGTCATGACACTGACAGAGCAATTAGTTAATCAGAGCGACACATTCATTTTTTTATCTGATGAACACCTCAGAGAAGACATATGAGCAAAAGTATTAAGGTGTAAAAGAAATGATTAAAGTTTGTAAAATGTTTGTGTATGCATAAAAACCATTAGCTATTGTAAATGCTGAATTTGTTCTTTTCTCCTCTGGCCTTCAGTCTCTTTAACAATCGACTGGTACAGAAATGGGAGACAAAGCACATAAAAACAGCATTCAAAGATTTACACAGACAATACATTACAGAGCGAATAATCGTTCTTCAACAATGAGCCACTTCAGGAAACATGAAACACCACATTTAACACAAGATTTATCCGCAATGGTGTATTTTTGCGCTCTGTATTGCCTATTGTGCAGTAAACAGTGTGAAGGAGCAGCCAGTTCGGATTATAGGGTGAAAACGCAATCTGCATGATAGAGATTTGCCTCTTTTGCTTCTTTTTTTACACAACGAAAAAAATTAAATCCTCAGTTATGCTGCGTCAAGTATAATCTAGGCATTTTTGCGGGAAATAGGCTGTAAAATGTCAGTAAACAGACATTTATAAGCAATTATGCAGAATGTTTTAATTCGCCTGTGTTTTGTTTTTCTTAAGCTTCCATTTGTATTCAGCAGAGAACAATCAGCAGAACATATGAGGCGAATGTATTACAATCAGTGCTGCAAACAGACTTTTCTTTGTCATTTCATCATTTCTTATTCGGATATTCTGCGGTTTAAAGTTAAAATGCTTTAATGATTTTTTAATGATTTGTTTATGACAAACACACAACGTTTCACTTCACAAGATATCAATTGATGGACTGGAGTTGTGTGGATTATTTGTGGATTATTGTGATGCTTTTATCAGCTGTTTGAACTCTCATTCTGATGGCACCCATTCACTGAAGAGGATCCATTGGTGAGCAAGTGATGTACTGATAGATTTCTAAAGTGCATGCTCAGAACTTCCTTTTTTTCCAATTTCACACTACACAGCAGTAATTGCACAACCATGGGATTCAGAGAGAAGCAGGACAGACAGACAGACACAGAGAAAAGGATAAAAAAAAGGAAGAAACAAAGACAACATGAGCCAGGCTCTTACATTTCAACTCCAGACGGATGAAATCCGTGTTTCCAAGGTTTTCCAGGAACACGCCATAGGGAGCGGAGGTCTTGAAGTAAAAGGAGATATCAGCACTTGTTTCTCCTTGAAAAGTGGAGAAGTGCAGGTACGAGGATGGCGTGTTAAATGATGCCGCGTTCCAATAGCTTCCTGTAAAACAGATTAGAGAACAGGCTGAAAGTAAGTTTCAACAGTTCTGCTTCTGAACTCTGCAGTCAAGGTCCTTTTTATCCAATATCTGAACCTGAACAGCATTAAACCACCATGAAATTCACAAAAGCAAAGCTTTCGCTGACACAAAATGACTTACTGCATTGCAATTCTGCACTGTGTCCAGTCTTCAGCAGTCTCATATACTCAAAGAAATATCTGAGAAATGACCTGTATCATCAAAAAACACTTTGGAGGAAACCACCAAACATGAGGAAAACAACAATTCAATCATACAAGCCAACTCTTTTCAAAAATCTGAGTGGAGTGCACCATTCAGGGCTTTCGCTAGTTCATGCCATAACGTTGGTGAGTGGTCTGTATGTAACAGCAGTTGTCTGTAGGGGAATGGAGAGCATGTGGTGCCTTAGAATTATTTCAAAGCCAACTTGCCAACATCTTCCCTTTCCAGCAGTTCTCATGGTTTGACCCCCACCCATCTTGTAACAGAGGCACACTGAATCCCCACTTATCTGAGTGGAAGAGACAAAAATATAGTGTCATTTCTCTCTAAGATGAGAGTAGTGCATTTTTCAGGTAAGGGGGATATTTTGGGTGATAGCTGAGCTGAGGGATAAAGTGAGAGATCACTCAAAATCAAACACAAGTTTGAGGTAAGCTTATGTTTAGCTCAAATATATCCAGAGCTTGGCTGTGGACAGTTATTAGACAATCTGTGGCAGGGTTTAATGTGTGGGTGATAATATGCCAGCTCCCGTTTCTCACATTTTCTCTACATCTCCAAGTAAAATTAAAAATAACATTTGCTACACTGCATTCTTGCATATAATCCCCGATGACAAGTATGCAGTGTTTTGGATGCTAGCTTTTGTGTCATCTGTGATTCTACAGACAAAAATCAGAAATTCATGGTTAAAGAAAACAGGTAAAAAAAAATTGTATTTAAGACAATATTAGGTAACTAGTATAAACAGCAAAATTCCTCTGCTCAACCAAGTTTAGCAGAAATACCATTTTAGTCTACTACCTAAACCAGCTTTAAATTAGCTTGGAAGTTCAGCAGGGCTTGTTCATATGCACTTTCTATTTCTGATATATTTTTTTGCTCTGCTACTGGCTATATGCTAAACCACAAACACAGAGTGACAGACACAAACACATTGGCATTAATAATGACTGAGACTAGATTTATCCCTAGACATTTATTGTGACACATGTGCTTTAAATCAGAAAGCTAAACAATGTCAGCGCTCTCTGCTCTGATATCGTGCATAACACACAACTGTATGCAAAGAAGAAGTAGAGCAGAAGACAGAGAATAAAAGATCTAAGGAAGGAAAAAACAGAATGTGATGGAGAGGAACAATGTGACAAAGGACTGGAAAGATATTAGAAGATGATGTCATCTCAAGACAGATGGAAACAAAGAAACGGAGAAAGAGAGAGAGACTACACTGTAAAAAAAGATTTTTTGGATCACCAGGAACAGGTTAGCATCACTAGGATCTATAACATTCTGCATGTTTTTCCATTTATAGCCATTCAAAAAGCAGCCATGCTTTATATAAATTAGACGTGTTTAATTATATTACTGAATGAATCCTTAAATACACACTTTTAACAATGAACAAAAATATATAAAATGAAAATTCTTCCACAATTTATTCCCCTTTTGTTGTTTCAAACCTGTATGCCTGGCTTTCTTCTGTGGAGCATAAAATAGTTTTTGGTGAACTTCCCTTTTTTATAAATCAGAAGTTGTTAACTATTATTGTTATTGATTATTACTATTATTGCATCCTTAAATACACAAAAGGGGAAGTTGTGGCCTAATGGTTAGTGAGTCGGACTCGCAATCAAAGGGTTGTGAGTTCGAGTCTCAGGCCGGCAGGAATTGTAGGTGGGGGGAGTGCATGTACAGTTCTCTCTCCACCTTCAATACCACCACTTAGGTGCCCTTGAGCAAGGCACCGAATCTCTGTGTAGCTGTTGCGTGTGTGTGTGTGTTTGGCGCCGCTGGCGAGTGTGCCGGCATGTGTGTAAAAACACTGGCTCTGATTGGCTAGCATGAAACACATGACTCTGCCTTAGCCAATCATAATCGCTTATCTCGTTATTAACCCACCTGCTCACTCGCTGTGTGAGCCAGGGGTGTGTTCGGATTGCATAGTTTATTAAATCAATGCATAGTAACGCACCGCATTTAACGTTCAGTAATGTTAACGGCGTTGTAGCGACGGGAAAAGTAATTAGTTAGATTACCCCGTTACTGAAAAAATAACGTCGTTACCTGACGCCGTTCTTATAAACTCCATTTTTCCAAACACTGAGTTTAAGCATGCATCCAGTAGATAGAAGATTGCCTTTGCATCCATATCACACAAAAAAATCTGACTGCAAGTAGTTACATTTCTGCAGAATCAGCAGCTGCAAAAGCATCACTGCTGTGTAAAGCTACTGGTGTGAACCTGCAAAAAATGTTCACTCCATCAGCACTGAATGCCAGAGAAGTCAAGGTCCCATTCCTTTTCTTTCTTACAGACACCTATATCCCGTAAATCTCTTTCTATACAAATAATAATAATAAAAAACATACTAAACTTCCCTCAATGCTTATTTGTCCCTGTACTCACTAGTGAATAATTCATTAATGTGTTTCTGTGGCGACTGGAGTAGGAAGAAAAGCGGAGACGTTCATGTGCCCATTAGGGAGGTCTGAGCTTATCACACCAGCACAGGAACAACTCTTTTATTCGAGCTTGCTGAATGTTATAGACTCTCAGTCTGTCCATCTATTAACACCCAATGTTCCAGCACATACTCATTTAATTATTCACCGATTTGCTGAATTTTCAATGGGAGACAGTGTGGGCCAACGTGGGCCGCTTTTTAATTCAGGCTAATAAGGTGGTACATGTGGCTGATTAAATATGGCTCCTGTCAGGCAACAAAAGGCAGTGAGGCAATTCATAGTTCACCCTGTAGACGAGCTTCGCTGTCCTTCCTCAGTGAAGGATTACAATCTTGTGTTCGAAATACAACTGATTGTTACACTGATTGTTTCAAAGCATTTAAATTTCACACGTCACTTCTGGTTAGGATTTTTTTTCTTTTCGGATGAGAGCTTTGAGATGTCCAGATGTGATTTTATTTTTTTTACTTATTCAATAAGATTTGGAGTGTTCTTGAGCTGTGATAAAAGTGAATGAATGTTTGGACGTTCGCTGAGAATTTCGCTTTCACAGAGTCAAGGACAATGACAGTAGAAATGTTTGGCTGTGAAGCAACTTCAAACAGATTTACATTGATGTTGAAAAAAATGAGCACTGGATTGAAAGGAAGTTTAGATGACAAATGCTTGCTGATTATCAATTGGCTGACTGAGCATTACTCTTTGCCAAATGTTTCATTCAGCTGCAGTAGCATGTTCCCTATGCCAAATAGTGCAACTTGTAAAGCTGGACGTAACAGCAGTTCATTTGGACAGCAAAGTGGAAACCTGTTCCTTTGAGGAACCAACATGAGTCATCGCTAGAGCAAGAGATTTGCCTTTAAATGGGGATGTAATAGCAGATGTGGATATAAAGCTAGAGGCAATTCTGCAGGGCCAGAGCTAAATCCCCAAGATGATGCTGGACAAAAAATCCAAACAAACAAACAAACAAAAAAAGTTCTAAACAATAAACTAAAAGAAAACAAAAATGGCTTTGGTTTTGCTCTTTTGAATAAAACTGCAGTTGGCTGCTGATTACAATATCTTTCGACCAATGAATTTTAATGATTTTTTCCCATAACTTTTCCATTCATATGTTTATTAATGCCTGACACGTATACTGATATAAAAATAATTACAAATATTTTGAGTAAGAATACACTCCCAAAGAGCAATTTCTAACCAACACTTTACTTACTAAATTCATAATACTAAAAAAAAAAAAAAAAAAAAAAAAATTAACAGTTAACAATCAAAGTTACATTTTTAGGCCTGAAAATCAATCAGAAAATTCCATCATATTTTTCAGGTTTTCCATAACAATTTAATAGTTTTACTTTGGAATGATACATTAAATTGATCAAAAGTGATAACATTTTTTTATGTTATAAAAGATTTATATTTCAAATAAAGTATATTAATTCAGTTAATCAAAAAGAAAAGGAAATAAAAGGTTTCCACAGAAATATTAAGGAGCACAATGGTTTTCAACATGGATAATAATAAGAAAGGTTTCTTGAGCACCAAATCAGCATATTAAAATGATTTCTAATGGATCAAGTGACACTGAAGATAATGATATTCAGCTTTGCATCACAGAAATAAATAAAATAAAATCTATTAAAACAATATATATATTATATAAATATATATATATATATATATTTTTTTTTACTGTATCTTTTTATCTAATAAATACAGTCTGGGTGAGCATAAGAGATTTCTTTCAAAAACATCTTATTGACCCAAAACCTTTAAACGGTAGTGTACAATTCTGTGACATGCAAAAAATAGCTGCTTCTTGAGGATTTCACAGCTTGGAAGTGTGTTTTGAAGCAAACTATCTGGCACAACTGTACAGATGCACAACTTAAATAATAATGAAAGAATAAAATCACTTCAAATGCTTTCAAGTGGTGTATCATAGTGCAGCATTATCAGGAGACCTACAAACAGACTGATTGCAGTTGTGAAGCAGCAGGGGAAGACAGAGGGGAAGATGGATGATACAAAATATTGTAAACAACCTGCAGCCTTCAGCCAGGAAGTTGGAAGTTGCAAAATTGTTCACCCTGCAATATGACCGTGACCCCTGTGCAGCTGAAGGACCACGGGAGGGTGAAAGTTTTAACCACTTTGATTCAAGTTTTCTTAAAACAATTCATATCCAAAGCACCTTTATGGTGATGGGACTTATAAACTGTGTTGTAAAAATTATGTTTTCTAAGATCATTTAAGTATTTTTATTGTAAAATTTCACATTTAATTCAACGTTTAACTTACTGTTTCTTTGTTTCTAAGCTATCATTTCTGGCCAAAATACCAGTCCATAATTCATTATAACATTTAATTCCAGTGAAAAAGTCCATGCCCTATTCTCAGATAAACAGATTTGTTTAGAACTGTTTGTGCTGGTATCTTTACATATTTCTCTCCTGATTCAGACAAGATGAATTTTTCCGCTGGAAAAAGCAATATGGATAGAGGACTTAAAAAAACATGAATGATGTTTTTTTCCATCATACAATTAAACAGACCTTCACTTTACTTAATGTTGATTGATGGACTTGAGTCATGTGTTTTAATTGTGAATTATTGTGATGTTTTTATCAGCAGTTTGAACTCTCATTCTGCCGGCACCCATTCACTGCAGGGTCCACAGACAATATATTGAGTGATGTAATGCTAAATTTCTCCAAAATATCTAAATTTCTGATGTAATGCTTAAATTCTTCTCTGTTTGGATGAAGAAACAAACTCGTCTACATATTCTATGGCCTGAGGGTGAGTACATTTTCAGCAAATTTTCCTTTTTGGGTGAACTACTCCTTTAAACAGCTTAATGGTTAAAAAGAAAAATATATATATTAAGAAGTGTATCTCCCACTGAAAGTATATATTTGTTTTCCAAAGGACTTTCATTATTCTTCCGGGGTTTCACTCTAAGAAACGAAGGCATGAAGCAAGTGGTCTCTGAAGACCTCAATGCTGTTCAGGTGGGGTGTTAAAATCTAACATGTGACAGACAGCTCATTTATCAGCAGCACAGATGCTGTTTACCTTATACAGACCCCAGGAGTGTGACGGCTCTGAAATGTGTTAACAGTCAACAAATGAGGGAAATTAGGTGGTCCAAAAATAAAAACCCCAGAAAAAGTCACAGAAAAGTTTCAGAGATTCAGAGATATTCAAACAATAGATTTTTTCATATTTTCATTAACAAACAAACAAAACAAAACAAACTAAAAAACTATATATATATATATAGGTAAGTACAATGCAAGTCAATAAATCCCCTTTTTAAATTAGACTCTGAATCTGATATTTTCAGTGTGGTCTGAATGTCTCATCTCTGTGTTAAGGTTATTGCACCACATCATCATCAGTGGCATTCACGCATCTGCAACACAATTACATTTCCAACTTAATGAACAAGACATTTGAACTGCAGCTGTGATGAGCGATCACTTGACTCAGTGATTCCATTTTTACTTCTGCATCTGAGCATGAGCACTCACGACAGTAAAGACAGACACTCAGCACGGGGTAAAGCTAAACACACACCAGTGTTTGATTCAACCCTCTTTCATAATTGCAGCCGTGTTGATGCCACAGTGGTGAGTGGGCACACATTAGATCACTCCTGTGCCGGCTGGATGGTCACAAGCTCTCTCAGGCCTCTATTAAACAGTAGGCTCCATTGAGACCAAACACAAAGGTCAGACTTCGTCACACATGCTTTATATTTGACATTTACTAAGCACTTGCTCTTTCTTTAAAGCTGACTTCCTCACTTTCTGTCTCCCTCTCTTAACTGGCAACTGGAGTAGACAGCTCTACTATAGCACATCGACCGCATGAGCCACACTTGTAAACAACGGCAGAGCAGTGATGTGTCCAGAATTTTTTTTTTTTTTACAATGGCATATGGAACACAGACTCACAGTAGCAAGAAGCATAACCCACAATCACTGATGATCATGATAATAATTACTTTTTATAATAATAATAATAGTAGATATTTTAATACTTCAACATGTTTTTAGACATGGGAAGAAAAAATTATATATATAATATTTTTCCATGTTTTCGAATTCAATTTGCACACTGTTATGAGAAAGTGTGGCATTACAGAATTTAAAAGGTACACATGTCTAATGTCACACTGATCAAATCAAATCAAACCGGATTTAGATAAAGATATGTTTTTAAAGATGTTAATACCTTGATACATTGATAATAAAAAGAAATGCTTCTTGAGCAGCAAATCAGTATATTAGAATGATTTCTGAAGTGACACTGATTATTATCATCATTAATATTCTTATTGTTATTATTAGGGAATTTCTATAACTGAATATCTTTTAAATTAACCATGAATATTAACATTTATTATTATTATTAAAATTATTAAGGACACAAATCACACACGAAAGACACTATATAATAAAAATATTGTATTTCATATATTGTATATTTAAGAAATGTGAGCATTGGTATTTTCTTAGGTAAATACATTTTCACTTTACAATATTTCACAGTTTTATGCTCAGGCTTGTTTATTTGCATTTAATTACCATTTATTTCTTCTACTTCTTTAATAATACATTTAATAAATGTAATGATATACATACACAGTATATATATATATATATATATATATATATATTTCAACAAAATGCTAAATCAGGCTTTACTAAGTTCCACCTCTGACTTGGGAGTCGACCAATCACAGTTGATCATTTTTGGAATTCTGGACACATCCCTGTAGCAGAGAAAGAAAAACTCAATATCAAGTCATGAACAATACCATGGCACCTGTGCTGAACTCCACACCTGAATCCATCAACACAACACTGCATTTAGAGGAACTGAACATTATACTCACAAAGGGACAAAGATTGGATTTCCGAGTAGAATAAATGCTCAGACCTAACAGATGTTGCAGTCTCAGGTCATATCCTGGCAGTCAGGAGTCATTAGAATCAGTTGTACTGAATTAAATGGTGCTGGTGCTCTGACATTTGAATGACAGATCAGTAAGCAGGCCTGTTATTGACTCTGGGTGCTGTTACTCACTGTCAATCTCCATGATATTCCTATATGAATGCCATAGAAAATACAGTTTTCCTCTTTTTTTTTCACTATATCAAATGCTGAGGACTTTCGTTTAAAAGAGACTTTAATTCTAAGCTTCTGACTGTGGCCTGGACTTGCATCAATGGTGTGATAATTGATTTCACACCAACAAGAGTTTAAGATACACACACTTCCAGGGTCCAAAATTAACACTTACAGTAGGACGAAGAGCCAAAAGTGAATAAAATCTGGCACTGTGCAATTGGCCCTGAATTTGTTGCAAGGTCCAGTAGATCTTTTGACCAATTACTTTTTTCAGTCATATGTTTATTGATATTTGACATATATCTTGATATTATTAATATAAGAATTATTAACAAAAAAAAAAAAAACTTATTGAGAATGCACTCACAAAGAGCAATTTCTAATCCAATTAAATATTTTATTTAACTACAATGTATCTACATATCATCTATAAGTACAGCTATACAAATTATTTTTACAACAGAAAATTAATTTTAAAATAACAATATCATAATAGTTAATAATCAAATGTAATACTTTTACTCAGCAAAGATGCATCAAATTAATCAAAAAACAAAAAAAAAAAAACATGGTTTCCACAGAAATATTAAGCAGCACAACTATTTTCAGTGTTTATAATAATAAGAAATGAGCAGCACACACACAGTTTTATGGCCAGAAAGTAATATTTAGAACTTGTAAAAATGTGTGTATGGCTAGAAGTTTATTTTGGAGTAATATAGCATGGGAAAGAAAAGATTTTTAACAGTTATCAAAATATGATCAAACAACCAGAGGCTATCTAGTGTCTGGTCTATAATGCCAACAACAAGACAGGCAGGGACAAAAAGCTTTGGTCTGTCAGCTGGTACAGATGCACTCTAAATGCAGCAAAATCTGTGCTTTCCCATCAAAGCAAGCTCTCTATGGTGAGCCCAAATCACAGTTTCACCCTGTGGACTGACCCAATAGTGAAGTGAGAGAAGGAAAGAATGTGTTTTGCAGGTGTGAATGGTACCATGTGTTTCAGTAAAGAGGTTTTCAACAGCATCCAATGATGCCCTTTTGACAGGATCCTGGGATGTGTGAGGTTACTTAAGTATAGAAAAATTCTACTCCCTTTATTTCCAACCCAGCTGGTGAGGTGGTAAAGAAAGTTCTCAGACAGAAAGTTAGAATGTCAAGATTTGTGCAAACTAAAACATGTACTGTATATTCTTGATATTTTCAATGTGTTCTTACACACTAACTTGACATAAAACCAACCCCAGAACATCAGAAATGTCATATTTTGATTATAAATTAATCATGTCAGACTAAGCAGCATGAAAATCAAGATTTGGAACACTTTAAAGCCCTTATAAGACACAGTGAGGCATAATAGTAGCAGGATGTACAATGCTCGAATCCAGCTAACCCCCAGAATTCATTTAGCTGCTCATCTATTATTTGACAAGATATGTGGTGCTGCCAGTCCACCAGATGGCACCTTTACAATAGACGGCTGGATCAGAGGTCATTAAAAAGTGTTTACTGGTGGCACAGTGATGAATTGAGCAGAACAGTGTCAGATTTTTCCACTCATCTCATTAACTACGATAGTTAACCTTTGTCTGGGTCTAGGGCAGATGGACAGCAAACAGTTGTAATCTAAATTACCCCATGAGCTCATTAATGTGAATAAAAAACACAACCGCCAAAAACTCTATAAACTTTGCGGCTTGATTGGCAAACTTTGGCAGTGCTAGAGAAACAAGTCCTCTTAGTTTACAGCAAAGAATAAAAGTATTTTATTTTATTTTTTCTATTTTCTAAAGATGAGATGAACCCCTGCTGAATACACCCTATGAATGAGACAGACCTTTTCTCATAAATAGCAAAGCTGTCATTTGTTATCATAAAAGTTGAAGCCAAATGTCAGGTGTACTTCTTAGTTGTTAGCAAGCACCTATTGAAACTTTTCTGTGTCAACAGCTCTGAAGAGATGCTTTAAAATTGTGTGGCACATATGAGTGCATTTCAGCTAGCAGGGAACATTCACAGTCTACAAACAGGTCTTATAATGGAAATCGTTTTTCGTTCTAAATGAAAATTAATCAGGAATAGAAAAAAAAAGATTCAGGAAAGTAAATATTACATTAATTTAAGTCAGAAGCAATACATCTCAGTAATTCAATATTTTACAGATATACATTATATCAAATAGGTAGTGAAGAGAGAGACATTCTTAGGGTCTGGGTCACACTTTAAGATCACATTTTCTTCCTTCATATCTTATTTAATACGGTTTACTACTACTTTCATGTTACTATCTACAAGTTTACTTTGTGTTTCATAATAGTTGTAATCTTTAAATTTTGGCTATAAAGTTTTTGAAACGTTTCATATGCTGTATTAATTCATACAAAAATAATAAGTTGTATTAATATTTCACAATACATAGTAAAATGTTAATAAAATTTAAAATAAATTTTCTATTTTAATATATTTTAAAATGCTATCCCTGTGATGGAAATCTGAATTTTCAGTAGAATTTTTCAGTAGAATTTTTACCCAGTTTTCAGTGTCACATTCTCATATGCTGATTTGGTGGATTTCTAATTTCTTAATTATTATCAGTGGAAACAGCTGTGCTGCTTAATATTTTTTTTGTGCAAACCATTATACATTCTGGATTATTTGATGAATAAAAAGTTCAAAAGAACTGCATTTATTTGAAATAGTAACAATGTAAAAATTTTAACTATCACTTTTAATCAGTTTAATGCATCTTTGCTGAAAAGTATTATGTCTGAAATGAAATGAAATAAAATAAACTGTCCCTCCCTACATTACATTACTGGTAGAAACAGGGGCGTAGCACCAAATTTTGGGCCCTGGGTACAAACCATCTTGCTGGGCCCCCAATACCATAGTGATACCAATGGGTAAGGTATTGAATTTTTATCATAAAAACACTTAAAATGTAAACAAAATAGGCCACACTCTGATTAATATATTTTTGTTTTATTGTCGAAAGTACTACTTACTGAGATGACAAAAGGTCTAGCAGGTCCAAACCTGGACTAAATCAAATATACTGTAAAGCAGTTCTGAAAATGACCATACCAAATGAGAAAAACTTTGGTCTGAAACACAAACTAAATAATGTCAGGTAAATGCCCATTGACGGGTCTTTGCATGCGCAAATTTGCTGATCAGGTCTTTAAAGTCCAGTTTTTTGCTAGCATTTGAACAATAGTTTTCCTGTGCTTATCAGTAAGAGTTGTTGGCCATAATCCTGGGTCCTCTGACAATCCCTCTCCAGTATCCCTAAGTCTCTCATTCTCTTCTCTTTCCTCTTCAGCTCTGTCCTCCTGCTCCTGACTACCTTCATCACATTCTTCACTTTCCCTCTGATCACTTATATGAATATCAACCTCATCTTCTATTTCTGCCTCTGCTACAAGAGGAAATAAGCAAAATGGGTACATTGTTATTGTACACATTTAAACTTTAAACTGTAAACTTTAAACTGTAATTAGTAATTACACTTTAAAGTTTAAATGTGTACAATAACAATGTACTAATTTTGCTTATTTCCTCTTAACACTTAATTACTAATTACTAAGTGTTAAAAAGCTCACCTTGTCTCACTGTCACACTCACATCCACCTCACTGTCACTGCTTTCACCTAGCCATGATGAGGGGCCTGCTGCTGCAGGGTCTGACTCTGAAACTGAAATATATGGCTTCAAATGGTTGCTAAAATATCCTTTATTGTCACAATACCTTTTTTTAAAAGTGTAGGCTAAGTACAAGATAATTGATGATTATTTGTCTGTTTAAAATAAATGCAGACTAGACTATAGAATCACAGGGTAAACTAACCGCCAAACTAGACATTCAGGCTTTGAATTATGTTTTAAAATAAGTCATTTTTCAATCATTAAGATGTGCATTATTATACTGAGAACAATCCTGTACTTAATGTAAGAGCGTGTGCGAGCTAATTTGCATAACAATGCGGTAAAATAGGCGCTAACGATCTGTGTTTTCGCGGGTGTTAGATTTTGACAATGGAGGGAAATATACAGTGTTTTCATGTAAACTTCTGACTCTGAGAGTGGGGAGAACTGCAGCAGAAGAGGAGACAAGCGTTTAGGCAGCTGCCTGGAGTGGCAGTGTGTTGAGCTCCGTCTGCTTCTCACTCCCTGTTATTTACGTAAGGGATAATGTATAACGTTAGATTACATTATCCTCCGCTTTGTGTCGGGGTCCTGTTCAGCCTGTCGGGGTTGTTATTCGCTATAACGACCGCCTCTCTATACATTATCCCGCTTATTACATGGCTACCCACAAAATAAATAAATAATTTGCCACGAATTATTGATTTAAAAAGGAGTTTATTGATTTAAAAACGATTGTATTGCTTCCGCCAAAGAAAATAGTCCATTCCGCGTCCATAGCAACGCGCTGTTTTTCATGGCAACGGTCTGTTATACTTCGCAGCGGTCTGTTATCAAGAAATAACAGACCGCATTCTACATTGGAATTCAGCCAAGCCATGTAATAACCAGAAACATTGTTTGCTCGCTATGAAGGGTGTGATACTATAAAGTATTGGTATATTATTCATAAATGCAAACATAAATGTATGCTATTCTACCGGGAGTAGATATTTATGTTAAAACAATGTCAATGCTTGATGATGCATTTGGAGCTCACCTCTCTTTTCAAAAAAATTTGTGAGCAACTGCTTGCCCTCATTTGCCCTTCTCTCTTTATTCTGCTTCTCTTTTCGTTTTTGAGCCCCTGGTTTTCCTTTCTTAAGGAGAGACATGACTCTTCACGGCTCACTCCAGCTCCTGTCTCATCAACTGATTCTATCACCGCGGGTCCGCAGCAGAAGCACCTGACCTGCGGGTCGTACCATTTGCATTGATTCGAGAGGGGTGTGGGGCCCTGCACAGCATGAAAATGACTTTTTTATACCAAACCAGCGCCTAACTACAAGTTTAGTTTTGCACAGGAACTTTTTTAGTTGTACATAAATGCTATACAAATGTTAGTGCATGTATATGTATGTATAGAAAACTGACTTCTAAGGCCCCCCCCCCTGCCTCGGGCCCTGGGTACTCGGTACCCTTTACCCCCCCAGTCCGACGCCCCTGGGTAGAAAGAATATATATATTTTTTTACACAAGAATTTAAGGTAAAAGTCTATATATAAATAAATCTACTTGAGAAATATTAACTGGAGTAAAATGTGACGACTAACCCCTGTCTCCCACAGTTAGGACATGCTCACCTGCTATGTGCAGATTTCATTTGTGCATACTTCTCGATAATGACACAAACGGCAGGCTTCCTTCCAGCTGGAGACAAAAGAACCTTTTATTATACATGTAATTCACTTTCAGTGTCCAGTAGACCTGAGGCTCAGGGTGATATTAATAGATTTCACAAGCATTATAAAAGTGACATCACTCCAGAAAAGACTGAATGCATAGTGAATCACTTCTCCCCGAATTCAACTGATCTAATGCAGTCGGGTCAGGATAGTTTCTGGGAATTTGGGCACATCACATCCTAACACACGTCAGATCCCGAATTAGTCCCTTATTAGTCTCCAGGTGCAAACCAATCACGAATGCATGAGAAATGGCACAGAGAGCATGCCCAGTGATTCAGTAACTAAGCAACACTGAACATCTTAATCGCTAATGATAATTTACTGGTCGATTTAGTAGAAATCATTGCTATTTTTGATTAAACATATTTTTTCTCCTACCTGCAGCTCTCCTGTTTACATCATGTCTGGTTAAATACTAAGCTAGCCAAGAGAGAATTTGTGACTTCAGCTCATTCTTTTGGCATTTTTACAAAATGTCAGGGTTCTTAATCATGTGCTTCCCTGTCAAGGGAACTTCGAACTGCGTCCTCTGAGGGGACACTATGGGGAACACCTCGTCGTGACCCGTATCTGAAGCATACTTTGAAAAACGCTAACGTGTTGGCCGGCGACAGCCTCTGACGTCACTACCAGCGCGACTATAAATACGCGCCCGTAGGACCCGTCACTTATCTTCTTCATCTTCATTGACTGCTTTGTTTGAAGCGTGCATCTGAGAAACGACCAAAACGGTAAGAGCGATCTATTATTGTTGTCATGGCATCCACTAGCAGGCGTTTAAACAGTGTGTGCATCCGTGTCAGTGTTATTTAACACCTGACGACACACACACTCTTTGCGTCTCTTGTTTGGGCGGAGAGCACGCCTGTGGGGGAAACGTCCTCTCTTAAATCTCCCTTTTAAATCTCCCTCTTTTGCCATCTAAGCCCCTCCAGGATGCATCCCGCTTAAATGGCAAATCATACGTGGCAGCAGGTCAGGCTGTGGCTTCGTTGCACACGATGGCAGTGCTTCAGGCTTACCAGGCTGGCCTGCTGAAGGACCGGGATACAGGCGAAGGTCCAGGTACGAGCCCGAACAACAAAGGGGTCCTGGCCCATCTCGATCTGAGGATCGGACACGGGCGCAGAAGGCTAGTGTCGCAGCTCGCGCTCCTACCCTGCCTAAGGGCAGGGGCAAGGGGAATCGCGGGTCACGGAGAGGTAAGCAGGGTCTGAGGGATGTGATTCAGATGAGAGAGCAGCGTCCTCGCCCGGATCAGAGCGATACCTAGTAGCTCCGGATGTTTTTAACCTATGTTTTAACTTCTGTTTTTATTCTCCCCTGCCTAATTCCCCTGTAGCCACCAGCCCTCCACCTGATCGAGTTATGTTGCTGGTGGTTATATGTCTACTAACAAACTCTGTGAGTTTCCTTTACAGTGCTCTAGGTATTAGGTGGCCAAGGTCACAGGCTTTCGGCAGGCGGCCGCACCGCGTGGGTTCCGCCCCCCTGGGGGCGCGACACCCACCGCGGAGTCGGACCCGCGTGTGGGAGGCAAGTGCTCTGCGGTTGTCCATCGCACACCCCCTCCCGAGGAGCCTGGTTGATCATCAGAACTGGCACAGCACTGTGGGGAATTTCATGGATGTCCGGCCAGGTCACCCTGAGGGGCCGCCTGGCCGCTTGGCGCATCCGGAGAGGTGGTAGTTACGGAATTCTTCTGTATGTACTGCCTCAGGTGATGCTCCCCTCGCTTGAGGGTTGGAGCTTGCCTCTCCGGTGCGATCCAGTGCCTCTGCGATGCTTAGGAACCTTTTTGTACACACGCTAAGCCTGTGTACTTTCTCAAAACCACATGGTGGTCAGTGTGCACGTGAACACTTTGCGCACTGTCTGAAATCTACGTAAGTGGTAAGTGTGCACCCAAGACTCTGCGCACTTTCTGAAATCCACGTAAGTGGTAAGTGTGCACGTGAGATTTTGTGCACTTTCTGAAATCCTGTACGGTAGGGGTTACGCGCTCCGCTTCATTCCCTTTCTTAAGATGATTAGCCCTGGGTTCCATGGGCTTCATTCAACCAGTGTGTATTTGTTATACACCTCAAGCATCGCTTCCCTCAACATGAGGGGCTGGGTGGACTCCCACATATTGTGGCTATCAGGTAGTAGGCTCCATCAGGCCTCTCTGATGGTGAGCTCCCACATTCTGTGGTTGTCAGGTAGTAGGCCTCACCAGGCCTCCCTGGAGATTTAGCTCCCACATACTGTGCGTTTCCACTAAATAGCATATTGTGGTTTTCAGATAGTAGGCTTCACCAGGTCTCTCTGAAGGCGAGCTCCCACATACTGTGGCTGCCAGGTAGTAGGCCTCACCAGGCCTCCCTGGAGATTTAGCTCCCACATACTGTGCATTTCCACTAAATAGCATATTGTGGTTTTCAGATAGTAGGCTTCACCAGGTCTCTCTGAAGGCGAGCTCCCACATACTGTGGTTGCCAGGTAGTAGGCCTCACCAGGCCTCCCTGGAGATTTATCTCCCACATACTGTGCGTTTCCACTAAAATGCGAGCTCCCATGGTTTGTGGTTGTCAGGTAGTAGGCCTCACCAGGCCTCCCTGGAGTCGAGTTCCATATTACTTTCAGTTTCCACTTGAGGTGGTTATCTGGTAACAGGTAGTAGGCCTCTCTAGGCCTCTCTGTAGGTGAACTTCCACATATTGTGGTTATCAGGTAGCAGGCTTCACAGGTCTCTCTGAATGTGAGCTCCCACATACTGTGGTTGTCAGGTAACCTTTCAGTACACACGCTAAGCCTGTGTACTTTCTCAAAACCACATGGTGGTCAGTGTGAAATCCACGTAAGTGGTAAGTGTGCACGCAAGACTCTGCGCACTTTCTGAAATCCACGTAAAGTGGTAAGTGTGCACGCAGGATTCTGCGCACTTTCTAAAATCCTGTACGGTAAGGGTTACGCGCTCCGCTTCATTCCCTTTCTTGAGATGATTAGCCCCGGTGTTCCTTGGGCTTCATCCAAACGGTGTGTATTTATTGTACACCTCAAGCCCCCTCAACATGGGGGGCTGTGTGGGCAATTCTCGCGGTAGTTTAGCAGCGCTCCCCTTTTCTGAAAGGGTCACCTATGAGCATGCTGCTCGGAGCTCGGAGTCCTCCTCTCATGGGAGACTGATTCTCGGTTCTTTCAGAGCGCTCCAGTACTACATACTGTTTTGAGACACACTGTGAGAGCAGACATCCTGCTGAGGCAGGGGCTGAGGCTCGGGGAATGGCGCCTTCGCACCAAGGTGTTGAAGCAGAGTTGGAGAGGTTGGCCAGACTTGGGTGGATCGGTTTTGCGGCTCGAGAGAGGGCCCTACAGGTAAGTTGGGTATGTAGCTTAGGCCTTTGGCCGTAAGGGATAATGTCATAGACAGCCGTCGAACCGCCCCAGGGGCAACTCCCGGTGAAGTGGTAGAGTTGGTACTTAGTGTTTGCAATGATTCTGGTCTGCACTCCCCTCAGCATGGCGGCATGGGTATACTGTTCCCCATAGTGTCCCCTCAGAGGATGCAGTTCGAAGTTCCCTTGACAGGGAACGTCTCAGGTTACGAATGTAACCATGGTTCCCTGAGAGGGAACGAGACACTGCGTCCTCTAGCTCCCTGCCATGCTTCGGACGCAAGCTTCACGAAGAAGATAAGTGACGGGTCCTACGGGCGCGTATTTATAGTCGCGCTGGTAGTGACGTCAGAGGCTGTCGCCGGCCAACACGTTGGCGTTTTTCAAAGTATGCTTCAGACACGGGTCACGACGAGGTGTTCCCCATAGTGTCCCCTCAGAGGATGCAGTGTCTCGTTCCCTCTCAGGGAACCATGGTTACATTTGTAACCTGAGACGTTCCAAGATATTATGGGACAGATTAAAAAAGAACTAATCAATCACACATTTTTATGCAATTAATTGCAATTAAATGCATATTAATACATTTATGTTATCAGAATTTCACATTGAACCTCCAAATTAATAGAGAAACAACATAAAGATTGTATATTTTAAATACGGTTTAATGGCATCTTTTTACTAAGTAGCCTTCTGTTAATGAAGGCCAGTATTATTGATACCAATAATGTTACTGATATCTCTATTAAATTCACTTTCCCTCAATTTTAGCCAATAATTATAGTCTTTCAACAGTATAATTGAAAGCCATTATTTTTTAACACTTAATCGGCTCTGAAAAATATGACAACTTTTAATTTAAGTGAACTTAAAACAGTCTTCACATAAACTATAAATTGTATATGTATAAACTATAAAATGAATATAAATTAATCTTTACAAAAGTTAATCAGCGACTAGAGCAGTGGAGTGATTTCTCCTTTTTCTTTTGTTCTTTGATTTACATCAATGACGGGCTTCATCAGATTTCACTTTAAAAACAATGCTATCTCTTTAAAACCTGATGCACATGACGCAGATCTGACCCACATATTCGCTTTTCTCCCAACATTTTACAGTCATTTAGGACTAATTTAAGGCCGTGTTTAAGAGGTTACTCTCCATAACCGCACATTTTAACATAATTGTGTGCATTTTTGTTTGCTGAAGCGGCTCAGCAGCGTATGTGGAAAACCAAAAACGCACCTTTGTCCAGTCTCTGTGCTATTTCTTGCTAGAAGATATGACCGATAGTACAGTCATTATACTCGTTTAAGTCAAGTGTGCCGCACTAGTGCTCAAAAGTGAAGCCATCGCATTTTGATTGCCCACAGGTGGCTGGTCCCAGTATAGTTCATAAACCCTGCCCTCTCCATGTAATCTAATGGGACGTGGGACAAACTTAATAATTAAATTTCACTTTAAATATTTTGTTTTCAAACATGGTTTATGTCATTTGATCTTGCTGATGTAAGTTAGGGTGTTCATTTTTAAAATAAGTTTGGTTTTAGTTAGTTATGTGATACTATAAAAACGGGAGTGTGGCATCATGATTGACAGTTGAGACTGACAGCTTCTCTGAGCGAACTGAGGCGCCAACGGACTTTTTCGGGATCGTCAGGAAATGATTGGAGCTGTATTTACTTTATTTTAGCACAAACTTCTAGTACAAAAAATCAGCAGACAAAAATTGGACCAGTCAGGCTAATTTAAAAAAGGGACGGGGCATGTGTTTGCGATTGACTGTGGGAATGTGGGCAGGACGCGGATCCACTTTGCTTTCTACTGCGCAGACCCTGGTCCCGAGTTCCCTACTGCACAGACTCTGGTCCCAAATCAGCGCAATATAGCAGCATCCTATTGGTACAATGGCAGTTTCACTTTTCTTTAATGGAAGTGAATGAAGGTGCGTCCTCCATCTTTTTTACAGTCTATGGTTTAAGTGTTGGGCCAGTGTTGCCACCTTGTGGACAAACTAATTAGAGCAAAAAGATTTGAGGCATGCGCTCAACTCTTCCAACAGGCTGGATGAAGATGATGGGTGGGCCGGATTAGGGCTGCGGGCTGCCAATTGAATAGCCCTGTTATAGGACATTTCAGAATGATAAATTGTGTCAAACTCAAGTTATTCACATCATCAATTCATAATTTTGATAATTTTTAAATTTAATGACTTAATCATTTAAACCACTCATATAGTATGGCCCCAGTTGCACAGTGTTAAACTCAAATTCTACAGTTGGAGCTTGATCAAAGTAGGACTCCAGTCTGACCCCAAATTTAGGTTTTAACTGCAGCTAATACCATTTTTTTTGCAATGAAGATGGAACTTCCTATCAGCGATGATGCTCACTCAGCTGTAGTTATTTGTGAGTCACATAATTATATACTGAACATAAGTCTTAACAATCAAACAGGAAAACTACTCAGATGTAAAATGTCTAATGCATCGTAATGAGACGTATTCAATATTTTTCATATATCATGGAGTTGCCATCACATTGCACATGGCACACTAATTTATAATTTCTAGAAACAGCTTCGTTAGGCGGGGGTACCATATTCCCTTATCACTGACAGGTTATCTATCTTAATTAATTTGCAAAGCAGCCAGTGGTCTTAAGTCACAGCACATCATAGCCAGGCAAGATGCATCATTAAATCATAATTTTGTTTATTATCTTTATTACTTCTCTTGGTTATTAATGAGTATTAATTATGCAACCTGCCTGAAAATGATGGCGCATGTCCTATGCCGTGTCACAGCAACGGAGATTAATTGATTTGAGTAAATGAGAAACCCACCTTTTTTTTTTTTTTTTTGAGAGCACAAGCTAAGCTACTAATCCAAGGTTTTTCCAGAGAAAACAGCATCTGAGAGATTACAGAAGCAAGTACTGTACACAAATGACTGGACACACTTCTAATTACCACGGAACCTTTGGATTAATCTTGATTAGATTAACTTTAAAAAGGATGATATAACGATTTCTTCTTCAAAATATAACATATTCCAGACTAAAATTATATGTTTTGTTTGAACAGCCCTAGATGCCAATTTATAGCTTAGGTCAATGGTGTCAGTTTGTGGCAATTTCAGTTTGGTGTCACTAGTTGACATCACTAATCACAGAAATGAAACAATTTGCCTTTAAATGCCAGCTGCTTAGACTGAAGTGCATCTGTCTGCAAGACTACAAATTACTCCCACTACAAATTAACGATCTATGCCAACAACCATTGCAAAGAAAGAATAATATAATATACAGTGTATGCACAACTAAAAGGACCAGCCAGATATTGCAAAAACACCTAAAGACTAGCCATTAATCATTCTGATTATTAACCTCTTCACTGTCAGAGAAAATGTGCAAAAATTTTATCTTTAGGGGTATAACAGCTTTTTTATCCATAAAGGGTGCAATTACCCTTGTAGGATTATCCTTGAACAGTCCATTTCTTTAAAAGAACCCAACACCGCATTCCACAGTTCAGAACGATTCCCCATCGAAACATTAGTGCATCATAAAACACAGTCATGGTGCCAAGATGGCTAAAGGAGATGTCACCCCCTCCTTTCCCTTCTGTGCCTATCTAATCTCATACCAGCGACGCCAGGACAGCAGGAAAAGATTTCTCTTTGTTCCCCAAACTTAAGACCAAATGGCCATGAAACCCTGTGGTGACCCCAATGCATAAATCCCCAGCCTTATCGTGAAAGGAAGGATACTAAGGAAGTTTATACATACACATTCCTGTGATGGCAAAGCTGAATTTTCAGCAGCCATTACTCAAGTTTTCAGTGTCATGTGATTCTTATGAAATCCTTCTAATATGCTGAGTTGCTGCTCAAGAAACATTTCTAATAATTAACAATGTTGAAAGCAGTTTTGCTGATTCATATTTTGGTAGAAACTGTGATACATTAAGTTAAAATGCTTTAACTTTGGCAGCATTACAAAAAATAAACTTCAAACCACGCTCACTAAAGAATGCTCACTTAAAATAGTTCTTCTGTAGTGGATGTGTTTTGTATTCTTACAGGGCTCTGCAAATATTCAGCAATATATAGACATAAACAGAAGTCCCTTCAAAGCAAGAAAAAGTATCTGAAATGATCTCAAGTTTGATTTCTGAACCTAATCGGACTGGTATCTGGTTTCTCATATTATTTTTACATTAAGACTCCTAACCACATTGACATTCAGCCTGTGCATCCAATTATCTAATTTTGAGTCTTTGCGGTAAATAAATAATGAGTGCAAAAATAAACAGGTCTTTAGGGGATTGCTGGACCCATACTAGAAGGCATTTGCAGACTTGAACAGAAACCCAGCAGCGGTAAGATGCACACTGTCCAAAGACCTATAACTTTCTTCTTGTGCACACGCAGGTGTCTAAGAACAATATTTGTATGCAGAATTACCATAGTGAGGCTGGCATTCTGCATTAATGTACTACTACTCTGCTCCCTTCCTACCAAGGCCTTGTATATTTGAATAAATTAATAAATAATAGCAGACCCAGCCCTGTGTGGTGGGCACTCGCCATGATTTGTGGGAACCCCCTGACGAGCAATGATTATGTTTCCAGACCAGGAGGTGCAGTATTTTCTAAGAGGATCCATGCACTTTGTGAATGCTAATTGGCACAGATAGCTGTGCAACTGACATAAAACATCATGGAAAAAAAGTTAATTAGCAGAGAATTTCATCTGATTATTTGCAGTATCCTTATTTTGGGCACTGCTCTCCTGGTGTCATTTGGGCATAAACGCTTTGGTCAAGGGCACAAAAGTGATCTCAATATTTCTTAGCAAAGGATAAGCAAACAAAATTGTGATGTACTGACAATCTCTGATCATGTACTGTAACAGCTTATATAATCAACTAATATAAATATGTATATGTCCATACTGTATGTTCTTAAAGCATATGTCCAGAAGTTGGAAGAACCTATTGAAAAACATAGTATTACATGACCTCATTTACAAGAGAACTGAATAATAGGACAAATATCTTCCAGTCACAGGTGTGTGGTAAACAGCAGATGACGTTCTTGTCTTACAGGTGAGTGTAATCGAATGCACCTGATCTAAGTAATAAGCCAGATGCAATTAACAGGAATAATGAAGCATAAAAATGCATCATTTCACATGGTGATGATGGTGGGGGATGTCTCTGTATTTTACCCTTTGGTTCTCAGTTTCGCACTGCTGAAACTTAGGCATTTGTAATTTCACCTGACTCACGCCTACCTCACAATTGATGAGAGAGAAAAAAAAATACTATCATTTTTATAAAGATATGGCAAGCTGGCTGTTGACACCAATTTGCCTCTGTGGGATGTAATGATGATTGAAAAGCTCTGATTGCCGATCACAACTTCAGGACGGTTAAGCTGGAGACATCTGTGCCCCTTTCCTCGTTCTCTTTCAGAGTGCTGCAGACAATGGGCTTACCTTTAAAAATGCTAAACATCTATTTAAAGAAGATGCCATTAAAACAAATCCTTTGGCAATACAGATTATTACAACATATTTCAACAGCGGAAGGATTTTAATTGCAAGGCCACCATGTGAAGACATAAAAGATTCATATCCTGGTACACAGTAACTACCAGAAATTTGCTTTCATGAATTGCAAAGGACAAAAAAAATAAAAATAAAAAATACAGCAGTGCTTGCTCAGAATAATATGCACACAACATTTAACTGTTTACTTAATTTAAAAAAGCATTAAAACCACATAATTAGTTGTCCATGTTCAGCTGTTTGTTTATTAAATCCACAAGCTGTATTCTGTATTCTTGTGAGCCGAAGCTGGATATTATTTAAGGAGAAAGAAATAGACTCACGGTCTCCATAGCAACGGAGAGGTCCCACGGTCAGCTTGGCCTCAGAGCCGGGTCGATTTGTGTCCCCAACAGCCACTTGGCTGACCGGTAAGTGGTCTTTATAAACCAGAAGCCCGGAATCGTCCCTCCTACCAAACAATATAATTCATAATAAATTATGATGTAAAAAATAAACATTTTCTTTTTTCTGCATCAAAGTACTTAACCTTAAGAATCTTAACTCTCCTTGTTGACAAGATCTAATAAACTCATTAAAGCTTTAATACGCAAAATGTTTGTTTTCTCTCAAAAGCAGCCATCTGACATTGATGACTAGCTGTTTAATTACAGCAATACAATTTGTTTAATCAGTGGAAAAACTCACTCCACATATTTTGCTAAATTAGTAAACATTAGTGAACACACACATACATAAACCTCACAGGTACATGCACTATACATCTATCACGGTGCCAATGCAACTGCAAAAGTCATTTAAAAAACAATTATGTATCGCAAACCTGTGGAGGAAAAAAAAACACCATCAACAATGTGGTTGGGAATGAAACATGCTGCTTTGAAATCCAATTTCCAAATTTGTATCCATTATGCATGGTGGTTCAGTTTGCTTGGGATTTATGACAAGTGGCGAGGGCATCACAATAACCCACTGTCCATCTGTGCATGGGCCATTAAGACATATTACTGTGTGTTCAGCTAAACCAGCAACGGAAGCAGCAAAATTCTCTCTTTCCAACAGTCTAGCTATATAAATATTTACAAAATGTATCAAAAATATGATGATGATGATGAAGAAATCCATCAGGAAAACCCAAATTCTAATATGCTAATAAGATACAGCTCATTGACTGAGGCTATGTTTACCTTAAGAATATAGTATTAAAAGATAATTTCCAAGCTCTTACCATAATGAAAGCTGTGCAAACAAACACAATGTACATTATACAACCACAAACACACAGTTACCCAGGGGCACATAAAGTCTGTTTGGTTATTACTTTCTACCAATCCATCCAATACACTTCCTGTGGAGTGCCAATGCTTTCAAATGCCTGATAGTCTATAGCTGTTCCAAAACCAAGTAAGCTGCCTTCTAAGGGGCCATTCACACAGAATGTGTTAAAGAATGAATTTAAAAATGCAAGATGCAGGAGTGTCGAACCATAGTTTTAGATTGCAGTGTCATATGAGAGATGCACACATTTCACCAAACAATAGAAAAACAGTAGAAAAGAAGTGCAGTGGAATATAAAAACACATTGTGTAAACGGCCCCTAAGACTGCAACCTGTCATGGATTTGAAATGCTCTACATACTGCAGGTATCACCAACTCCACATGCCACAGAAATAGTGCTTGGTAGAAGAGAACACAAGTTGATTTCAGTTGATTTCAATACAGTCTGACATTAACATGTTGCTAAGTTAATGGTGCAATACTCTGATATGCATTAAAATGTACAGGACAAGCAAACTCTGTGCCGAACAATTTTTAATTACCCTGAAATATTTTGTTCAAGGCTTTTCCACATGAATGATTCAGTACTACATGTGAGCACTAATTGAATAACTGGTCTAGTTAATTCCTGCCCTAATGTACAGTTAATGTATAGTTAATATAGATAGATTATATGTGGTTTTGTCATTTTCTGTATTGCTTTAATCCATTTTTACCTCAGTTTTTGTTTTGTAAATTTAGTACTTCAGTGTAAGCTTATGTCAGTTAGCTGCCAAGTTTTAATATTAACATTTTATTTATTTTCAACTTTAAATTACCGAAAAAGTTTCAGGTAAAGGGGATGTCTAATGCCATTTCATGAATTCAGACTTATTTACACTGCTAAAGAGATGGATTCTCATGCTAAACATGACCAAAGTCAAAAAAAAAAAAAGAAAAAAGAAAAAAGCTGGATGTATGACAGAGTATTCCAGGTTTTGAATAAGTTTCGGAAATACTTTTTCTTATTTTGACTTCACTAAAGTTTTTGTTCCGGTTTTATTTATGTCAATGTCACAGTTTGCAGACTCTTTAGCTCCACCCACGGCACGCCTCCAGGAGCTCGACTCTTTTCGAAGAGAAGAGAAGTGGTAAAGTTGTTTCTAACTTTTATAAATCTGATAAAACTAAAGACTCTTCTGAGATATGAAGGTACACAGTACTACTCTATAGGTACTCAAGATTAGCATGAGATCAGCAGAAACTGTGTGTGCTAGGTTCACTTTAACAACAAACAATGGTTACATCTGTAGAGCTTGGGACTTCACACGTTCTTGTGATGCCATCAGCCAATCAGTTGTCGAGATGTTATTATGCTGCAGATGCACAGTATTTAGTTATATATGACATATATTGTACTGCTCAGGTGATTGGCTCAAAATACAATTGTGCTCTGATCCAAGGAACAATGGTAATGGTAATACTAACAGACTTTCTCTCTTCTTCTCTTTGCAAATGTAAGATTGAGATTGGTGACTAAAGGTGGATTGTTTATCTCTCTGTTCTTTAACAGCTTACTGGCATTAACAGCTACTGTGTAAAGAGCCATTAGAACGGATGTAAATTAATGTGTCTCAAAGCAATACATACACACATGCATTACAGACAATTCTATCAGGGTGTCTGATGAATGACCTTGTTCCCCTCCTCTGCAATCCTCCCCACAGCTCTCTTTAGTAATAAAGCCACAAAACACACTAGCCAGAGCTTTTGTTGATGGAAATATCAGGGTTCAGCTCTACTTAAACTTCTTTATCAGTACAATCTGTTTGCCATTTGCACAAGTCCTGAGGTCGAGACAACTGCGTCACAAAGCAGATATGTTATTTAATGAATAGACAGAGACAATAAGGCAGATGCGAACATGACATGCTTGTCTCTCTTTAAGTTTGATAGGTGGACTGAGAAGGTCAGTAACTCAGAAATAGAAACTTAGTGCAAAGCTCATAGTCTCTTAGCTACTGGTTTTGCTGATCGCCATGGAAACAGCATATTGCTACTCAGATAATGTGTGGCTTACCACTGCTTCTGGTCGGAGTCACAGTTGCAGTAGTATTTGGAGTCGGTGCAGTTGCGCTCAATGCCACATGCACATTTCTGAATGCCCGGCACAGAGCCGCCCCAGTAAAAGTGCTTCTCGTTACCGCGGCCAACCCACCATGTGTAAGGCGTCCCATCTGCAGACACATAAGAAAAGCAAAGCACACCATTTATAATCATTATTCATTTTAACATATGTGAAACATAATATGTTAATGTTCTATCTATCTATCCATCCATCCATCCAACCAACATTCCATCCATTTATCATTCATTTTAACATATCAACTATTAAATATTACAGTAAGTGAAACATAATGTTAATGAGAAGACTATCTATCTATCTATCTCTACCAATAATGAGTATTTTAAATGCAAGTGATCGCACAGGTGTCTCCAAGTTAACTGTCATGCAGAATAAGCATGCTGCTATTCAGCTTCTACACTCTGTTTCTGCACTCCGCACAAACACTTGAAAATATGCACATTTAGTATAGACATTATAGCCTATACATGTAATATTGAGTGGCCCCCTCATTTTAAGATGGCCCCCCAAAATTTAAAAAATTTCATGCATTCCATGGGAATTGAACCCATGACGTTGTCATTGTTAGCACCATGCTCTACTGTATGAACACCACCACAGCTACAGAATCTATCACAGGACTGGATCTCTGAACAGCTGTTTGACGGCCGCTTATAACACGCAGACAACAGTAATAACAGTGCTTAAGATCTGAACAGTACTTTACGGTCTAACCCACAGATATGAGTAGTAATTCCATCTGTGTGTAAAGACACAACAAGCTCAAAGGGATTAACACTTGGCTCTTTGGGAGATCTAGGGGCTGCTGGACTGCCATTCTCAAGCACTGATGTGCGAGCAAATGCCAAAATCTGCATGCACAGAAGGAAGCAAGACAATCCAAACATAGTGTAGAGAGCTGGCAAGTGCACTAGATGCATACACACACACAAGCTTGTGACTACAGCACACACACAACATATGCATGCGCACACGCACAGGCTGAAACCAAACCACACAAGCACCCACTGTCTCTCAAAGTTTCCCCAATTTACTTCATAAACCTGCAGAGAGATGAATTGCAGATGGATGCCGCAACTATTTGAAAATCATTAAAACTTCACAATCATTGAGTTCAGCAGATGACACACTGTTGGCTACTGTCATCATATACAGGATGCAAGAGCCTAATTGCTTAAAACAAGCTTGATTCTGCAAGGCAGCTCCAGGGGAAATACAGTTAAAATGTGCTCTGTGATAGAGAGTTCTGTGCAAATGTTTGGTGTGTGACTACAGTAAATCTTAAGCTTTACATTAAAGTAAAAAAAAAATGCTTTGCTGTTGCAGAGTAAATTATATCAACAAAATTATTGATAAAAATTTTTGTTGAAAAAGGGTTCTGGTTCTGGATATTTAAAATTTTATTTATTCCAACTAAAACACACTGTTGATAAAATATATGAAGAGGAAAGGATATTAACAAACAATACAAGTACAATACAATACAATACAATACAGAAATGTCTTCTATAATAAAACATAAAAATAAAGAGTATTAAACAAGCTCTAAAACAAAGTTAATAACATTCTTTAAAGCTGCAACTTCTGAAATTTAAAAAAAAAAAAAAATGTTAATTCTATGTTCAGAACATCTCAAAATGAAAATCTGGTCAAAGTTTGGTCTTTTTTAACAATTTGACATCTTTTCATTGACTGAGGAAAAGTTTGGCACAAATAATATGCCATTTCATTACAAATGAATGTATATGACAAATATGATTTAAAAAAACAAATGTTATATTCTAATATGGATGTTAAAATAAATTGTAAATTTTAATTATAGTAAAAAAGAATAAAATGCTAAGTGTTTAAAAAAGCTCTTAAAAAAATTCAACTTATTTTTGTTGACAAAAATGCCACTTCATTCTAAATTAATATCTATTGCATGAAGAAATACTAACATTTTTGTACAACAAAAACAAAAATTGGTGAAAAATAAAAAAATAAATACTGGGGGATAAATTTATGATAATGATTTACCCCTTGTCTCCACAGATTTTAACGAAATAATCCCAAAAAGAGCAAACGATAAAATGTGCACAGTTTGAGCAGACAGTCCCATCAGCTCAAAGACGTTACCCGCACATTTTAGTCTCAGCCGACAGGGCTGACAGATACAGGAGGGACCCACACATGAAGACTGCAGGCAGGAAGCCAAGCTCCCAGAGTGGCTGAAGAGATGCCAAGCAGCAGCCAGACAGAGAGAACAAGTATGAATGACAAGAAAAATGAACAAACACCAGAAGAAAAAAAAACATCATTGCGATGATGGACAGTCATTATGACAGATGGTGAGTGGTCTCTGAAACACACCATAAAGCTGGTGCTCATGAAATGCTGTTGAACCAGGAATGCTGGGATGGATGCAGGTGCATAAGAAACATGGCCAAAAAACACACTTGTGCATGCCTCACCTGGCCTTCCGGGGGTCTGTGGTGATTTTCCCTCACCTCAGCTCACACCAGGCTCGATCAATCACTCCATTCTAAACACTGGCTAATCTAACAGGGAGATGGAGCTCTTTTTGTGCTCCTGCTAGGTTCTGAAACTGAGTTGATCATTCATTTGTAACCCAAATCCAATGATCATTAAACAGGTGTAAACAAGATTGGCAACTCCAGATTCTCTGGAAAGGCCGCAGGCTCAGTAACTATAAAAGCTGACGCTTTCTTTCCCCCCAAACAACAGAATCCTGGCACCAATATTTCAATCACTCCCAAAATAAATCGATCAGCAAGAAACAAATCTCATTTCCATAATTTCTAGTATAAAAGGCCAATAACAGATCATAACATAAATGTATTTATTTTTTGAACAATTGATGAATCGTACGGAGCCCCGCACGTGACATGCAGGAAAAAAATAGTAGGCTAAATCGTGCGCACGATTTAGCAAATTGAGGGAATGAATTAGTAAATCGTGCACACTATTTATAAATCGAGTGAACAAAATAGTAAATCGAGGGAACGCAATCGAAATCGTGTACACGATTTAGCCTACTATTTTTTTCCTGCATGTCATGTGCGGGGCTCCGTACGATTCATCAATTGTTAAAAAAATAAATACATTTATGTTATGATCTGTCTGAATATTTTATTCTGATTGGCCTTTTATACTAGAAATTATGGAAATGAGATTTGTTTCTTGCCGATCGATTTTTCTGGGAGTGATTGAAATATTGGTGCCAGGATTCTGTAAATCGTGCGCATGATTTAGCAAATCGATGGAACGCAATAGTAAATCGAGGAAACGCAATAGTAATTGAGTGCACGTTTTAGTACATTGAGGGAACTAATTAGTAAATCGTGCGCACAATTTATTTTTTCTTGCATGTCATGTGCGGGGCTCCGTAGAATCAACTGGGGTCGGTAAGACTTTTTTTTGCTGTTTTTTTTTTTAAAGTAAAAGCAGTAATATTGTTAAATATTATTACTATTTAAAATAAAAATGTTCTATTGTAATATATTTTAACATTTAATTTACTTCTGTCTTAAGTGTCAGAGAAAATGCTGATTTGGTGCTCAAGTATAATTTCTTATTGTCATTGTTGAAAGCAGTTGTGAAGCTTAACATTTTTGCTGAAACATTTAGTCTTTTTTGTCGAAATTATAAAAAATGACTGTCACTTTTGGTCAAATTAATCTGTCCTTGCTAAATAAAGGTATTAGTTTATTTTAAAAGGCATTCTTTTATTTATTTACGAAAAAAATCTTACTGATCCCAAATTTTTGAACAGTTGTTTTGCAGGTTCAGTTGTGAAAATTTACTCAACATAGAGTTTGTCATCATACCCTGTCAAACATCACTATTTTCCTGGGCAGCAACAATCAAAATATTTAATAGTTATTTTTGTAGCCAAGACTTTATGCTATCTGTTTATGCTGAAAATTACTTTCAAAAGCCAACTAGCCCTGTGAAAATAATTATTGGATTAAAAAGTGTGAAAACTATTCCCTATGTAGCACCTCCTACAGTCTATGTTTGATATTCATCCTGATCAAACCCCAGTTTGAATATTCCATTTCACTTTCTCCATAACAATAAGCTGAAGGTTAATTAGATTTTTGTAACAAATGAAAGCAAAGAAAAAGAAACTAACCAACAACAACAACCGTTTAGGGAAAACACTAAAAGAATCGGACTCGTTTGATAGATTCATACTGTATTTGCATGCGTATGGCTGCCCAATGAGCCCGATGTGCCTTGAGAGCCATTTTATATATGAAACGTCAACATTTCCAACAATTTCCCTCTCTCTTTCTTTCTTCCCCCCAAACAAGAGAATTCTGCCACCAATATTTCAATACCTCTAATACGGCAAGACACAAATCTAATTTCTATTGTTTCTAGTTCTTCTTGCCTGGGACCCACATTACACCATCCCTTTCGAATTTGCAGCTCTCTGTCACTTCAAAGGACACATCCCTACATCTTTATCAGTCCTGTCTCCTCTAAGGTCCCCTTTTGCCTCGTTCCATTTTATCTAAGTGATGTAAAAAAGAGTGACGTCTTTCTTCCACTCTTTCATGTGAGAAGGAAAGCTCTGTCACCACATGTAAATGCTGGGATCTTGGCTCAACACATCAGGATCTTGAATGACAGCTTAATTTTCCTGTCTGGAAGATCACAGTGGCGCGAGCCAGCTCTTTTGAGCCAGGATGGCTGTTCATGCTGCTGTCCATCGTGAAATGCCTGTCTGCCTTTTCCTGCAGCCTTCCCGGGGGAAAGTCTGATACGATAGCCAGGAAGAAGAGCTCATCAGACAAACCTAAATTGGGAGAGCACTGCCTTCCTCCTGGAAAAAAAAGAGGCAGCCCCCACATTGAAACCTGGCACTGATCAAAAATTCGTCTCATCATCAGTCTGGCTCAGGAGCTTCTCTCTGGAGGACATGGACGGCTCTTTTCACAAGTGGGGGAGATTACTGTTGCATAATGATTCGCTGACAGTACAACCCACTGTGTAGAATGAACACCCGTGGGAGCCTGGTATTGATCGACACTCTCTCTTTCCTTAAACAGAGAATGGTTTGATAAATGGGCCTTATCGAGCTCATCTGTTACAGTAGGTACGAGGAGACACACACTGATGGATGCTTTTCAAAGAAATGTATAGGAATTAGTTGAGAACAGACTGAAATGCTTGTGTCTCTGGAGACTAAATTTGCACAAAACATCATCATAATGTGTGCAGGGTGATACTGACAAAAACCATCTTGAGATGGAGAGAGACATGGCCTAGTGGGTTGCACAGTTCCAGTGGGAAACATCTGTCCCAAGTCTCATCTTGATTCGATCCCTCACTATTGTAAATGTAGATTGTTCTGTCTTTAAAATGAGGGGAAAAAGCACAAAGTCAACAGGTAAACTCTAACTAAAAATCCATTAAGACAGGGAGAGTTCACCCAAAAATGAAAGTTCTGTCATTATTTGTTTACCCTCATGTCATTCCAAATTTGTATGACTTACTTTCTTCTGTGAAAAGTCAATGGACCTTTTCACATTTCTGGGGTTCTCAGAAGTGAAAATGCCAAAGTTGGGTAATTTTCTATAGTGCTGAACAGAAACTACATCAAATATAATTACATTCTCATTTGTTTTAACTTCCAGTAGCATAACAAAAAATCCACAATAGCCTTTTTATTACTTTCAAAAAGAGAAAAATAGAAAATCATAAGATTAATTGTGTTGGGGGGAAAAAGAGAAAGATTGAAGAGCAGGAGCGTTAACTGCAATTTAAAAGAATAATAAAAAAAAAAAACCTTTACAAGATTTATGATGTTAATAATTGTGGAAACGCATTATCACAGTCCATGGACTCCATCTGGGCTGTTTTGGACCCCAATGACATTCATTGTTTTGACTCAAAATATATTTTTTCCCACAGAAAACAGAAAATAATTCATGTTTGGAACAACACAATTTTGGGTATGAATAACAGTAACCATCCATACTCAGAAATTCATTAAGGTATCAGTTAGCATGTGATTTGCTATCATTTGTAAGACTTCAATATTGCAAAGCACATTTCTGCCAAATATTCCTCAGTCTCCCCTGTTTGTTCCCAGTCTACACTGAGGTCTTTCTCTTCCTTCTCACTTTTATCACAGGAGTGAGATGCTGTTCTGTCAGACAAAACTCCCTTAACAATATCTCTATTGATCCACCTGGCAATCTGGCGCCGTTTCTATTTGACTTTGTATGGCTTTAAAGCGAGACCAGAGAGTGATTTACACTCTAGCAGTTTGCACAAGCCAAGCCTCTCTCACTTCTCAGTCTAAAGGAGGTAATTGGACATCCAGAGACAGGTAATGCAGAAGATATGGCATCATTAGCTTCCTTGTTTCCCTCTAGATAAAACAAAATATCCAGCCATCTCCAGTAGTCATTAAAAGAATCCTCCAGGCTGATGGCAGGCAGGAGATAACAGGCCAAAACATGTTTCACGACTGCCAAGCAGAGGTGAGAAGGGTCACTGGTCCAAACTCTACAATCATGTGCTGTGTAAATTTAGAGAGGTGAAGATACAGTGATTTTTGCATGTTTCTTAAACTATGTGAACTTTTTAGTTTATCTGTCTGCTGACATTGTCCAATATCTCAAAATTACTTATTGTATTTAACAGCATTTTGTGTTGGCAAAAACTTTTTTTCTTAATTTAATTTTACAACCTGAATTCCGGAAAAGTTGGGACGTTTTTTAAATATTAATAAAATGAAAACTAAAGGAATTTCAAATCACATGAGCCAATATTTTATTCACAATAGAACATAGATAACGTAGCAAATGTTTAAACTGAGAAATATTACACTTTTATCCACTTAATTAGCTCATTTAAAATGTAATGCCTGCTACAGGTCTCAAAAAAGTTGGCACGGGGGCAAAAAATGGCTAAAAAAGCAAGCAGTTTTGAAAAGATTCAGCTGGGAGAACATCTAGTGATTAATTAAGTTAATTGATATCAGGTCTGTAACATGATTAGCTATAAAAGCTTTGTCTTAGAGAAGCAGAGTCTCTCAGAAGTAAAGATGGGCAGAGGCTCTCCAATCTGTGAAAGACTGCGTAAAAAAATTGTGGAAAACTTTAAAAACAATGTTCCTCAACGTCAAATTGCAAAGGCTTTGCAAATCTCATCATCTACAGTGCATAACATCATCAAAAGATTCAGAGAAACTGGAGAAATCTCTGTGCGTAAGGGACAAGGCCGGAAACCTTTATTGGATGCCCGTGGTCTTCGGGCTCTCAGACGACACTGCATCACTCATCGGCATGATTGTGTCAATGACATTACTAAATGGGCCCAGGAATACTTTCAGAAACCACTGTCGGTAAACACAATCCTCCGTGCCATCAGCAGATGCCAACTAAAGCTCTATCATGCAAAAAGGAAGCCATATGTGAACATGGTCCAGAAGCGCCGTCGTGTCCTGTGGGCCAAGGCTCATTTAAAATGGACTATTTCAAAGTGGAATAGTGTTTTATGGTCAGACGAGTCCAAATTTGACATTCTTGTTGGAAATCCCGGACGCCGTGTCCTCCGGGCTAAAGAGGAGGGAGACCTTCCAGCATGTTATCAGCGTTCAGTTCAAAAGCCAGCATCTCTGATGGTATGGGGGTGCATAAGTGCATATGGTATGGGCAGCTTGCATGTTTTGGAAGGCTCTGTGAATGCTGAAAGGTATATAAAGGTTTTAGAGCAACATATGCTTCCCTCCAAACAACAACTATTTCAGGGAAGGCCTTGTTTATTTCAGCAGGACAATGCAAAACCACATACTGCAGCTATAACAACAGCATGGCTTCGTCATAGAAGAGTCCGGGTGCTAACCTGGCCTGCCTGCAGTCCAGATCTTTCACCTATAGAGAACATTTGGCGCATCATTAAACGAAAAATACGTCAAAGACGACCACGAACTCTTCAGCAGCTGGAAATCTATATAAGGCAAGAATGGGACCAAATTCCAACAGCAAAACTCCAGCAACTCATAGCCTCAATGCCCAGACGTCTTCAAACTGTTTTAAAAAGAAAAGGAGATGCTACACCATGGTAAACATGCCCCGTCCCAACTATTTTGAGACCTGTAGCAGAAATCAAAATTGAAATGAGCTCATTTTGTGCATAAAATTGTAAACTTTCTCAGTTTAAACATTTGCTATGTTATCTATGTTCTATTGTGAATAAAATATTGGCTCATGTGATTTGAAAGTCTTTTAGTTTTCATTTTATTAAAATTTAAAAAACGTCCCAACTTTTCCGGAATTCGGGTTGTATTTGTCTTGCTAATGCTATTTACAGTAAATTAAATATTTACACACTTTTTGCATAATTTGACAACATTACAGCTAAATTGAAAACACTGCTGTCTTCTTGGTAAAAAAATTACAATAACCTTTGAAAAGAGTGCATTGGGGCAAAATAGCTTAGTAAGATGAAAATGCTACCATAATTTAGTAATATTTGAAAATATAAATACTGTTTAAAAGATTTGGGTCGCTACAGTTTTTAAAATAGGTATTTTATGCTCACAAAGGCTGCATTCATAATACATATATAATATTTGTAAGTTAGAATACAATGAAGCTCATCTTGTTCAAAATGAATATTATTCTTCTCAAAGATATCATAAAATGTATAATTTTCCCCTGAATTATTGAAGATTCAGAAGATTTACGGTGAAAGCTTCTTTGCAGGCAGATTTTTTTCAGCAGTGATATCAAGCTGATATAAATATCTCCAGCACTGCATTTAATGGTTTTAGAATTCCATTAGTGCTTTGCGCCCTTTAGCCAAGAGAAAAAGTTTCTGTCTGACTCTCCACTGCTAAAAAAATTGCCCTAACATGTGCAATGTATTATATGGCTGAATTACATGGCACTGAAGAGGAGCATGATCACAGGAAATCAAAGGTCACAACAAATAATAACAGAAGAATACAAAATATTATTTTCTAAAATGCCACATTTAAATAAGTGTATGGTTTTCGTTACATCTTTTGGTGTTTGTGCATTCAAAAGTTCTGGCATTTATTCTTTGAAGCCTATCATATTGTTTTATTTTCTCGTTGAATAACTTCTTCCTTTCACATATATTTCTCAGTCATTTTTTTTACTTAATGAAATACCATAGAAAATCATCTTGTAGTCTTACTGGCCTTTCACACCAATTTATATTCTCTTTTAATTATTCCAAGTCCAGTGATCCAGTTCTGTTTCAGCTCAATAGCCAAGCCCTCATGCACATCTCAATAATTACATAGTCCCTTCAGTTGGCCGGTGAAATAAAACGGTGACCTGGAATGTTGTCGTAAATGAAAACATGAAAACTAAAATAAATTGTGCCTTGGTAATTGCGTTTTTCACCTGAAGAGGACACAACAAATTTTCGCTCAGGTTTCATTATAATTTGCAGCTGAGTGTGAGTACGTCATGGCAGAATCATCATTCATTGGACAGGCTGACTCTTTTGACGCTAAGTGCATCAAAATCACTGATTGGACAGATTGTTATCATAGGTCATCTCAATCAGCTCTGTTGTGTTGAATGCTAATGACTGGGTAACATGAAGAAAGAGAATTTGCAGAGCAGATTACATGGTGACGTGGCCCCCAGTTTGAATGAGTCTAGTGGTATTAAAGCTTTAAAGGGATAGTTCACTCAAAAATAAAAATTGGCAGTAAGTGACTGTCTTTGAATCATTAGTTATGTTTCCATCACCCTGTCATTTAACAGATGGAGAGTCTTGAGGTTTGTTGTGTATTGATAAGGTGGAATATGGCCTGGGGGGAAAACCTGTTCTTGTGTCTGGATGTTTAGAGCTCAGTAGCGCCGACCAGAGGGCAATAGTTAAAAGGGGCATGGTCTGAGGGGTCCAGAGGGTTTTTACCAGCCTTTTTGGAGGTTAGGCAAGGGGGCACCAATAAACCTTTCAGCAGTCCTGAATATCCGTTGTAGTCTCCTTTCTCCTGATGATTTGGTAGCTAGGCCAAACTAAACAGTTATAAATGAACACAGGACAGACTCAATGACAGACAAGTAGAACTGTGTGAGCAGCTCCTGCAGCAGGTTGAACTTCCTCAGCTGGTGAAGAAAATACAACCTCTGATCCAACAAGAGGATCTAACAAGGGTCTATTGTTGTCCTTCAGGTAGGCCAAGACTTTCAAATGTATTTAGGACCACAAACGTGAGAGCGACAGGTCTGTAATCATTAACATTTTTTACAGGTCTATAATCTTTAATCATAAAGTCCAGTGATTTGGGGTTCTTTAGGGACCAGAAGAATAGTAGCACATTTAAACCATGATATCTGTTGAAGATTTGTTTGAAAATGGGGGCAAGTTAGTCAGCACAGACAGTTAGTCAAACACCATCTGGGCCTGAAGCTTTCCTAGTCTGCTGTTTTCTGCAGTAATCAGCCGTAAAAGACATTCAGATTGCCAGCCAGTTGTTGATACTCCACAGACTGCGGGGCTGGTGTCTTGTACTTGGTAATGCTCCTCATGCCTGTCCAAACTGTCGCAGGGTCGTTGCCTGAGAACTGTTTTTCCAGCCTTTCAGAGTAGCTTGAAAGGCTGGAAAAGTTCGGGGGAAGTTGTGGCCTAGTGGTTAGAGAGTTTGACTCCTACCCCTAGGGTTGTAGGTTTGAGTCTCAGGCCAGCAATACCATGAGTTAGGTGCCCTCGAGCAAGGCACTGAACCCCCAACTGCTCCCTGGGCGCCGCAGCATAAATGGCTGCCCACTGTGTGTTCACTGCTGTGTGTGTGCACTTTCGATGGGTTAAATGCAGTGCACAAATTCTGAGTATGGGTTACCATACTTGGCTGAATGTCACTTCACTTTTTTTAGCCACTCTGATCTACTTTTTATAGTCTGTTCCTGGTCACGTTATACAAGATTTTATCCCCACTTCTGTAAGAATCCTTGTTGGCATGAAGATGATTTTGAGCTCTGCTTCATTAGTCCTTCTTTTTACAGTCCTTATTAAAGGTTTACCTGATTTCAGTTCTGCATGTAGGTCGGTATAAGGTACCCATAACATAACAGTATGAGGAAGATTCTTAATTTGTTGAACAAATACAAAAGCCCCAGAGCAATATCTAGGTTTGAACATAAGGTCAGACCTTCTTTCACAAGTATTATTTTGTGTTGAAAGTACAATTATGGATGGTTCAATGAAGAACCTTTAACACCAATGGAAGCTTTCTATGCAACAAAAGGTTCTTTATAATGAGATAAGGTCCTTCATGTTATTAAAATATTTTTAAATCATGTAAGAAAAAAATGGATCTTTTAAGAACTAATAATAGAAAGGATCTTTGGGGAACCCAAAACGGTTCTTCTATTGTGTCGCTAAACTTTTATTTACAGTATAAGAACATGCAGTGCAGCTCAAACAACAGTAGATCTGCCACAAAAAAGCCCTTTCTCATAAATACACAATGCTTAGACCATCCTCTCTCAGGAACCTGAGTTTTTTTTTTTTTAGGATAACAGATTCCTTAAAGCTTTAAGATATCTTCAAGCGTTTTCATATGGATGAGGGGTGCAACATCACTGGGAAGCAGCCAGATTGGATGCAGCATCCATAAATTGCTCTCTGGCAATCAAATACTCCAGTCAGATGACAACCCTGCAAGGAACCCACCATCTCTGAGATTTAAAAATCTCTCTGGCATGCCTTCTGCAGGTCAAACTTGAGTGTGCAAAGCAAACCAATCAACAGAAAGCAGATTCCTTAAGGATAAAGGATGACTTTATCCTTAAGGAATCTTAAGGAACCAATCGAAAACTGTCAGCACATTGTCCTCTACTGACCAAAGTCTTCGCCGTCTTGGACTCTGAAATGTAGTTTGCCCTTGGTCAAAAAGAAGACTGTCTGAAGAAGAAAGCAGAATGATGGTAGACTATGGTTTGGGATTGGCGTAGACTGCAGTGAACTTTGGTAGCTTTCTCTACAAATCAATAACTCAGGCAGAATCATCCAGAAAACAAGAGTGAGTGATGTGGGAAAAAAAGATAAAAGATCGAAATTCAGCTAAATAAAAAAGCACATAAAACATTGCATACAAAAAATAAAATAAAAAAAATAATAAAATAAAATAAAAAGAATACAGAAATAAAAGCTAATTCAATATATTAATAAATACTAATATAATGGTATCTAAATGATACAAAAGATAACAGTACAGAAAGTCCAGGTGAACAATCAGCTGACTTATTTTACTGTATTTACTGCCTTGCTCATTCGGCATTACCTACATAAATAAATACATAAAGGAAATAAAATTAGAATAACAATGATATATATAAAGATAATATGTTTGCTGCATATAATTTAGAGAACAGAAGAGACGTCGGTAATAAATATGCTGCACCAAACGTCCAAAAGTGATTTATGGGTTTGACCTTTGACCCCTCCCCCACATGACCTTGACCTTTTAACCTTGAATTGTTGTCCTTGACCCCTCCCCAGCATGCCCTTGACCTTTTGACCTTGACCCCTCCCCCACCTGACCTTGACCTTTTAATGATCACAGGTGTTGCTATGCCATTTGTTTGTAATAAATCAGGGTTATACGTCATCAGCGTGAAATGGTACCATCCGTGAATAATCGGCAGCTGTGACTTGTCAGGTGTGTCTGTAATAGATCAAGTCGTAAGGATTATCCTAATGATAAGTGTGGCGATCACCTGTTTTTAAAATAGACACCGGACCTCCGGTACGTGACCATCCGGCGACAGCTGTGCTTTAGGTGAAAGATGAATCCAGTGTGTGCGTGACCATCCGGTGACCGGTGAACTTAAGGCAAAAGATTTTATGGTCTGTCACGTGTGGGGCGGGGTTTCCCCACCAGCGGCATCGGATTGGATTCGCTTAGATAAATAGGACCAACCTCGGATTTCTGAGGAAATCAGAAAAAAGAGCTGTGAAAAATACTTAGACATGGACTTCTTATACTCACATAAAACTCGCGAGAAGGAATTGGACGAAGAGAGGATGGAAAGGCTGACTTTGGCGCCGAGAGAGCCGTACAACAGTAGATTGTGCATGGCGAGGTTTCTCGGTGAAAATACGGACAGCGTGCGAGATGAATGAATCAAGATCAAAGATGATGTGACCTCATATCATAATATGTACCCTCAAATATAATCTGGTGATGGTATAAACTGTTTCACAGTGATATAATAAAGGTTTTAAATAAAAATTCCAAGAATGAAATGAAAATAAAAGATTTAAAATATAACAATAAATAAAGAAGCTGTATAATAAAAGTTATAAAATAAAATCCTAATAATTCAATGGAAATAAAACAATCAATAAAGAAGTTGTATAATAAAAGTTTTAAAATAAAATCATAATAATTAAAATCGAAATAAAAACAATCAATAAAGAAACTGTATAATAAAAAAGTTTTAAATAAAAATCTTAATTAATTGGAAATAAAAACAATCAATAAAGAAGATGTATAATAAAAGTTTTAAAATAAAATCATAATAATTAAATAGAAATAAAAACAATCAATAAAGAAGTTGTATAATAAAAGTATAAAATAAAATCATAATAATAAAAGTTTACTCTTAGAACTAGATTAATATTGTACAGTTGAAACCTCTAAAACATGTCCTCTCTTACACCCCTCTCTTAGAGTCTCTCTGCGTATGTGTGTGTGTGTGTGTGTTAGACACAGCCGCTCCTGTCAATTTTGTGAGATTCAATCCCCATCTCTTTACACTCTACCTTCTGTGTTAAAACATGTGAACTATCCATACAACGTGACCATTTGTAGTTTTTTCCGGGTTATTGTCGGTGATTCGTCAATGTTATCCGAAGACGCATCTGTGGAGCACGTGACGCTGGTATTACGTTGCATTCATGTCTCTCTCTCTCTCTCCCTCTCATGTGTGTAGTGTACACATTCATTCGTCTCCAAGTTTTATTTTCTTCTTTTAAATGAAAATAAACACATTATACATTCACAACCAATATAAAACAAAACATTTACAATAGTTTTAGTCATCACTAAAAATATACATTTTACCAGGATCGGGGAAAAAATATATAATTGAACAGAACGAAGAATATGGTCTATTAAGGAACCCGGACATGTCATTGACACAAGTCAGTTAAATTCAATTCACATTAATTGTTGCAAAACATTTTCTATATTATATTTAAAACCTTTTATATTCATATGCACATCATATTAATGATTATTGTATCACCCCCTAAACCTACCAACACAGTAAACAGTAGTATAACTGATCTTTTTCAAAAGCTGTATAATTATTTATTTTAACTGTACATCTACCACCACACAATACAATTCTGCATGCTCATACATTTTTATTAAATTTAGTTTTTAAGCGATCTGAATTATGACTACACAAATTTCATCATAAACCACATGTACCTTGTTATATCAGTGTAATATTCATGCCACTTTACAAATTTGTATTCTGATAAATCATATAAACAAGCAGACATATACATGAACATATCAAATTAAAAAGAGACTTATCTCAGTTTTAAAGAATATGAAAAAATAAAAGATTATATATGACAACGTTACTAGAGCAGAACATACATTTTAAACAAGTTCATTAAACATATAAAACACATTGCGGTTACAGACATGTTACTAAACCAAAGCAAATCATTTATCATACATTTTAATCATGTATTCAACCAATACTTATGTTTATTGAGCTTATAAAACACATTTTAAACATATTTTTAAAAAAAACTGGTCATAAACGCTGCCTTCTCAAATTTACAGACATGTACAATCACAATCATGCTGCTCACATATTTATGTATATTCAGACTTTAGCCATTAATACGTTTTAAGATCATGAAAAACACCAATGTCGGGGGATGCCAAAATATCTCCAGTCCCCCAAAACCCCCTCAGACTCCAGGGGTTAAAGAATATGGAAATAAATAATTATATAATGACATCAGGCTACTAAAGCAATTCATTCATTCATTCAAAAAAGTATTCAACATTTAAGTTAATCGAACTTATAAAACACACCATTCTCTTATTTTAAAAAATAAGAAGAACATTTTTCTTATTTTGAATGTGATTATATATAGCATAGTATATAAAATAAACATTTCTGATGATACATATAAAAAAATATCCCTTACATTTTTTAGACTGGTAAGAGATGTACAAACATGAATGAAATATCCCCAAAATGAAATAATACAACTTAAAAAAATAAAATAAAATGTTTAAAGTTAAATCATAAACAGAATCTCACAGGTCCTAGTAGGGGTATTCTCCTGTATGTGAAACCTGAAGGGGTGCTTCACAGACCCCTCACAGCGAGGGTGGAGTTCCAGACCATATGGTCTATGTCAACTCACACACACACACACACACACACACACACACACACACACACACACACACACACACACACACACACACACACACACACACACACACACACACACACACAAAGAATCGATACAAGATGTAATGCATTTAACAGTACATTGTAAAACTGTTAAATGCATTACAGTTTGTATCGATTGCTAACCCACAATTCGTGAAACAATTCACCATTTTCTCACATTTATAAACACAACCTCAAAACTACACACCAACTTGTGCAAACTTCAAAATTCCAGGTCAAAATCAAACAGTTTAGTCAAAACATGTTTTCTTTTGTCAGACTCAAACTTTGGCCACAGACGATACACAAACCTGATGTTCAAGGTTTCAAAACACTGTTACAAAGACCTCCTTTTGGGAAATAGGAATCCTTTTGGTAGTCACTGATTCTTACAGTATACAGCATAAATAGAAGGATGCGGATACAGTATAATACAACTATAAACTTTAAGAAAAGTTAACTTTCATTACACTAGTGTAAAGCGATCTTACAGAAATAAAATAAAATAAAAAGCACTACGTAAAAAGGCTGAAGGCCAAACAACTGATGGAAAACACATGTTGGGGGAATACAGCCAGTTAAATATATTGTTTTAAATAAAAGAATATAATATGGATAGTAAGGATACTTTTAATATAAAATATATAAAATAGAACTACAGCCGTTAGATGTACAGGTGGTCATTTTAATATTTTATTTGGACTTTTAAATGGAGGTATTTTGGAACATCTAAACAGAGGCCCTGCAAAATGTCTTTCCTGCTCTGTGTCTGAAAGTACCATAGATATGTGTAAGGTTTATGACCGTAGCAAAGCACAGTTCTCAAATTGCATCTCTAGTATGCATGGGTCCACAAAGCCATCTGTCCTGAACCATCTTTAATGGCTGAATACAATCGAGGGTCTTTCTCTGAAAGAATTCTTCTAAAAGATAAATCAACTCCAGTCGAGCTACAGAGAAGGACAGCAGCTTGTGAGTGTTTTGCCTTGTTTTCTCATCAGACTAGTGTGTGATCGTCATTGCTAGGAAAGTTTTTGGTTTAAATTGTGTGTGTCTTACCCTGGTTAATACGTGCTGAAAGTGGCGCTTGGTTTTGCGTTTGCCTATCGCGGGACTGCCTGGTTTCAATCTGCTAAATAGTGAGGCGTGGCCAGCTGACTTCAATCACAGATAATCAGGCTAATACAAAAGCGCTAAGTTTCACCGCGGCAGCCCTCGTGTGAGCCCTCCTCGTGTGAAGACGGACGAGTGTAAAGACAATCTACTCTACCTGTGCGACTCCACCGAGCAAGGACACCGACAGGGCACTTGAGTATTGCTTTTCTCCTCTTTCGTTACTTTTTGTGTACCTTGTTCTCAAATATCTTACACTTGTAGTCACTATGTGCTTTCAGATCTCTTCTATCACTACTAACACTCGGAGAGCACGCTATGGACGTCGCAGGAAGGCCTGTCTGACAAACCTACGGCCTGTCCCTCTGACCTCTACTACTACGCTCTCTATTCCAGTTGGTCTCTGGAACTGCCAGTCTGCAGTTAACAAAGCAGACTTCATTTCTTCTCTTGCTACTCATTCCGGTCTCAACCTCATGGCACTGACAGAGACTTGGATCAAACCTGAAGATACTGCCACCCCTGCAGCCCTCTCCACTAATTTCACTTGTTCTCACACTCCTCGTACCACTGGGAGGGGTGGAGGGACAGGTCTCCTTATATCAAAAGAATGGAAATTTGATCTTCAGCCATCACCTACAGGTACTGGTTCATTTGAATCACATGCCATTACTGTAACCCACCCTGTTAAAATCCACTTTGTGGTCATTTATCGTCCCCCAGGTCAATTGGGAAACTTCTTGGAGGAGTTGGATGTGCTGCTATCAAACTTTCCTGAAGATGGTACTCCTCTGGTACTGCTTGGTGACTTCAACATCCACCTAGATAAACCCCAGGCTGCTGACTTCAAAACTCTGCTCTCCTCATTTGATCTCAAGCTAGTGTCTACTACAGCGACTCACAAATCAGGCAACCAACTGGACCTCATCTACACGCGCTGTTGCTCAGTGGACAACTCTTCAGTTGCTCCACTGCACACCTCAGACCACTTCCTCATTACTGCTAACCTAGCACTTACTCCTGAAGTGCCTCACACTCCAACGCAGGTCACCTTTCGACGGAACCTACGCTCACTCTCTCCATCTCGCCTATCTTCGGTGGTTTCATCCTCGCTTCCTGCACTCTCTCAGTTCTCTGCTCTGGACACGAACAGCGCTACGGACACTCTTTGCTCCACTTTAACATCTTGCTTGGACAAATTTTGCCAACTGTTGTCTAGACCAGCACGCACTGCCCCATCTGCCCCCTGGCTGTCTGAGGTTCTCCGTGAACATCGCTCTAAACTCAGGGCTGCAGAGAGGAAATGGCAGAAATCAAGAAACTCTACAGACCTCAGTGTGTATCAGTCTCTCCTCTCTTCCTTCTCTGCAAATGTCTTCACGGCTAAAACATCCTACTACCACAACAAAATTAACAGCTGTTGTGATGCTCGGACACTCTTCAAGACTTTCTCTTCTCTTCTTAATCCGCCGCCACCACCTCCTCCATCAACTCTTACAGCAGACGACTTTGCAGTTTTCTTTACAAATAAGACAAGATCCATCAGCGACCAATTCTCCACACCGCAGACTGAGGACAACTTCACAATGACCGACGCACACTCTTTCTTCTCCTTCTCCCCACTCTCAGAGATGGAGGTCTCCAAACTTCTCCTGTCCAATCATCCTACTACTTGTCCACTTGATCCGATCCCCACTCACCTCCTTCAAGCGATCTCTTCTTCAGTCATACCTTCGCTTACTCATGTTATCAACTCCTCTCTTCACTCTGGAACATTTCCCTCAGCATTCAAGCAGGCTCGGGTAAGCCCACTGCTCAAGAAACCATCTCTAAATCCAGCGCTTCTTGAAAACTACAGACCGGTATCCCTTCTTCCATTCATTGCAAAGACACTTGATCGAGCTGTGTTCAATCAGTTTTCTATGTTCCTTGTACAGAACAACCTCCTGGACAGCAACCAATCTGGCTTCAAATGTGGCCACTCAACTGAGACTGCTCTGCTCTCGGTTACTGAAGCCCTGCGACTAGCAAGAGCAGCTTCAAAATCCTCAGTACTCATCTTACTGGACCTTTCTGCTGCTTTTGACACTGTTAATCACCAGATTCTCCTGTCCACCCTCAGTAAGATGGGCATCTCTGGAACAGCACTCCTGTGGGTTAAGTCCTACCTCTCTGACAGATCCTTCAGTGTGTCTTGGAGGGGTGATGTTTCAAAGTCACACCACCTTGCTACTGGGGTTCCTCAAGGCTCAGTACTTGGACCACTTCTCTTCTCAATCTACATGACATCATTAGGATCTGTCATTCAGAAGCATGGCTTTTCTTATCACTGCTACGCTGATGACACCCAACTCTACCTCTCATTCCAACCAGAAGACCCGACGGTAGCTGCTCGCATTTCAGCCTGTCTGAGTGACCTCTCTAGCTGGATGAATGACCATCACCTTCAGCTTAACCTTACGAAGACAGAACTCCTGGTGATTCCAGCTAACCCATTGCTTCATCACAACTTCTCTATACAGTTGGGCTCATCAACCATTACTCCTTCGAGGACAGCTAGAAACCTAGGAGTTGTGATGGATCATCAGTTAAGCTTCACAGACCACATTGCTACAACTACCCAGTCCTGCAGGTTTGCCTTATACAACATTAGGAAGATTAGACCCTTCCTGTCGGAGCAAGCAACCCAACTTCTTGTCCAAGCTCTTGTTCTCTCCAGACTGGACTATTGTAATGCTCTCCTGGCGGGCCTTCCTGCATGTACTGTCAAGCCTCTGCAATTGATCCAGAATGGAGCAGCGAGGGTTGTCTTCAATGAGCCAAAAAAAGCTCACGTTACTCCTCTCCTCATCAGGTTACACTGGCTACCAGTAGCTGCTCGCATCAAATTCAAGGTACTGATGCTAGCCTACAAGACGACCACTGGCACGGCACCAACTTACCTAAACTCATTGGTTAAATCTTATGTGCCCTCCAGAAGTTTGCGCTCTGCAAGTGATCGACGCCTTGTGGTACCATCCCAAAGAAGTTCAAAATCACTCTCACGGACCTTTTCCTGGACTGTGCCCAGCTGGTGGAATGACCTCCCAATCTCAATTCGTACAGCTGAGTCTTTACTCATTTTCAAGAAACGGCTAAAGACTCATCTTTTTCGCCTGCACTTAACCAACTAACACTAGCACTTTTCCTTTTCTTGTCTTTTAATTAAAAAAAAAAAAAACCTACCTATGCGTTCTATACTAGACTAACTGAGACTTGTCATGGCACTTGTATAATGTTGTTGTTCTCTTGTTGACCTGACTGCTTCTATTGTTCTCATTTGTAAGTCGCTTTGGATAAAAGTGTCTGCTAAATGATTAGATGTAAATGTAAAATGTAAAATGTAAATCTAAACTTCACAGTCTATGCTGCGACAAACAATGCTCCTCAGCATACATTTAAAGCAAAATAAATAATTTTATTTTTATTTTTAAAACATACAGAAAGACTTTGGCATCATGTTTCTTTGTGTGTGTGTGTGTGTGTGTGAGTTGACTTAGATCATATGGTCTGGAACTCCACCCTCGCTGTGAGGGGTCTGTGAAGCACCCCTTCAGGTTTCACATACAGGAGAATACCCCTACTAGGACCTGTGAGATTCTGTTTATGATTTAACTTTAAACATTTTATTTTATTTTTTTAAGTTGTATTATTTCATTTTGGGGATATTTCATTCATGTTTGGACATCTCTTACCAGTCTAAAAAATGTAAGGGATAATTTTTTATATGTATCATCAGAAATGTTTATTTTATATACTATGCTATATATAATCACATTCAAAATAAGAAAAATGTTCTTCTTATTTTTTAAAAGAAGAGAATGGTGTGTTTTATAAGTTCGATTAACTTAAGTGTTGAATACTTTTTTGAATGAATGAATGAATTGCTTTAGTAGCCTGATGTCATTATATAATTATTTATTTCCATATTCTTTAACCCCTGGAGTCTGAGGGGGTTTTGGGGGACTGGAGATATTTTGGCATCCCCCGACATTGGTGTTTTTCATGATCTTAAAACGTATTAATGGCTAAAGTCTGAATATACATAAATATGTGAGCAGCATGATTGTGATTGTACATGTCTGTAATTTTGAGAAGGCAGCGTTTATGAGCAGTTTTTTAAAAAAATATGTTTAAAATGTGTTTTATAAGCTCAATAAACATAAGTATTGGTTGAATACATGATTAAAATGTATGATAAATGATTTGCTTTGGTTTTGTAACATGTCTGTAACCGCAATGTGTTTTATATGTTTAATGAACTTGTTTAAAATGTATGTTCTGCTTTAGTAACGTTGTCATATATAATTTTTTATTTTTTCATATTCTTTAAAACAGAGATAAGTCTCTTTTTAATTTGATATGTTCATGTATATGTCTGCTTGTTTATATGATTTATCAGAATACAAATTTGTATAGTGGCATGAATATTACACTGATATAACAAGGTACATGTGGTTTATGATGAAATTTATTGTGTAGTCATAATTCAGATCGCTTAAAAACTAAATTTAATAAAAATGTATGAGCATGCAGAAATGTATTGTGTGGTGGTAGGTGTACAGTTAAAATAAATAATTATACAGCCTTTGAAAAAGATCAGTTATACTACTGTTTACTGTGTTGGTAGGTTTAGGGGGTGATACAATAATCATTAATATGATGTGCATATGAATATAAAAGGTTTTAAATATAATATAGAAAATGTTTTGCAACAATTAATGTGAATTGAATTTAACTGACTTGTGTCAATGACATGTCCGGGTTCCTCAATAGACCATATTCTTCGTTCTGTTCAATTATATATTTTTTCCCGATCCTGGTAAAATGTATATTTTTAGTGATGACTAAAACTATTGTAAATGTTTTGTTTTATATTGGTTGTGAATGTATAATGTGTTTATTTTCATTTAAAAGAAGAAAATAAAACTTGGAGACGAATGAATGTGTACACTACACACATGAGAGGGAGAGAGAGAGAGAGACATGAATGCAACCTAATACCAGCGCCACGTGCTCCACAGATGCGTCTTCGGATAACATTGACGAATCACCGACAATAACCCGGAAAAAACTACAAATGGTCACGTTGTATGGATAGTTCACATGTTTTAACACAGAAGGTAGAGTGTAAAGAGATGGGGATTGAATCTCACAAAATTGACAGGAGCGGCTGTGTCTAACACACACACACACACACATACGCAGAGAGACTCTAAGAGAGGGGTGTAAGAGAGGACATGTTTTAGAGGTTTCAACTGTACAAAATTAATCTAGTTCCAAGAGTAAACTTTTATTATTATGATTTTATTTTATACTTTTATTATACAACTTCTTTATTGATTGTTTTTATTTCCAATTAATTAAGATTTTTACTTAAAACTTTTTTATTATACAGTTTCTTTATTAATAGTTTTCATTTCGATTTTAATTATTATGATTTTATTTTAAAACTTTTATTATACAACTTCTTTATTGATTGTTTTATTTCCATTGAATTATTAGGATTTTATTTTATAACTTTTATTATACAGCTTCTTTATTGATTGTTATATTTTAAATCTTTTATTTCCATTTCATTCTTGGAATTTTTATTTAAAACCTTTATTATATCACTGTGAAACAGTTTATACCATCACCAGATTATATTTGAGGGTACATATTATGATATGAGGTCACATCCTCTTTGATCTTGATTCATTCATCTCGCACGCTGTCCGTATTTTCACAGAGAAACCTCGCCATGCACAATCTACTGTTGTACGGCTTTCTCGGCGCCAAAGTCAGCCTTTCCATCCTCTCTTCGTCCAATTCCTTCTCTGGGGTTTTATGTGAGTATAAGAAGTCCATGTCTAAGTATTTTTCACAGCTCTTTTTTCTGATTTCTGATTTGGGTCCTATTTATCTAAGCGAATCCAATCCGTTGCCGCTGGTGGGGAAACCCCGCCCCACACGTGACAGACCATAAAATCTTTTGCCTTAAGTTCACCGGTCACCGGATGGTCACGCACACACTGGATTCATCTTTCACCTAAAGCACAGCTGTCGCCGCAAGGAAAAAAATTCAAGGTTAAAAGGTCAAGGTCGTGTGGGGGAGGGGTCAAAGGTCAAACCCATAAATCACTTTTGGACATTTGGTGCAGCATATTTACTACTGACGTCCTGTTCTTAGTTCACAAAATAATTATTTAATGACTTCACAATAATGCAATAAGGAAATGTAAGGGGTCTGCACCCCTTCCAAAATGAGCCAGGCGTTACTATCTCCATCATTGGTTTTAATAAGTAGAAAGTAACAAGCTGTCCTCATTAGTGGTTTTTCCCTCATGTTGTTGTCTCATACTTCATTATTATTAAAAATTACGCACGCTTTATCTCAGTGTTTTTTAACTGTGTACAGAAGCACTGAACAACACACTAGATTCCACTACTGAATAGTCTTTGTTGTGCTGGATTCACTCAAATTGTAGAAAGTAATTGTTTTTAATACAGCAATTAAATGTAAAATACTGGAAGTAAAAATCAGTTTTCTAATTTTGAAAAATGTAATTCATTCCTGTGATGTAAAAGCTTAATGTTCAGCGGTCATTAACTCCATTCTCATTAGTGTCACATGCACCTTCAGAAATCAAGAAACATTTATTATTATCAACATTGTTGAAAACAGTTGTTATGTTTAATATTTCTGTGGAAACCGATGCATTTTTTTCAGGAATTCCAAAGACCAACATTTATTTGAAATAGAAGTATTTTGTAACATGCAGTACATGTCTTTACTGTCACTTTTTATCAAAATAATTTCTTTAAAAAATATTTATTGCAAACTTTTTATATTTTATAGTGTTTTATATGCACAATCATCTAGGTAGTGAGAGTGATTTTGAGAGACTGAAAAAATTACATGAACAACTTCACCAAAGAAACGTCAGTTAAAGCTTCTTGTGATATCAAGTACCTAGAGCTTTTTGAGAGACTCCTTTAATGAAGCCACAGGGTCAAAGAACACTTTTATAATCTAAAGTCATTCTCAACAGGCACTAACACCGCAATGAATCATGCAAAGCTTCTTCGTTACTGGTCTCACAGGGGTGCTGAAATAACCCTTTATGAAGCTTTCAACCTACTCTACCCACACAAGAGAGTGAAATCCCGTTTTCAGGGAGGAACTCTAGAGATCATGATAAAACTTTCACACTTTACATAAAACAATGTATTATCAAAAATAACAAATTAATTTGTTGAAGAAACCATTTTTATTTGTTAAAATTAATTACTTCCTGCAATGATTAAAGGGATATTTTAACCAAAAATTAATGATCATGTCAACGCTTCCTCACCCTCATGTTGTTCCAAACCTGTAAGACTTACATTCTTTTGTAAAACACAAAAAATATGGATTTAGTTGTTATTTCTCTATTACAATGAACAAAAATATGCTTTCAAACACAAAAAAGACACAAAAACGCAATAAATGAACCAAACATTTAGATAACATTATTCAGTTCCAATATTTCGAAGTAAACTTTCATTTGATTCACTTTGATGAAGAAATCTACCTTTTCCCACACGACGCAAACCTTTATTTAGATGCAGAAGTCTTGTCACTGCAACTTTCAAAATCTTACATAAAATTGTAAAAGCCAGTTACTTTATATATATATATATATATATATATATATATATATATATATATATATAAACCAGAGAATTAGATCCAACAAAATCCAAACAAGCATGCAGCAAAAACAAGCGGACAGATTGTCACTATACACATGTTGCTTGTGTCTATCAGAAAGACAATAATATGAAATTTAACACTCTGAATGTCTCTCTTCTTCAAGATAAGAAATTGCTCACAGACACGTTGAAAACTGTTTGCTTCAAGGTGATATACTGTAGGATGGAACCGACTCCTGGAATGGCATCTAAAACACAATTACTCAGTGACTGAGATGTCGTCCTTACAGATCATATGCTCTTACTGCAAGGGTGCGGCATTTCCATACTTCTAAAGATTACGAATCATATTCCAGTATACCTGGATGCTTAAAGCCACTCTTTGGAACTTGTTACTGGGAATAACCTTGTCAAACGAGCACTGAGTGACTTAGCGCGCATATATTCAGTCATCCTGAGCAGGAGACAAAGAACCGCCTAGCACAAGGTCATGCATAAACATTAGCTATATTTCTGGATAATAAGAAACAGGCCTTGAACTGATGGACTTTTCATCCCTAAGGAAAATATTCCCTGATGAGAATACCCTTTATGTTCACGTCAGTAAATAGAAATCTCCTTGAGTTGCCATTGAAGATGACATTGGAGTGAAAGGAGAGAAAATGTGAGGATTATTGCCTTATGACATAAAAGAACAACTATGACAGAATCAGAGTTGAATGAGACACCAGTGGATTTCTAAGAGAAAATAGTCATGATTGGGTAATGTGCCAAGAACTACTGACAACATGAAGCATGACCTTCTCTCTGCACTGACATCACATCTTCTCAGTTATATCCCTCCGCTCCTGAGAAGAAGGAAATGAAGAGACCAAGCTTATTGTGATGAAGTATAGGGCCTTGTGGGTGACAGCATTGGGAAGATTGTCTCTGCCAGCTTGCAGCCAGCAAATACATTTTATCCGACCTCTCGACTGCAACTGGACTTTGAATATCAGTCTTTCGCTCATCAAAAAGAGTTCCTTTCCTTTTCGATCTCCAATGACTGGATTTTAATTCTTCATAAGGACATTAAAAGTATGAATGAGAGCTTCTGAATCTCTGAATATAATAGAGGTTCTCATCATCTGTATAGTGAATTCACCATTGGCTCCATTGAATTTCTCGGTTCATGCAGAGTTAAAATCTGTAGTTTTTGTATTAGCACAAGGAGTTCAGTTGTCTTTTCGAGTGACAGGGTTTGATTAAATCTTGGTTTTCGCTGAGCCAGTGTCCTGGTGACTCTGTGGTGATACAGCAGCCGTGGCGATGGGACGTGACGTCTCCATTCACTCCTTCAGGCAATGAGGGTTACCATACGTAACAGAGATGTTCCCTTTCAGTCGGTCACTCTCAACATCACGTCGGTGACAGACGAATTGGGATTCCTACTGCCCCTTCCAGTGCCCTGTGCGAGCTGCCTTCACCCCTATGTGGTGTAGCCTGGGGGTCAGAACAATTAGTTCCATTCACCATTGTCAAAGCACTACTTCACTGAGTGAGATTGGATAACATTGGGAAAATGTACCCATTCCACTTGGAACAGGGATGCTGCGGAAGCCCCATCCTTCCTGAATAAGTTTTCGGAAGGAAATAAACATATAGCATCCATTTAGGTGAATATGGAGAAATCAGAGGTGATTGTAACCCTCTTGGAAGGCAGAGGTCTGCCGAGGAAACACGGGCTCTTAGGCTATACCATGGACTATACACATATGAGTACTGCTTAGGTACTTAGGTACGGATTCATCGTGAAGGCCTGGCACTGGACATTCCACCACATCCGGCTGCCGAAGGTGACAGAGGATCTCAACAGGGTCTACAGTACGGACACTCTTGAACCGTTTTAGCAAGCCGACACTAACCGGGGCCCCTCGGTGCCACTACCTATTTGAGGTGAGAACACAGGATACTGGATCTACACTGTTATGGCCAGCTCATAAACGCAACAAAGATGGGAAAGCCACACCATTGAAGTAATATAATAATTAATATTTATTACAAAATCTAGGGGTTTACACAATACAAAATGCAGACAACGATGGATCCTGAAACGAGGCAACCCGAGGCCAGCCGGAGATGATGTCAACTCTCCCTGCCTCCCTCATTGCCTGAAACCCCGACATATATCTCCAACTCCTAATGGGAGTCAGGTGTCCTGCATCTCTGCAGCCACCTACAACACAAGGAAAAACAAAACCAACAAATACCAAGAAAGAAACACACCCATACCCATAACACCTCCCCTCTTAAGAAAGAAGATCCTTACAAAGGACCTCCAAAACAAATGTGAAAATATTAAATTAATTCCATAAGGTTACGAAAAATCTAAACATAACCACTAAACCCAAAATCATTATAATCCACAGGAAACCCAGTATGGTCCCTCTTTAATCTGATCCCCCTATACAAATTGAACCAGCAACTTCCGGCACCTAGGAAAAGCCACGGTCAAAATGAGAGAAGACAGAAAGAAACAAAACATCTGAATTAGCTGCAAATAATCTCACACGGGGCACGAGATAAGGCATCAGCCAGTACATTCTCCACACCCCTTATGTGTCGAATGTCCATAAGGATAGGGTCGTAGAAAGGGAGACCATCGAATAAGATGCTGGTTTGGGCTCTGCAAAGAATGCAAAAAAAATGGATTGTGGCCTGAGTATACCACAACTGGAAAAATACCACTTGTTAGATAAACTTAAAAAAAACTGCAAAGCCCAAATCAATGCCAATGATTTTTTTTTTACATCTCTATGAATCAACACATATTCATCAGCAAGGATCACCGCCACCCCTACATTCTGAATACTACGCTCTGTTATGAAAACAGCCACATTTTCAGGTAAAATGTTTTTAAACTGTTCCAACAATAACAATTCATAGAGTGAATCAAAATCATCTGTCTGTGAAACAGAGCACCAACGATCAAACTGAATCCTTAACTCTCTTGCAAACTCTGTGAAAGACTGCTGCGTACCTTTTTGTAAAGTCCGAAACCGCTGCCTGTAAGCTTCCGGAACTAACTCGTATGCCTTCAGCACCACGTCTTTTACCCTACTATAAACTTGATTGTCATGAACACTAAGCGTCGAGTAGGCTTTTTGAGCTTTACCACAAAACACACACTGTAAAAGTAGCGTTCTCTCACAATCTTCTCATCCCATAAGATCAGCCAACCGTTCAAACAGAGTAAAGAAAGTATCTAAATAGTCCTCATCAAATTTTAGCATGAGGTTAAGAGAACGAGAAACATAAAAAGCTTTTGGAGCTGGACTAACTATTGAGGCCTGCAAAGTCCCTGAATGACATCCCAAGTTACCTTCTCTAATCAGAGCAAACCTTTGAGATTCAATATAACTTACGCAACACAACTTCTTGACTTATTCTACTCTTCTCCATTTCCAAGAGCAACAATTCCTTCTGCTCTTCAAACGACAGAGATAAAAGTGTACAAACAGGAACATCCTTTTCTCCTTGATCTCCAGTAACCCCTGATTCAGATACAACAAGAATACCCAAATCAATAAGCAGTTTTAACAACAAATACCACTCCCTCTTTTAAACTCTTTTCTTTAGTGGTAAGGCTGATTTCATACTTTTCTGCTACTTCCAATAACTCTTTCTTAGAAAGCTTATAAAAGCTCTCCTCAGTGGGATGCTAAAAAAAACTCAGTGTTTGACAGTGTATTGTAATTGTATGTAATAATGTACTTTTACTCTCTTTTAGGGTGGCTATTACCATCTGTCTAGGGACTGCAGGTGAAAAATAGCTTTCTGGCTAACTCTGGCATATTTACAGAAATGTTTATTTAAATGCATTCTCCCTGTAATAAAATAAATAAATAAATAAATAAATAACGACTGCTATAGAATGCAGTTTGAGTTCCCTAGAAAAAGAACATCTCCAGTTCTGAAGGTAACCATGGGATGAAACACTGTTTCCTCTTTTCTTGCCATCCCTCGGACTCAAACTACAGAAAAAGAATTGGTTGACATATTCTCCCAATGCCCTTTAATACTGTGATTGCACCGGTAGAGTTATGTTATTGTCTGGTTTAGACATGTGCTTTAGACACCGATCACGTCGAAGGATTTCTCCATAGCAACCGCTAGAGGACGTAGTGTCTTGTTCACTTCTCAGGTAACCATGGTTTTTTCTCAGTACTGAAAGCTAAAGAAAATGATTTACAATCACTTAAAATCACAATACAGGATGGTGGATGATATATTGATATATATTAAATTTAGCATGGATGCATTAAACTGGTCAAAAGTTACTGTAAAGAAAAAAATTGCTGTTCTTTTGAACTTTTTATTCATCAAAGAATCATGTCTCTTGTAACATGATATTAAGCAACACAACTATTTTTAAATTTTATAATATAAATGGTTCTTGAGCAGCAAATCAACATATTATTCATATCAGCAAATTAATGATCCTGTGACAATGAAAATCGTCTCAGGTTACGAATGTAACCATCTTTGTGAAGCTTGCGTCCGAAGCATGTCAGGCAGGAGGAGGAGTGCAGTGTCTCGTTCCCTCTCAGGGAACCATGGTTACATTTGTTACCTGAGACGTTCCCTGTTAAGGGAACTTCGAACTGCGTCCTCTAGGGGTCGCTTTGGGGAACAGTATACCCACGCCGCCATGCTGAGGGGAGTGCAGGCCAGAATCATGGCAAACACTAAGTACCAACTCTACCATTTCACTGCGAGTCGCCCCTGGGACGGTTAGACGGCTGTCCATGACATTATCCCTTACGGCCAAAGGCCTAAGCTACATACCCAACTTACCTATAGGGCCTCGGCCCGGGGTAGAGCTGAAGGCTTGGAATCACGAAAGATTCCTTTAAAGGGATACGGCTAAGAACCTAGCAAGTCTTACCTGTGACACAGGGGCTACCGCTAGCTTTCGCAAAAACTTGCCGAAAGAGCTGTCTCAACAGTTCTCTAGTAGCAACGTTCTGTTCTAGATAGGTATCAGAGGATTCCTGGGTGGAGTGGTGCCCAAGATGAATGGGGCTTTAACCGACTCAAGAAAGGGCACGAAGCAACCGCGCAAAGCCCTCACCATATAGGATTTTAGAAAGAACGCAGAGTACTAGCGTGCAAACTTGCCACAGTGTGGATTTCAGAAAGTGTGCAAAGACTTCACGTGCACACTTACCATAGCATGGATTTACAAATACTGTTCTAAGGAGGGGCTCTCGTGGTACTCTGATAGAGCAGCTCATAAATGGAATGGCCCGGGAGCAGAGCAATTGGAGGAAGAAATGTACAGATAAAGCCTCGGCCATGCCTGTACCATGGCGTCCAGTCCCAGTGGAGCTGGATGAGTCAGAGGAAGCCAGAGGGGATAGTGCGATGCTCTCTCGAGTTGCAAACCGATCCACCCAAGTCTGGCCAACATCTCCGACTCTGCTTCATCACCTTGGTGCGAAGGCGCCATTCCCCGAGCCTCAGCCCCTGCCTCAACAGGATGTCTGCTCTCACAGTGCATCTCAAAAACAGTATGTAGTACTGGAGCGCTCTGGTGAAAAAAACGAGAATTCAGTCTCATATGAGAGGAGGACTCCGAGCTCAGAGTAGCACGCTCATAGGCGACCCTTTTTCTTTTGGAAAAGGGGAGCGCTGCTAAACTACCACGAGAATTGCCCAAACAGCCCCTCATGTTGAGGGAAGCGATGCTTGAGGTGTATAACAAATACACATTGGCTGAATGAAGCCCAAGGAACCCAGGGCTAATCATCTTAAGAAAGGGAACAAAGCGGAGCGCGTAACCCCTACCGTACAGGATTTCAGAAAGTGCGCAGAGTCTTGCGTGCACACTTACCACTACGTGGATTTCAGCAAAGTGTTCACGTGCACACTGACCACCATGTGGTTTTGAGAAAGTACACAGGCTTAGCGTGTGTACTGAAAGGTTCCTAAGCATTGCAGAGGCGCTGGATCGCACAGGAGGGGCCAGCTCCAATTTTCCAAACCTCAAGGGAGGGGAGCATCACCTGAGGCAGTACATACAGAAAGACTTCCGTAATTACCAACTCCTCCTTTCCATTGGACGTCGCTAAGCGGCCAGGAGGCCCCTCAGGGTGACCTGGCCGGACATCCTGCTGCAAGGAAACTCACAGAGTTTGTTAGTAGACATATAACCACCAGCAATATAACACCCATAAGCAGATAAAGAAAGGGTTACATACTCACCCACCCTCTTGTATCGGAGTCCCGCTTACGGGGCACCCCCTTTTGGTCCGGACCATCAGTAAGGTGGTTACTATGAATATAGGACCAACCAAAAACATCATAGGTCCAGCATAGAAGACTGTTATGTGAGAAATTTTCCACCTAACCTCGATCAGGTGGAGAGCTGGTGGTTACAGGGGAATTAGGCAGGGGAGGTTAAAAGCAGAAGTTAAAAACATCCAAAGGAAGTGAGTAACTACTTAGGTATCGCTCCGATCCGGACGAGAACCCTGCCTCGTCTGAATCACATCCCTCAGGTCCTACTTACCTCTTCGTGACCCACGATTCCTCTTGCCCCTGCCCTTAGGCGGGGGAGGAGCGCGAGCCGCGACACCAGCATTCTGTGCCCGTCTTTGATCCTCAGATCGAGATGGGCCAGGACCCCTTTGTTGTTCGGGCTCAGACCTGGACCTTCGTGGAATGAAGGATTTAAAGGCAGCTGAGCACGCCCTTGCCTCTCTGAACTTTTGCCCCCTCAAGGACATCACGCACATGATCTTCGCCCAAACAAGAGACGCAAAGACTGTGTTTGTCATCAGGTGTCAAATAACGCTGACATGGATGCACACACTGTTTAAGCGCCTTGCTAGTGGATGCCATGGTAACAATGATAGATCACTCTTACCGTTTTGGTCGTTTCTCAGATGCACGCTTCAAACAAGACAATCAATGAAGACGAAGAAGATAAGTGACGGGTCCTACGGGCGCGTATTTATGGTCGCGCCGGTAGTGACGTCAGAGGCTGTCGCCGGCCAACACGTTGGCGTTTTTCATAGTATGCTTCAGACACGGGTCACGACGAGGTGTTCCCCATAGCGACCCCTAGAGGACGCAGTTCGAAGTTCCCTTGACAGGGAATCAGATTTACCATTACAGGAATAAATTATATTTTAAAATACATTAAAATAGGAAACAGTTATCCCCCCATCCCCCTTTTTGATCAAATAAATTTACATTTATTCATTTAGCTGACGCTTTTATCCAAAGCGACTAAAAGTTGCTATATATGTCAGAGGTCGCACGACTCTAGAGCAACTAGGGGTTAAGTGTCTTGCTCTGGGACACATTGGTGTCTCACAGTGTATTCGAACCCGGGTCTCTCACACCAAAGGCATGTGTCTTATCCACTTCGCCAGCACCACCAAAAAATAAATGCAGCCTTGGTCAGCATAAAAAAATAAAATAAATACATGTAACATAAACATACATGTAAAAAAATAATAATAATAAAAAATTCAGTGGTTAAGAAAAGAGTTTAGAATTATTCATTATTAAATATGGAATATTTAGATTTTTATATAATCATGTATATGTTCATTAGTATGACATCAATTGTGAGTCTCCAAAGTTTCCTTTCATCACTCCATACTCATTTCAGCATGTTACAACCCATCATCTACTCTGACAGCATACAGTACATAACATTGCCACTTGAGAAGCGGATGAAATGTTGTTTAGAATCAAAGTTAACTGAATCACACTGAACTGAATGAATTCTGCATCTTGACAGCTGTTGTTGCCATGAGGTGATATATACATGTGTAATTTTCTCCCAAAATGTACTTTGGCAGCATGGTTGTCATAATACACAGGCATCATGCTGTTCCCAAACACCAAAATTAGAATGGGTTCTCTTTAATTTGTTTTTCCCCAAGATGTGTAACAGTTCGTTTTATGCAACAGTAATATGGCTAATGAAGTTGTAGTTTCAGCCATCTTAAATATACACTAGTGATCCTGATCTGTTTCCACAGTAAATAAACTCTGCAGTAGATGAGGGGAGCACCCTGTGGCATTCTGTCAAATTATAATAATACAGCTCTCAAACAGAACAACAAAGACAAACAAAATAATCATACACCATGAATGCATGTATAGAGAAGGCTTTATCAAAGATGAGCAGGGGGAAAACATTTTAAATATTCTCATGTCTTCAATCTCAACTGCTTTTGCCTGTTGAGATCGAAAAAAAAAAATGCTCATAGAATTTCAAATGAGAGCATTTTTTTCCCTCACATTCGGCAGCTGCTTTACCCAAAGCACTCATTTATTTTAAAGTATACATTTATTTGCATGTGTATTCCTTGGGAATCACACCTACTGTAAATACGGCAGGTAAAAACAATATACATTTATCCACCTTCTATTAAATTAAATTCAATTAAGAAAATTTTACTACTAAAAATAACACATTATGTAAAATAAAAACATATAAATGGCATCATTTTGATGACTATATACAGTATATATACATATAAACATTTTACATTGATTAAAATCTTTGAAAACATAATATACATTATACAAAACAGATATTATTATTATTATTATTAAACTATATTATTGTTTAAAAATCTAAAAATCTAAATTTTATTACTAATTTTGTGTGCCATGCATATTTATAGAAACACTGAATTTTTTTGATGTAAAAAGACAAAAATACAATGAAAATTTAAAAAATTAAATGGAAAATAAAATAATAAAAAACATACATCTATGATTGTAAATGTCATGATGATATTTATTATCAAATATATATATATTTTTTCAATTGTAATTTACAATATACATAATTATATTATGGAAATATTTTAAAATACCATAAAATCATCAATTTAAAAATCACAATTTTAACACTAGTAAATCTACTAATTTTTTGTGCCATGTACATCTTAAGAAATATCTCACTTAATATATAATGATGCTCATTTAATGTGGACCAAAAATGTGGAGACAAAAGCTTAAACAAAGTATCAAACATAATTCAAACAAATTCGGAAAACAAAACCTTTCCCTTAAGTGATGTACCTCTGTGTAAAGCTTTTAAGCATGGTCTGAAGTCCTGCATAAATTTAAACTGTGGTATAACTTCAAGACATGTCTCAGGAAGCACTTTAGTGATCACCGCACACAAGACACTGCACTCTCCAGATCCTCTGAGGACCACACAAAGGAGCAAAGATTCTACCATCACATTTTCCATCAGCCATGCCTGGGGCCAGCTCTGTGAGACTGCTTTTACAGTCATCTCTTGGACCAACACTGCAATGTTTCTGTTGTATGAAGCACATAGTGATTTGGGGACCTAAGCAGCAAATCGCATTTGATCCAGATACAGTATATCAAGGGGACCCAAATGTTAAAATGTGATATTTGGGCTGTATCTATCTCTGCAGCTGCATTACCGATACTGTAGACTTTGACATGGATACAGCAATGTAACTGCCAATAATTCCAAAAATTCAATACAGTGGGGTCCAAAAGTCAGAGACTACAATGAAACAGTTTCAGGATTTTAACAGTTACTAATTATTATTATTTTTTTAAGGAAATGTTTAATTAACCTGTTATGCAAATAAAATAATTTTATAATCAAATAAATAAATAAACAAGAAAGAAAAATAAAGAAATTAACAAGTTTGACTGATTAAAGTAGCCTACCTTTACACAAAAATGCAAAACACTATGTAGAGGTACAGTAGGCACTTCAGCAAATGTGGTCATTACTTCAAAGTAGACTGTGTGGTTGGGGAGATGCATTAGAAGGACTTTTATACTTTATACTATACTGTGAACACTCAGCAGAGACAGACCTACAGAAGAGAACAAAGCAATGCCATTCATTTTAAATTCCAGATCAGCACATCCCATCTGGGCAACATGGAATAACCTTGTGATGGGTCATTGATCTTTGGAGCTGAAAACAGAACAAGAGGCATTTCAAACCTACAGGTTTTTCTTTTACAGGAATTATTTTCTGAATGAATGAAATCAACAGCAGAACTGCAACCATCAATCAAACGGGGACTGCAATCTGGTTTGAATTGCAACCTTTTTGTGTAATTAGGAGACCGAGAGCTCTTGAGAAAAGGCTTTTTTTCTTTTCTTCTCCTCAGTCACTCACATACACACACTTGAACACCCCAGTATGCTCATAGAACTGTTACTTCCCTCACTTCCAAGTGCATCTGCATGAATGCATGAAATGCCTCTCCCATCTGCACCTGCGATATATTCAAGAAACATTTCATAGGACTCATCAAATTCTCTGACGACTGAGCCGAGGGACATAACAATGCAAATCTACTTGAGTGAAGGCTTAGGCACGCTGAAATGCTCAGAGGCTGATGGAGCAAGTGGTTCTGTTCAAACAGCTTAAGAATACATGGATTTTGTGCTTTATTAGTTTCATATAATATTATGCAGAAACAGGACTTACAATTATTATTGGGACCAAAAGATGCAGATATTGAGTATGAAATGTTATAGGAAACAAAAATCACTTGGCATCTCTTTTAATATCTCAATTGTTTCTCGTGACAGCAATTATATATTTTTTTCTCCCAAGTAGAAACTAAAAAGCTAATTTGTCCTCTAGAGTTTTCTATTTTAACTTTTAGTCTAAGTCTGGTTATTTATTTACTTATTTTAATTTGTTCTACTACTTTTATTCAGCAAAGATGCACTGAATGATGTATATGTCACCAATGATTTCTATTTTAAATAAATGCTGATCTTTTGAACTTTCTATTCATCAAAGAATCCTGAAAAAATTGGCAATTTTATACTTTTGTTTATACCTTTGTTTTACTCATGTTTAAATATTATGCAATAATAATAATGATAATAATAAAATTCTTTATGTCATATATCAGTCAAATACTCAATAAAATTATTAATTAAAAATCATTAATAAATACATATACAATTTTGGCAGTCCAAAAAAGCACAGTAAAGCGGTATTGTTAAAATATATTTCAATTTCTAATATATACAAAATAAATATATAATAATAATAAAAAAGGATTATGCTACTATATATATATATATATATATATATATATATATATATATATATATATATATATATATATATATATATATATATATATATCTGGATAGCTGTATCACCTGGATATTTTTACCTTATGCCAAAACTGAATTGAAAAAGTATTTTACTTCAGAAATGAAAAAGATGCTCATTACAGAAGTTCAGCGTCATATCACAGCTAAACCTAATAGTGTTAAAGGCTTTAATCAATGGCTCACTTCATGACAGTGTGTACGTCTGTTAAGGTCTTTATAGAAAAATGGCAGTGGGCCATTCTGACAGGCTGAACAGGTTAGAGAGCCTCAGTGCCTGCTCAGTGACATGGGGAGGCCTGAGCTGCTTGGCCAACAACCCTGACCAGCAAACACCATCTGCCTCTCATGCCATCACCCACTCACCATCACGACTCACTCCTCTCTCTTTTTTGGTCTCTCACTGTCCCTCTCAAGGGAGAGATATGAACTGTCCAGTGATTTCCACCTCACGGGACCCCACTGACGTGTGACTGCCACGTCTGGCCAGGCCAGAAGTGTGCTGGAGATGATCACACTAGGACAACGACGGGCCGGCCCAATGTATATAAATCTATGATGTGCATCATGTGCATCAGTGAAGATCAGTCAGCTAAAAGAGAAGGGTAAATGGATCCAGAACACAGGTGACCGTCTTATCCAGCTTCTCCCTGCCATCCTTGCTTGTCATTTAGTGAGCTAAAGAGACTAAAAGTACAGTTACATTTACAGCTGATCAGTGATTTCAATATAAATCCTTGCAATTGCATGTTTTGTGTGAGGGCAAAAGATTTTCACATATATGTTTCATATATCTCTCATGTAAAATGAAACGTTTGCCCAAAAATTTTAATTTGCTGAAAATGTGCTCACCCGCAGGTCATCCAAGATGCAGATGAGTTTGTGTGTTCATCAAAACAGATTTGGAGAAATTTAGCATTATATCACCTTCTCACCAAATGATTCTCTACAGTGAATGGGTGCCGTCAGACTGAACGTCCAAACAGCTGATAAAAACACAATAATCCAGTGGTAATTCACATGACTCTGGCCCATCAATTAATGTCTTGTGAAGTGAAAAGCTGTGTGTTTGAAAGAAACAAATCTATTATCATGGATACTAATAATGACTTTTAATAGTAACTTCAGTGAAATAGTCCATCCCCTCTTGTCCTCTCACATCAAAATTCACCAATATATTTGTTTCGAACTGTTTTAGACTGTTTTCACTTGATGATGTTTTAGAAAATTATGCTTGACCAGTGTATATTTCTGTTCTGATTCAGATATTATTTTTTACTGGAGGAAGCAATATTATGGAGAGAGGACTCCATATGGTTTGGATATGGAATGGTTTGAAGTTAAAAAAATCTTACTTCTGAATTACTGAAGATGATTATAGACAAATTGTGATGTTTATATAAGCTGTTTGGACTCTCATTCTGATGGCACCCATTCATTGCAGAGGATCCATTGTTGAGTAAGTGATGTACTGCTAGATTTCCGTAAATCTGTTCTGATGAACAAACATATTCCACCTCTACATGTTATATGTCCAAATGTCATAATTTGTGTGCATTTGCTTATGAAATGTTATGTCATTTTATGAACATAGTCTTAAATTCTATCATATTTTCTTACAGACATTATGACTGACAAGCTTTTAACAAGGCAACATCACACAAACTAAGTAAATGATGTACCATTATCAGAAACCAACTGTACTTAGATCACACAGGCCATGTCATTTTATTTTCACCAACAGCTCCATAGTTGCATTGTGGGATTTAGATTAGATTTTGTTGCCACCATGGGTGACAGCTGAGAGGTGTTTGGCAAGAACACTTTTGCCTTCCAGTTGCAATGTGCATTACAGGTGGCAGATAGATATGACAAATGAGCTCCTTGGCAAGAGAGTGTGTGTGAATTTGCATGTGTCTGAGTGAAAGTGTGTGTGTTCAAGTGAAATAAAAACAGGTTGTTGTGAACATAGTCTGAGAAAGTGAGTTTACTTTCCAAAAACATTGTTATGTATATATTGTACACACATATAAAAATCACAGCATGCAGCTTACACAATATATAAGTGAATCTCATGAAACCTGTCAAGTCATGGACAATATTTTACCCCAAGTCAAACACATTTTTTTTTATTTTTATTATTATATATCACAACCCTGTTTGATTTTAAGACCATATTTTTTGTGTGAAATTATATTCATTAAACAAAACTCACACCTTAAATCTACATAAATAAATAAATAATGTTGATTGAAATAAATATTCTTAAAATATTTTGTTACAATATATCATTATAATACACTAAAATATTATTGGATAAAAATAACGGGAATCTCAACTACCTTTGAGAATATTGTGAATTACACAAAAAAAAAAAATCATTATAATAATCATTACAAATCAAACATTAGTCTTCTCTCCGAACTGATTATGGTAGTGGCTTATGGATCTGTCTGGAAGAGCAGAGTCAGGCTAGTCATTTGTTACCTGTAGAGATTATGGTTGGTCAGACTCTTTTGCACTTTTATTGCATGTCCTGAATGTTCACAGGACATTAAAGCGGCAGATCATCTGTAACGAATGCATCAAGCTCACAGGGCTGCTGTTATCACATCATCATTAGCACTGCTTACTGTTTCCATCAGATTAGCATCAGCTGTAATGCTATGAGAAGGGCATTTGGTTTGTATCTTCCCCTTTCATAGCCATTTTATAAATAATGTTTCAAGCTTCACAGACCAAGAAACACCACCATCCAGACTCTCAGTGAACTCAGGAACAACCAGTGTAAAACAAAAAAAAATTAATAAGTAATTTTTATGTAAATTGATTATTACTTATTAATTATACTAATTTACATTTATTTCAATAATATAATTACATCTCTAATGGTTACAATGCAGAATTATGAAACATTGTGTCATGATAGGTATGTATTCTAACCATTTCTTAACAGTTCTAAACGCTGAACTAAAAATTTCACAGTATAATAGATTTATTAATTTATAATAAAATGTAATACAAATATGTATAATGGTTATAATAAATATTTATTAATAAATATTTATTAATAAATGTTTATATTTTAACAGTTCAAATATGTATTAATTAATATTTATATTATAATATTTATAATATATATTTAATAATTTATTCAATAATAATTACAATTTATTTGGATAATAAAGTAAATACAATGGTTATATATCCAAACGCTATGCAAGAACTATTATACACACACACACACACACACACACAAAACCTAAAAATAACAACTTTGCAACACATAATCTGTCATCACATTTTCCGAGCAGTGGAATTGGAGGAAAACCATCATCTCACTCTAGAGACTCTAAAAGACTCTAGTCTGTCTATTATCCTCGCACAAAGAGATCTAAATCCACTCTGACATTGCCTTCAGTGGGATCGAGAAATGTGCAATACATAAATGAATGAGTTTTCAAATCTGCGAATGAATTTTACTGAGTCAAAGGCTAAGTGTTTACCAAACGTGCAAAAGTAGCAGGTCACATTCTCACATTTGCCTGTGATTTTCCTTAATTTTTCAGATCATCTTTCAGAGTTACATTTGACTTGCCAGCAAATTACGAATCATTCAGTCATGTCAGAAAAACTTTTTATGAACTTGAAGGTCACAAACTAAAAAGAGACCAGGCAGTTCATTAGGAAACATTACATGTTCACTGCCTCCCAGTTGTTAAATCTCTCATTGTAATGTTTTAATCTTTTCATCCATTTAAATCTCCTCATTATAACTTTCATCATTCATCTTATCAAATCTGATACTGCAGAGCAACGTAATAAGACCTTTAAGGCATCACAGAAGAATCTATCGCACAAGGGAACAGTCTATTGCAATATCTAAATGTTTTCTAAAGAAAAGCCAAATCTTACTTTCAAAAAATAAATCAAAACTAGATTTACTGCTCTGTCTAAAATAATGTAAATGCATTACTTTGTATTAAATATTTCATAGACTCTCCGATGTTCTGCCTAGAACCAGATGTGGTTTTCTCAGATCACACATTTGTACAGCAGTTTGTATCTCTCAGGAAGTCAGGATCAGGATGTGATATCAGCAGGGTGTGAACAGTGTCTACACGCACACAAATATGCAACCGTGTCAACCTCCATTTTCCGAAACTGTGAAAATCACTGAGAAAAATTCTGTTTTCATCTCCTCACTGTACGAAATGGAAATTTCTGACCCTACATAGAGAGCAACGCAACTGACAAGTTCAACGCCCAGAAAGGCAGTATGGACATCGTCAAAATAGTCCATGTGACATCAACTGTGGTTCAACTGTAATTTTTTAAAGCTACAAGAATACTTTTTGAGCACAAAGAAAAATAAAAATAACAAATTTATTCAACAATTATTTTCTTCCATGTCGATGAGTGTTCACAAGACTGCCACAATGCATGCATGTGGTGCTGCTGATGCAGGAGCCGGCATTCTGCCGTAGAATCTGGATGCACTGCACCTTGTTTACAAGCAGAGGAATGCACATGCATATGTCTTGGTACTGTCGTGAACATGCAGCAAAGACTGACACAGAAGAGAAGAAATTGTTGAATAAAGTCGTTACTTTTGTTTTCTTTGCTCACAAACAGTAGCTTCATAAAATTAAGGTTGAACCACGGATGTCATATGAGCCTCATTCAGACTGTCAGCCCAAATCGATTTTAGGGCAAATCTGATTGAATGACATAAAATCAGATTTTTGCAAATCCAATTCGAGCAACATTCATATGTGGTTTGGAATCCTATTTAAATCGAATTTCTGGAAATGAGTTTCAGTCTGACTGGTCAGATCAGATTTTGTGTAGTTATTTCATGTTCTCTCGCCACGTAAAAAGTAAACATGTCAGACATTGTTTGTAGAAAACACGCTGAACTTCCTTGCAGAACAAGGTTGTTGCGAATAGCAATTGTAGTGGAAAACTGACAATATACTGCTAGTCCATCCACCTCTTGGAGTTATGAGACCAGCAGAGACGACGGAATAAAGCTGCGCATGCAGCTTCCTCCATTTCTGCCGATGCCTCAAAAGATGTTATAATGTTATCCCGAGAGTTGGGTGTAATGCATTACAAGTAACGCGAGTTATGTAATCAAATTACTTTTTTCAAGTAACTAGTAAAGTAACGCATTACTAATGCCAGTTACTTTGTTTTCCCATTTATTAACTGACAAATCTCCTGTCCCCATATTAGGAGAAATCGGAGATACAGAGGCGTTTTGTGCGCTGTGTGTACATGATGTTACTGTAGTTCTAGACTAAATGTGAATGTGCATTAATTCATCTCACTCGCAAAAAAACTAATTTAGTATTCATCAAAATGAATTAAAACAGTGAAAGCAAACTCAGAATATGACACAAACCTCCAATAATTAAATATGTTAAATAACACATATGTATCAAATTCCATTTTATTAAGCAGTGTCTTTGTGGCTGACCTTTGATGATCCAGTTCAACCATATTCATAAGCAAAAATGACTCGATAAAATAACAATTGTGCTTCAATGCTTTTTTTTTTTTTTTATTGCTGAAGAGTGTTGAACCTTCTTCTCCTGTGTTCTACTGTACAGACGTGAATTTACTTTTCCTTCAGCCTGAGGTTTATTCATTACACTTTTTGGTGTGAAAGGGCTTTTACATTTGCTATAAATAGAACTTCTTATATTAAAAACAATCAAGCCCTGCTCATATTTAAAAAGTAGCCTAACACAAAATGTAAAATGTAAAACCCATTTCTTTCCAGAGAAAGTAACTAATTAATTAGTTACTTTTTTAGGGAGTAACGCAATATTGTAATGCATTACTTTTAAAAGTAACTTTACCCAACACTGATTATCCCTTATTATAATCCATTGAGACAGCAGCATGTCGACATGTTGTAAGACAACATATGTATTGCAAACTGTATCGCTCTTATTGTTATTTTTAGCATAGACATAACAAAACAACGTCATTGTCATAGAAACCAATGCAGATATTGAATAAAGCGAAAGAGACATGGACACACAAATTGGAATTGAGCAGTTGTGATACACAGTGTGGACAGTCAATCATTTAGATCAGATTCGAATCGGATATGAACAAAAATTGTATTTGGACTGACAGTCTGAACAAGGCTATGGACTATTTTAACGATGTCCTTAATACCTTTGCAGTAGGTCCATTGCAGTCTCTGGAGGATCAGAAAGCTCTTGAATTTCATCAAAAATATCTTAATTTGTGTTCTGAAGATGAATGAAGGACATGAAGGGTGAGTAATTAATGACATTAATGAATATCAATGTTATTTAATGATGTTTATTTATTTTTTAAATCTATGTTAAATGTTAATTTATGGATATACTATTGTTTGTGTATATAATATTGTTCAGTTATTTCAAAAGTCCTTACAAACTGCAAAAGCAAAATAACTAAAACCCACAAAAATACTGACCAAGCAAATAAATATAGTAAACGACAACATAAAAATTACTAATTATTTCTATGTTTTTGCCACAAAATTACGTTTCAGTAACGTGCTGCTCTTACGATTTTAGCAAGGTAAAATCTATATTGCCATATCTCACTATTGAGTCCATAACTGCAGTGTTTTTAAAGCAGATGTACTTCATGAACAGTTTCAATATTAGAGAACTTGCTGCTGAACACTATCGAGAGACGAACATTCTCAGATTATTCACACATGCTTAATCCCTCTCTCTCTCTCTCTCGCTCTCATATAACTGCATTAGTCTGCTATCAATGGCTCAAGCCTCCGTTATTAGGTTTAAAGTGATGCTTGGGAATTAGCAACGGAGATGTTTGATGAGATGCGTAAGAAATTAATCCTACAAACAAGAGTGTTTTAAGGACTAAAACCTGACAAAAGTCTTGAAATACATCTGAACGATGTCTTAAGGTATGGTAACCGCAATATAATTTGAATCATTTACTCTGGTCCACTGATTTTTTTTTTATTTATTATTCCTTAATTCATGTTTGTTTATAAGCTTCAAATGTTACATAAATTAACACTTATAAATTAACTTAAACTAAATGCATTATTGCATTAAACTAATCTTAATAAAGTTTTTTTGTTAAAGTGTTACTCTATTTATGTGTTTATATGAAAATAAATGACTACAAAGAAATTATACAGCAGTTACAGAAATAGGAAAGGTAGAGGACAGGCCATTTTCCTGGAATACACTTTTAATTTAAACCATAAGCAATCCATGAACCCCTCGTGCCAGCAGGCACAAACAGGGCTGACCATGTTGATAATGAAGCATCTTGTGTTGTCCTGAACCATCTGGAGCACATGAGGCAAACTGTGGTGTTGCTGCCCAGCACAATTAACTGCGCCTTCCTCTTGGACACTATTTTCCTGCTATTGCTGCCATGGGAGACTGCATCCTGGGTAAAGTCCATCCCATTGTCACGACTAAATTTTAATTTCTGCTCACAGACATAACGCCGCAGACGGCTATTACATAACCACGGGCAGTGCACTAGACTCAGGATCTTTCCTTTCTGTAACTGTGGCATAGCTAAATGGATTTCTTGTCCCAAAAGCATACTTTCTGACATCTCACTGCAAATGTAGCTTGTATGTTTTGGAATGGGAAGAAAAAAGATGACTCGGCTTAACTAATTTTCCATTAACATCAATCTGAAAAACTAGGCATGAAGATTTGAGGTGTTCCTGTCGTGTACTGAAGCAGGCTGAGAAATTACATTTGACGGTGTCATAAAACATATGACAACATTATTGAATTTAATGATGCATTAATATATGCAAATGGTAATAGGCCATACATCAAGGTGTGAGTGATTGGGTGTACAAGAAGTGCACTTGGTTTGTTGCCTGTTCATTAACTCCCAGTAAGACACAGATCTCTATTCAAAGATCCACAGAAAGCTCCGGGCTTCTAATAAGCTCATATCAGCCAGGAATTCGATCAATTTCTATTATATTTGATATATACAGCACACATGCTAATAAGGCATCAAACATTATGTCCTCAATTATAACATCAAGGCAGCTCCTATCAAGTTAACTGAAGTAAAAGGGATGTTCTTTGCACGGTTTAACATCACATAGAATATGCCCATGGACCCTGTCACCCGTTTAGATGATAAAGCATTAACATAATTCAATCTATTTCCACTGAAAAATAAATTCTAGAAAGTTTCAGACATGAACTAACACTTTAAAGACAATATAATCTATTGTCTTTAGACTATCTATCAGTCCGTATCAGTGTTATTTTAGCATTACTTATACACTTAGAATATTTATTGATATTTTTTTTTTTAAGTTTTATTTAAGTTTTCTTTAAAAAAATTTAGAAAGTTTTTATTTTTATTAAATGCTTTTTTTTAAAATATATATTTCTATACGGCTTTAATTAATTGTTTTGTATTTTAATAATTCACATACTTTTTGCAGTTAGTTGCCAACATTTATAATGTTTTCCATAAACTACTATATAAAATGTATTTATATAATTAGTAAAATTAACTATTTATGGTTTAAAATTTGTAACGGGATGAGCAAACAACAGGCACAGTGGGCATGGCGTCAGGCCTTGGAGAGGCTTTTATTAACATAAAATAAAACAAAAGGAGGGAATAAAGGTGGCCAATGGGGAAAAGGGTCCAAAACAAACAGGGGATCTGGTGTCCTCGTCGTGCTGCAGGGTTTGTGTGGGTCGGGCAGTGTTCATAGAGGAAGGGTCCAGGTAAGGGGCGGAGTCCGCATCCTTCTCGTTGGCTGAGGCGCTTGCAGGGGATGGATGGCCCGGCATCCTGGCCTGTCGGCCGTGTAAACGGGTGTGGTTCTCGTCCGTACCGCGGGTCCGGCGGCTCACGTCTCTGATGGCGTGGGAATCCCTCAACGCACCTTTCCTGGACTCACAAGGACACCAGTGTGCATGCACGGGGAAGAGACTCTCACACACCCACTCCTGTCGGGAGCCTGGTGATGGGCGGCGATTTAGGACGGGGTGCCGATGATAATCAGGGAGGAGGCAGCTGACTCGTCACAAATTTCACAGCATTTTACATAATTTGTTTTACACACGCACATGCATGCACACAAACACATGCGTGATTTGAACAATATCAATAAAATGTAATTTATTTCAATAAACACTTTCATTTGAATCTTTTGTTTAAAGTTTACCCAAACTAAAGTTTATATTTGTGCTAGACTTGTTCATTTGATTCAAGCTGAGTTCATTAGTTTTAGGTCTAAAATTCATCCATCTTAACATTGGAAAGTCATTTTTGACCTAAAAAGTGCCTTTGCCCCAGCCCAGAGGATCCATCCCCTAATTAAACTTCCTCTACTGTCACCAGGTCCTATGTGGGACTAGGGCTCTTTAGAAATGCTAAATGTATTTACATGGTACTGAAGCAAAGGTGCAGCCCATAGCACACATACTGTTGACTCTGCTCTAAATAGGATCGCTGCATGACAAAACAAACATCGCTCAGATCTAGTTAACATTTGTTAAAGGTTGCACAAGAACAATGCAATTTGGAGAGGAATATTTGAGTCTGTTTTGGGAAATGAAGTCTAATCATGCTCTTTCTGTCACGGTAAATGCTAATATCAGATGCTAATATCAGATTATTGGTGTCATATGCAAATTGGGATTTACAGAACTTCTGTTCTTCAGAATTGCAATAAGAAATTCATGTGTGAAACAGTGATATTGGCCAACTTATACAGTGGTCCCCAAATGTGTTTGGACAGTTTAAAATATCTGAATGTCACTTCTACTTTTTGGGGGAGCTGTAGCTGTATGACCTTTGTTCTTTCAGGTTGATAGTGATAAACAAAATTATTTCACAGACACTTTAATGGACTACAAAGAACAACCAAGAAAGAAATACAACAAAATTACCAATGTTTTCCTGTGAGATTAACAAGTGAGTGCACTTAAATACAGTTTTCTTTTTGACATTCAAAAATATTATTTCTTGTTACCATTTCACCTCTCACTGTGATTAAAACTAGAATTACACCCATAACCAAAACATTACTGACCAACATTTTGGACCCGACGACACATTAGGTTCATTTGCAGCTAAAGAGCTTTGTCTGTTTCGCACTGACAGAGCACATGCTTACTTTGCATCTCATTATGCATTTGAGCCTTTTTTCTGCATATTTTTATCAATATGATTAGTCTGGTGGTCAGAGGGCAAACGGTTGGGATCATGTGGAGTAAACTAAATGACGTCAATTTCAGTTTAAGAGTGTCAAGGCAATGAGCTGTCTGAGCACCTCTAATAATTTCCGGAGCACAAAAGACTGTCTGCATTTTAATTTCGTTTTAAATTGTGTGGTGTGGACATGCTCTGGTTACTCTACATTTATGCAACATAATTTATCTTCATATCCTTTGTACAGACCAGGACGAACATAAAAACACAATTTAAGGCTAAAGCCTTTTCCTTAATAGACCACCAAGCAAACCTTTAAGGTCAACATGGAAAATAAATATGATAAATGAACTAATATCAGAAGGTGTTTATTCTGATAGCAGCAACAAAGGCAATTTTTATTAATGAATGATGTAGTTCTGCTTTTAACTTGTTAACTCTGTAAACAAGAATATAGTTTTGAAAGGCAGGACTTACACTTTTCTTAGAGGTTGTTAAAATAATTTTTAATCAGAAATTGTAAGAAAGCACCACTGTAAGCACCAATAGTAAAAGTAGTAAATCCATCATTATTCACCCCGAAAAATATTAATAAAATAATGCACGTTATCTATATAGTGTATTACAGGTCTTTTACTTAAGTGCTGCCTTAAATAGACCACTGAATCAGTGAGGTGAACTTTTATTTGTGAACAATCAGTCTAATTCATAAATTAATCATTCAGTTCCATTTGTGAAAAAAAGCAGAGTGAATATTATTCAAGGATTCTTCTTTTGTGTTCCACTTCAAATAATATCAGACCTTAGAACAACACGAAGGTGAGTAAATGCTGACATGGGTGAACTATTCCTTAAATGGCTATTTCCATAAAAAAAGAAATGCTTGATTTGATTGAGTTGTAAATCTACATGACTGTGTTTGCTTGAACTGAAAAAAAAAAGTGCAACATACTTTACACTCTGGGTTTCTGGCAGATATGTGGATGGGAAGATTACAAGATTGATTTGAATTTGAGAAAAGATAGAAAAAGAGAGCAGGACTCCTTAGGCAATAACACTAGTTAACCTATCTTCCTCAGTCTCCCCCTCTGTTCCATAGTGTCTTTTTAATCATTCTCAGGGCTGCCTTTTGCGGTTTCCTACATTACATACTGCTATAAAATCTTTATGTCTCGAGAGGATCTACAACTCTCTTACCAATAGGATCAGAACACACAAAGAACATCACATCAGAGAATTTATACAGTACTCTAGAGATGCACAGAGCAGTTGTGTTCACTTATGCCCTTTAAGTGTTGTAAATGCAGAATAAAATAGTAATTTGTGTGTTTTAGCAATATTATACATTTTGCAAAAAAATAAATAAAATAAGATAGAAAATATTTTTTTTAAAGCAAGGACAAATACATTTTGATTTAATTAATCAAGTGACCAACATTTATAAATTATTTATATTTTAAAAATATGTTGCTCTTTTTTATTTTTATGAGCATAATAGAATGATTTCTGACTTTACAAAATCAGCTTTCCCATCACTACAATAACTTACATTTGAAAATATATTAAAATAAAAACAGCTATTTAAATAATAATTAACTAATAATATTTCAGAATATTACAGTTTTTCTGTGATTTTAATTAAATATTTTCTTTTTTCAAAAACATTATATGATCATTTAGCAAAGAATGTCTAAATGCCAAAAGCCTCTTAACTATTGGAAGAAAATAAGAAAAGTATTTTCAAATACAGAACACTGACACAACATTTATTTCACTACTGTGACAGCACAGACTTTCAGTGCTGAAAGTGAGATGTTTTCTGAAGACTGGGCTGAATGAATAATGCCTGTTTTTGAAGTTAAGCACTCAGCTCATGTCTTTCAGATTTGCTCGCTAATCAAGAATAGGGACAGTTATAATTGTGTGGACATCAGAGACACAAAGCATCCTGATAGTTCACGGCTCACCGTCTGCTCTTATTTATGCTCTGCTCATGCAATCAGCTGCATCATCCAGCTGACATTATACTGCCTGTATATTATGACTGGACAAAAAATAGGAGACGACAAAACAAAAACACTTTTCTCAATTCATCATCATCACATTCAGTTTCCTTTGTGTGACAGTCGAAGGCCTAATCACAGTGGAAGGTGGTTAATTTAGCTGTAAGGAGAGCAATTTAAATACAAATGGACTCCTGGTCCCTCTATAGGGGATGAGGAATAAACAAAACGTCACTGCTGATCATGCCTTAATGGGAAGGAATGACATACGGACATGTACAGCAGATATCTCTCAACTCCGTCTCCAATGTTAAGCTAATGGAGGACACTGGGGATGGCGCAGACAATGAAAGGATGGAATATAACAACCTGACGGCTCATCCATGAGTGGGTTGAAGGCATCAAGGAATTACGACAATTACAGTTTAACTTCCCAATTACAAAACTCAATGCACCCTGAATGCAATTTTGATTTAACACTTCATTTGGTTGCAGAATGCCAGCACTCCACAATTTGATGAAACCTGACAGTCAATTTAGAAAGCATATTTTGGGAAATAGTTTTCTCTTCCACTGTCTCTTCAAATGCGTCTGAGCACAAACTCTCTAAAGAGACAACTCCGAATCTCTGACATGCAGGGTGTACATGTACCTATTGCTTTTCAGGGGCACAAGGGGCAATCCTGGTTCACATTGTGCTTTAGGCAAAATATAACTACAGAAAAAGAATCTCTTTACTGGACTGATGAATCACTTAAATGTGCATCTAACAATTTAACTCCTTTTTATTAACAAATAAAAATTAAATATTAATATTTAACAATTGCACATCGCTTCATTTTGAAAACAGTCAGCTGATTTCCAAAAATGGCTAATATTTTACACCAATTAATTACACTAATTTGACAATGAGTTAAAACTATCAATAAAAACATTTTTCTGAATATCAAAAGCACAAAAGCAGACAAATGTTACAATCTCTTTAGTATCATTCAGTATTTAAAAAGCAGTTCTAACTTGGCTCAGAGAAAAATTAATTATTAATAATACCAATCTTTAATATATTTTAATTGATCTTTAATATTAATCTCTTTTAAATTCCATTGGCCATGCTGCTTCTGGTGACATGGACACTAGACAAATCTGCACTAATGCTCATCATCTGAGCATACGATTTGTCAATATGCTGACTGCCTGAATATTTTCTCTGTGATTACAACACTGATCCCCAAAATGTGATCTTGTCTGCTTATTATAAAATACACAAAGCTATCCGGAAATATTAAACAGGTCAATCAAACAGATAAATCATGCAAAACTGAAAAACACTGTCTATCCTAACCATAAGTTTTATTGTTTGACAACACAGTGCATAACTACATACTACAGCACTGATTGTCTTTCAGTAAAGATGACTGAAGGCCAGAGAGCAGAGCTATGATGAACAAGGCAATGGTCCAGTGCACATCACCAGCTATCCTTCACTACACAACAAGGTGAAACAAACTACTCTGTAAATCTCATCATGTAATGTTTCATACACTCGCCTCACACACAATCTCAATAAATATATGCCATTACCAAGCAGAGTGATTCAGAAATGGGTGTTAGACAACAAGACTCTGGTGAGTAGCCTTGCATTATATTTATGTGCTCATAGTGGTAAACAAACAATGCTATAAAAAGTTTCAAAATATAAGAAGTAGAAAGCACAGATATTTGTGTAAAAATATAAGGAGTGAAAATAAAAAGCTGTCAAAAAATGAATAGTGAAGTAATGTACTGATACCTAAAGCAAACAAACAAACAAAACATAAGTACAGTAACAAAGTATTTGTATTTTGTTACTTCCCATCCCTGCTGCCATTCTCCTGGGTTCCTCTGGGTGCTCAAACTCGAACCCATGGGATCAGTGCCTATGTGTACTGATAGAGTGGACTGAGAGTGACATTCTATTCATGCCTAATTGAACATAGATGGTACAGAAATTATGAAAATAGTCAGATTAGCAGTAAGAAAATGCACAGCATCCTTCACTGTGCTGCATGCTCATTAATAGATTAGCATCATCACCACAATCACGCTGCAAATTATTATTGCTGACTGTAATCAGAAAATGGGTCGCAAGAGTGCCAGGGGATAGTGGCAAAGAGCATGGAAGAGCAAATGAATGAGAGAGAAGGTGAATGATTTGCAAGCTGGGTGGGTGAAGAAAAAGAGGGTTGAAGTTCTATGTGAGAAAGACAGAGTAGGAAATCCTTTTCAGCATTATTCCGCATATGACATTATATACAATACTGTTCAAAGGTTTGAGGTCGGTAAGATTTTTTATATATTTCTGTAAGTCTCATATGCTCACCCAGACTGCATTTATTTAATTACAAACAATATAAAATATTAATATTGTGAAACATTATTACAATTTAAATTAAGTGTATTCCAATTATATTTAAAGATAACGTATTCCAGTGATGGTAAAGTTGAATTTTCAGCAGTCATTACTCTAGTCTTCAGTGTCACATGATCCTTCAAAAATGATGCTAATATGCTGATTTGGCACTTATTATGAATGTTAATTAATTAATTATTTTTTGAGACATTCTAAACATCTTTAATGTCACTTTTGGTCAACTGAAAGTGTTGTTGCTGAAGAAAAGCATTGATTTAATAATAATAATTATGATGATAATAATAATGACCCCAATCTTTTTAACAATAGCATACATGTTTCCTATTATATACTCTATTACCATTATTATCTGATCATGTGATTGATTTAATTAGTGTCTCGTTTTATGTGAAATTAAATCAGGTGGCCTAAAAAAAAATATGTTCAACATAAACTAAACAATATATACAAAAATATAATTAACCAATTCAAAGTTTTTTTTTAACTTGAGAACAGATTTGAAAACCCTTCTGTTTTCATTACATTTACTTTTTTTTACATTTACATTAACCTTTAACCAGTTCTTTTGCACACTCCATAAACAGAAACTGCAAAATGAAATTCCAGGACTTTCAAGGACTTTTCAAGCACTACTTTTTTGGTTTAGGACGAAAATTAGAGATCTTACTTATCTCTATTAACTATATTGTTATTATCTTTCAAATTCTATCCAGTGTTTAGTTGATGCTGATAAGCACTCGTTGTCACAGTTGTAAACACTAGGCTTTCTTCTTTCGTGAGGGGGTTTGGCGCCATGGTATCTTTATTTCAAGGTGGAACATTAAAGAACTCGACTCACACATCTCGCAAAAATCCTGTAGAATTCAACCAATCTGATGACGACTTCGACACTCCTGAAGTGTTTCCACTTTTGTGTGCCATATGCATCAGACGTTCAGCCAACGGTCCGTGGGCGTGACGTCTGAGGCTGAGACTATGACTGTCACAACTTTAACATTTGAAAGGATATTATGGCAACATTATCGCTTTGCTTATTCAAACTGTTTTTTTTTTTTTTTAATGAATATGATTGACCTGATGAATGAAAGCTGTATCATACACTTGGGAAATTATGAGCTATATCACCACTTATCAACACTAGGGTGTATGACAATACACTTAGCTCATGAGATATACAGATACTGGGTTCACAAGAATGAGACAATATTTTAAAACTATTTTTAAGATTTTTTTTCTAAATGACAAAATATTTGTCTTTAAATAACACAAATCAAAACAATGCAGATGAATTTTGAAATATTTTACTATTATAGGGTTGTAACTAATAATATTTATATAAAAACTAATGATGAGGCAGTAATAATTGGTTCAAATACAGTATCAAAACCAAGTAATTAAATTCTTTTATTGAACAACCCTGATAAAATAGGCCTACATAATGTAATATGCCTACACAGAATATGAACATAACCAACTTAAGTTTATTATGCATTAATATCAAAAGTTTTACCAGAAACACAACTTATACTGATATCACAAGACCGCTTTTCACCTTAAGGAGTAATATCGCGAGATCTCGTGCACTGCTAAAAGCCAGGCATAACGGATCTGTATTTATATCAGTCTCTCTGTATTGTTAATTTCGTTTCATATGCACTGCCCTTTAAAAATTCAAGTACTTTTCAAGTACCTTCTCGAAAATAAAGCTGTTTTCAAGGGTTTTCCAGGACTAAAATTTCAAAAAGTCAAATTCAAGTACTTCAAGCACTTTAAGCACCTTGTACGAACCCTGTTATTAAGTCCAGCTGTAAGCCCACACATAAGCATAGAAAGTGAGCAAATGTAACTTTAATTCTCTTGAAACCAAGCCATTATAACATAAACCACATTCTGGGGTGGTATTGCAGTTGAGCAACTGGGCAAACTGCCAAAAATAAGCAGGTTCAAACAGAGAGCAGTGGAGAGTGGGAGCGGATCAGCCACGGAGGGGCTATTAAGGTCAAAATCCTATTTTACCCATCGGTTTACCCCGTTATCAAGACACTTGACCCTCATTTGTTCCGGAAAGAAGTATCAGTACAGTTGGATGATATTATTTATTTTTATTCAAGGTTTTAGATAACCTTATATCACCCCACAAGTTCCTATAAGCATCTATACTCTGCAACACAAGCGCGTATACACGCACACACACACACACACACACACACACACACACACACACACACACTCTCAGACGATCTCTCTGTACCTGGTGTGTTGAGTAGGCGTGACATTCGGCAGGCGTAGGCTACGTGCTGCTCGCAGTGTTCAGCGCTGTTGGTTATAGCTGTGACCTGCTCCATAGAAGCACTGTAGTTCAGCTGCAGTACTGTCCGTCTCTCCCGGCTGGAGCCGGTCACTGCTGTCTGTGCCGCTAGGTTATTCACCACAGTTGTCCAGACCTTGTCCTCTGAAACACAGATACAATAATGGTCATAAAAGGGATGCAGTAGCTGACTGGCACTGCAAGAAAAGTTGATAAATTCATCAAAACATATGTTAATACTGTACCATAAGCACATGCTGATCCTTCAGAAATGCCACTTTGATCAATTTTAATGCATCCTTGCTGAATAAAAGTATTAATATTTTTGTTTTTTTAAATACTTACCCCTAACTTTTGAACAGTGGTGCATACCTAATATTTAATTAATAATTAAACATAAGAATCTCAGAATTTTATCAAACAAAAAGGGCAAAATACATACTACAGTGAAAAAGTTTCCAAATGTATTTTTTTTTTTAAAGAAAAAGTTAAAGTTTTTCTTAGATTTTTAAATTGACCTATGAAAACAAGAAGTGATTTTATCATTAAAGTAATAAATAAACTGATTTAACATTATGGATCCATATGTGAAAACAGCTTTGTTTTTGGCAAAATTTCCTTCAACATATTTTGTTTATATTATTCAAATCAATCTGATGCTGTAGCCATAATCCATCTCACTTCAAAAGATTTCTCCATCAAAAAAAAAAAAAAAAAAAAATAATAATTAAATGATGATAACATTTCTAAAATTGACAGACACTTTCTTTTAAGAATGGTTTTTGCTCTCTACAGTGTCCTTAAATGATAACATTTTATGTCCTGATATTCCTACATACTGGAATGTCCCTACATGTAAGACTTCTATTTAATTTTAGTATTTTTGGATCAGTGGGATGATGTTGACCTAGGCTGATGAGATAATGCTCAGTAGGCTCGAAAACAAATGGGTTGAGATGCTGAAATAAAAGACTGTCTCTGGAGGTAAAAGGAGGGATTTTAAAAACTTGACTCAAAAGCTTGGGATACAGTGGTTCTTGGAAGCATGTAATACTAAGTAAAAGGCTTGATTTATTAATCAGATGCAAGTGGGGGGCTTTTTGGATTCAGTGCTGTGGTTCACCACAAATTAATAAAAAATGCTAATTTTACCTGTCATGTTGCAGATGACTTTAAAAGGACCTAATGGTCCGCTTCCATCTGGGTCAATCCAGTAGGAATCAGATGATCTCCCCAAATGCTTGTAGGCCTCACAGGACTGCTCATAGACAGCTGTAGGTAAGAAATAAAAGCTTTAAAGGTCTCCTGAAGTGCCTTTAAACAGGCTGCATTATTCTATGTGGTGACAATTTCAACTGAAACAGGAAGAGAGGGCAGAACATATCGAGCAGCCCCACCCTCTTTTTTAAATAGCCAATAGCGTTTTGTTTACAGTATATCTGCTAGGGCTAGAGCAGTTGAGCTCGGTAAAGCCGCATTTGGCAGCCACAGTCTAATAGATTACACCCTAGATTCAACATGAAACTCTTGGTAAAACAAAACAGTGGTCATACTCATACCGAGACTGTGTATTTGTAAAAGTTTTAAATATACTGTATGCTGACTCGCGCATATGATCTGCTCAGTGCGATCGCGTCTCTGGACCGGAGCCAAAGTCCGGATCAGACAGTGTGCACTGCCACAATTCGTGTGAAACATCATGAAACCAGACTTCATTTGCAACATTCGAAAGCTTATTTACATCCTGTTATTATTTATATTATGTCTAAAACGTTCCCTTTTAGATTGGTCGTTGATTGGTCATAAGATAGGTAGGTTTCGTAAAATTCATAATTTTGAGCAAAAAAGCAGAGAAAATCACATTTTTGTCAAAAACTACAACTGGATAATATTCAAAGCATAAATCCATTAAATTGCTCCCATCAGTACCTCCAAAGCTTGCACAGACATATACTAATTACTGGATCAACATATTACTCTGTAACATAATGCAGTTTTCATTTACATGCATTTATCTGTTTACATAAGAGATTTACATTTATTTATTTAGCTGACGCTTTTATCCAAAGCAACTTACAATTGCTATATATATGTCACGGGTCGCACGCCTCTGGAGCAACTAGGGGTTAGGTGTCTTGCTCTGGGACACATGGGTGTCTCACAGTGGATTCGAATCCGGGTCTCTCAAACCAAAGTCATGTGTCTTATCCACTGTGCCAACACCTTTTATCCACTGCGCCAACACACCAACGAGATCACATCCTGTTCACGTGTGTTTTTTTTCTGGAGGTTTTGTACCTGTTCAGAAGATGTGTAATAGCACCCTCGAGTGTATAACAGTGTAAACACGAAAAGCCGTAAAAACTTGTCAATGGCAGGGAAGCGTTATCTTCTAAATGAAAAGATAACTCGTCAATGGCGAGGAAAGAGTTATTATTCATAAAACTATCCCAGCAATCATACTTTAAGTCACTTGGAAAGAACAGCCTGAGATAAATAGAAAGTATTTAGTCAATAAATGTTAAATGATAGAAATAGCATCTCTGCTAATGCAATATATAGAGTATAATATATTTACTGTGTCTGTTAAAATACTAAAACCAGGTTGTAAAGGGTCAATATTCACTGTGTAACTTCAAGGCTCTTCTCCTCTCCATCTAACCCCTGGGGTTTTAAAAAGTTTCACTCAGCAGTTATTCTGAACTATTTCTCTCAGAAATGATCCCAAACAGACTTCACAGAGAGTACAACAGACATGTCCATATCAATCAATGGCTCTGTTTCAAAATCCAATGAGTGTTTGAAGGAGTCTTAGGTGCCACTCCAGAATTGTAAGGTCATTGGGAAAAGGTAGTAAACTTAAATGTTCTGCCTTGTAGAATATTGCACGCACGCACACACATATATACAAGCATATTAAACGTATATTAATTCTTACATGTGTGACAGGTGGCTCCTGTGTATCCTGTCCCATAACAGGTGCATGTGAAGCCATCCCAGGTCTGACTGCATCGGCCTCCATGTTCACATTGGTTTGGCATACATCTGAAAAAAAAAGAAAAAAAGAGAAGCAGATCAGAGCTGAATTACACATATAAATGCATGTGTGGTCAAAAAATAAACCTGATCACTGCAATACTATTTTGTTAATGTCCTACCGTAAATATACTAAAACTTAATTTATGATTAGTAATATGTATTGCTAAGAAATTAATTTGGAAAACTTTAAAGGTGATTTTCTCAATATTTAGATTTTTTTTGCTCCCTCAGATTCCAGATTTTCAAATAGTTGTTTCTCGGCCAAATATTGTCCGATCCAAATAGACCATAGTCAACATCAACGGAAAGCTTATTTATTCAAATAAAAAACTTAAGATTTGACACTTAAGATTTGTGGTCCAGGGTCACATATGTTTAATGGGGCTGAATTTGTATTTAACATGATTACAATTTAATAAAATCATTAAAAAATTGATAATTAAGCTATATAACGTTTCCTTTCCACTTTAGAAAGTTACATTATCACGAAGATTATTGATCTATTGCAAGTTTAATCACTCCCAAAAAATTATATATATATATATATATATATATATATATTAGTTATGGTCACTGAGGATGTATACACTGTGAAATTAATCTCTTACTAATGTTGTATGTGCATCTGTGATTTGTTGTTTATGATGAGAGAATTTGTGGAATTTAGTCAAAGAACACGTGCGCACTCAAAACAATGCAGATGAGCTGAAGGCCACTATCAAAGAAACCTGGGTTTCCATACCACCTCAGCAGTGCCACAAACTGATCATCTCCATGCCATGCCGAATTGAGGCAGTAATTAAAGCAAAAGGAGCCCTTACCAAGTATTGAGTACATGTACAGTAAATGAACATACTTTCCAGAATGCCATCAATTCACAGGTTGTAAAGGGTCAATATTATATACACACACTGTTTTTTTCTAGCTTGACTATTGACCAGTACAATTTTATTTTTGTATATGGAGAGGTCTGAGGCAAGTAACTCAATGGAGTTCATCATCTTTTCTATTGACTTATGTGAAACTGGTGTCACTGTGTAACTTCCAGGCTCTTCTCCTCATCATTGAATTCCTAAGCTCAACAGAATTGTGTGTGATTGGTTAATGCACAACACTGTAAAAATGCCTAAAATGAAATGCAGTGCAACATGAGAAGATTTTAATTTAATGCCACAATTGACACTGTCTGTTCATTTTCACTATATTAGCAACAGATTTAATTACACATGTTTACGCAGCTGCATTTTTGTCAAGTTTAGTGGCATTTTTGCCCCAAGTCCCCATGGCCAGGGGAAGGCTAAGCTTTACACACGCTGTGCCTATGTGACATGCCAATCAGCTAATCAACTCAAAACACCTGCAAAGGTTTCCTGAGCCTTCAAAATGGTCTCTCAGTTAGGTTCACTAGGCTACACAATCATGGGGAAGATTGCTGATCTGACAGTTGTCCAGAAGACAATTACTGACACACTTCACAAGGAGGGTAAGCCACAAACATTCATTGCCAAAGAAGCTGGCTGTTCACAGAGTGCTGTATCCAAGCATGTTAACAGAAAGTTGAGTGGAAGGAAAAAGTGGAAGAAAAAGATGCACAACCAACCGAGAGAACTGCAGCTTTATGAGGATTGTCAAGCAAAATTAATTCAAGAATTTGAGTGAACTTCACAAGAAATGGACTGAGGCAGGGGTCAAGGCATACCGACGTGTCAAGGAATTTAGCTACAGTTGTCATGTTCCTCTTGTTAAGCAACTCCTGGACCACAGACAACATCAGCGGTGTCTTACCTGGGCTAAGGAGAAGAAGAACTGGACTGCTGCCCAGTGGTCCAAAGTCCTCTTTTCAGATGAGAGCAAGTTTTGTATTTAATTTGGAAACCAAGGGCCTAGAGTCTGGAGGAAGAGTGGAGAAGCTCATAGCCCAAGTTGCTTGAAGTCCAGTGTTAAGTTTCCACAATCTGTGATGACTTGGGATGCAATGTCATCTGCTGGTGTTGGTCCATTGTGTTTTTTGAAAACCAAAGTCACTGCACCTGTTTACCAAGAAATTTTGGAGCACTTCATGCTTCTTTCTGCTGACCAACTTTTTTAAGATGCTGATTTCATTTTCCAGCAGGAATTGGCACCTGCCCGGAATGCCAAAAGCACAGAAAGTTGGTTAAATGACCATGGTGTTGGCGTGGTTGACAAGCCAGCAAACTCACCAGACCTGAAACCCATGGAGTATCTATGGGGTATTGTCAAGAGGAAAATGAAAAAAAAGAGACCAAAAAATGCAGATGAGCTGAAGGCCACTATCAAAGAAACCTGGGTTTCCATACCACCTCATCAGTGCCACAAACTGATCAACTCCATGCCATGCCGAATTGAGGCAGTAATTAAAGCAAAAGGAGCCCTTACCAAGTATTGAGTACATGTACAGTAAATGAACATACTTAGCCTTAACCTCCTCATCCTCATCAAGCTCTTGCAACAGGTCAGCTTGGTAAGCCTGCAAAACCGCATTTTCTTTCTTTCAACCTTTATTTTTACAGGCAAGTCATTAAGAACAGGTTCTTATTTACAATGGCGGCCTGACAAGTGGAATGACCACTTAGGGAAAGGGAAGTAGGGCTAACATAAATACAGAACATTAGAAATACATACAGGTTAGCATTTACATAAATATATTTTAAAACATCAAACTTCATCAATCTATTTACTGTTAAAAAAAAAAAACTTATATAATTATGTAGTGAAGCAACTGCATTTGTCGGTCAACAAGTATGATATACAGTACTAGTTTTGAAGGATGAAATTGGAATTAGTTTATTTAGTTTTGCAATGGTGTGCAAGCAAGCCTCAGCCTGACACCATGTATGCCTCATCCTCTTTGACAACCTCCACATTAACCTCCTCTGAGGAAGACCTGCAGAGCATCGAGTCCACTCTTAGGAGGGATCTGCAGAGCATGCCTCTGATCACAGAGAGAGAACACCGGATCTGGAGGGTGAGGGAGAAGAAATATCCATTTGCAATATACCCACGACTGCAGCTGCTGCTTTGCCTTCGCAGAAGTGGGACCAGAGCAGCGAGGAACACTTGTGCCCTCCGAGAGCAGAGCGAACGCAGCGAGAGCCACTTGCAATGAGGGCAGTCAGCTCTCGAGGGAGCGTGCGTGCTCCACTCCCAAACAAACCATAAACATACTGTTGTCTATATACTCACCCGTAATATAATGAGGGAAGGGAGGAACACACAGCGTGAAACATTGCTTGTCACACCATCATACTGATTGCAAACATGCGTACAACAGTAAATAAGACGTACACACATAGAGAGCTTACTGAACAACAGAAGCTGTCACTGTATCCACTGCACATGCTTTTATACTTCCTGGTCGCTACGTCACCCTGCCCATGACGTCTCACCATTCCATTGGACTGATTTAACATGTGATTCAGAACGTGGTCACACAGAAGCATTCCCAAAGCACTTTAACATAGCGTGATTTCCTGAAGGGGAACTGTTTTTCAGTTTATCTCAATAAAGGCACAGCATACCTGTATTTGGTCCACCATAAACTCTAGTGTGAAGATGCATGATTGGCCATCACTTTGCTGATAGTGCTGTGTTTCTTAAACATGCAAAGAGAGAGAGCGAGTCGTAAATACTGCACTGAATCAACTTGCAACATGTAATCAGTATTCTTGTATTATTGTAGTTGTATTTTCTTGTCAACATAACATAGAATTAATTTAGAATTAATCAGCTTTTAAGAACAAGCAGAAGATATTCCAGTTTCTCTGGTAGTGGACGGAGATAATGTGTGAACAGCGATCTCTTGACTGGTGCATCTATTAACATCCCTGTTTTGATTTCAGCAAATCAGTTTGAGCGAACACTGACAACGTGATTAATATTCATGAACCCAACAGCTCATTAATCATTGTATATTGTTAGTTTAATTGTAGAATTAGTAGTAGTAGCTATTATATTAAGCTGACTTGGTGTATGTATATATATATATATATATATATTTTTTTTTTTATATATATATATATATATATATATGTGTGTGTGTGTATAAAAAGGTTTGGGCAAGTAAACAAATGAATTTACTACGGTGAATATATTGCCAAGGTGTGCATGGAGGGCTGTAAATGTTAAATGACTTAAGCCCCTTTCACACTGCAAGTCGGACCCGGCATATTGCCGGAACATTGCCGGGTCGCCTTCTGTGTGAAAGCAAACACGTCCCAGGATTGATTCCGGCATTGAACCCGGGTCGGGGACCTAGTAACATTGCCAGGTTCAACCCGGGACGAGCGCTGTGTGAACAAAAGCCAGATCTAATGCTGTGTCAAAGTGATGACGCGCATTATCGCGCGACTCTTTTACCGGCTGTTTTGAAGGAAGATCAACGTTCGCGACAAAAAAAATGTGCAAACTGTAATGAAGCAGAGATCAGTTAGTTCCTCACTTTCCGCGCTGATGCCGAGATCGTTTGCTTGCTTCAGTGAAAGTATAATGTGCCTAACGTTTTCGACTCATACATTACACGTCACGCCCTGTCATGTCACGTGTCGATACGGGATCTTTACGGGTTGTGTGTGAAAGCAAGCACATATCCCGGGTAATCACTGGCAGTGTGAAAGTGCAAAATCTAGCGACCCGGGAACAATTGCCGGAACACTTTACCCGCGTATTTGCCGGAATGGCAGTGTGAAAGGGGCTTTAGCAACTCATCAGGAGTAAAAAGTATGTCAATGTCATTTCCACAAGGCAATCACATGAACACAAAGATGTGTTTTCAAGCCATGCAGATTTGCCAGCATCTTTTATCTGAAGTCTCGACTGAAATAGTAATTAAACTTGCAAAGTTAATTTGACAAGTGACAGCTTCAGCGACTTTCATCCGAACTTAATTAAGAAACAGTCATCATCAAAGGTGCTTTCAATTGACCAAGGATCAAAACTTAAACCTGATGATTTGGCACCTGTTCAAAAACTGCGCTGAACATGAGCTATCCACTTCCATAGCTCCTCATACAGTCCTGCAAACTGCAAGTCAAATCCATTAACATGGAAAAATGCAGTATGAAATGAAATTAGCAAACAATCCCCTTGGAGCTAATACTCATTAGGCTGATGTCTCATAGGAGGAGCTGTGACAGTCCCATTGACAATGAACCTTAAGTCTTTAAAGTTCTTTGTTAATGCTACTGTCGTACTTTTTGAGAGCTTCAGTGCTCTCAAACTGTAGTTTTTGTATAGAATGACATGTCTCGATTAACTGGGTTACCTCATTGGCCATCTGTGCCTGGAGGAGAAAGGTACAGATAGAGTTTACACTGTTCATTAATCAAACTCCAGCAACAGAAACGTCCCTGGAAATTTGAGGCCACTGATGACTCAGTCTAATAATAAAAACGAAGTCAGAGTCAACAGCATCATGTCACTGGGAGACAAGACCATTGTAATAGCTTCTCAGCAATAGATTCGAGACAGCTCAGCTCTCGCGAGACAGAAAGTTACAAAAATTTCATTACGGTTACTGGCCATGCTGGAGATTGCAGAGCAGTGAGCCTGAACAAGCATTTCCTGTTGCATGGTCACTTAGCTTCCCAGAAATTTCCATCTCAATTTTTCAAGGAAAGATAAAGAGCACAAAAGTAAATGTGTGCATGTTTGTTTCTTATTGAAAGTTCTACTGAATCAGGTTACCCTAAACAGATCTTTTAAATGTGATGTTAGAAAAGTTGTTGTATTCAAGCATATCTTAAAAATAACTCTTACATAGCACTGGATAATTTGATTAATTTGAGTGAATCGTTTCATAAATATTCTCTCAGTGGAAAGTCTGATTCATTCTAATAAAGTGATTCTTCCCAAACATTCCTCTTTTATATGTAAAAATTGAGAATTTGATTCCTTTGAGTAAATATGATAAACATTCTCTCTCATATGTAAAAGTGAAAAATCTGATTAATTCTATTAAACTGAAACATCTCAAACAATTATCTTTCACACTGGACAAATTGAGTACATACCTTCGTAAACATTCTTTAAAATATGCAAGAGTGTAAAGTATTATTCATTCTAGTAAAGTGATTTATCAAACAATCTGCTATCAGATGTAGTATTGGAAAAATGGACTCATCTAAGTGGATCGTTTCATAAAAAATCTCTCTAATACGCAAGTGTTAAGTCTGATTCATTCTACGAAACTGATTGATCTCAAACATTCCTCTATCACAGGTAACACTGAAAAATCTGATTTTTTTAAATGAATCATTTAATAAATATTATCTCTCATATGCCAGTGCGGAAAGTCCAATACATTCTAGTGAATTAGTTCATTTGGAAAGTTAATATAAAGATTATTATAATACACCCCCCAATTAAAAAAAAAAAAAAGGATTTAGTGTACATTTATCTGATCAAGTTTAATGCGGTACTTTCAAAACTGCTCTGATTTAAATACAAATATTACCTTATAGTTAATTTTTTTTTTAAAGGTGAACCCTTAAGTTACTTAAATTTAGCTGCTTTTTCAAAATATTTTTTATTTTTCATTATTATTATTTAATTAATTAATTATTATTATTTTTTTTTTGCAAAAGACCATCTTGACTACAGTTAGCTACCTTAACAAATGACAGTTTCAAAGCAGCTTTCCTAACCTTGGAGACCGGTGCGTTCTTCCCTGATCTGGCTGTTCACATCCCTAGCTTTGCTTTTGTAATCAAAAGTGACAGTTTTCTAATTCAACCATTATGAACAGCAAAGGCAGGTGGCTTAAAATGCCTCTGTCACATTAGACTTGTTGGGGTGAGACTCCAATATGCTCAGAGATGGGCACAGATTAGCTGGTATCCGCTCTCTTACCGTCTCACCCCCAACTCGACACACCATTACGTAAAATGTTTTGCACAGCTATTTAGGATGAGTCACATTCTAAGAAGGCCTCTAGAAGTTCGGCAGAACAGCTTATGCGTGAAATAGCTTGATGTGAGGGAAATTGATGTGTGTGAAATACTGTAAGGGTGAGAAAACTAGAAAAAAATATCTCCCATAGAAGGAATGTATGAGATTTCAGCTGTAGCTAACTGCAAGGTCATGTGTTTTAGTGTCTTCCTGTCGGGAAGACATGGAATATTCTTTTACATGTCAAACACAGGGACACATTTGGTAAAGGAGATTGACAGTGCATCACCTGGCCCGATGAAAGCAAACATAAAATCAATGGCCTGGTGAGTGGTAGACCCCCTTCCGATCCCACATAATGAGTTTGCTCCTCACTGCCGAGCTTTGCCAGAGAAGCATCATTACACTGACAGAAAAACACATAGGGAGAGTGTTCAACAGTCTCTTGCCTCCTTTATTATTACAGTTCATTCCATTCGGAGCGAAGGAAGGGAGGGAGAACGAGCGAATTGGTATCTAGCCTGATCTAATAAAGGAAAAGATTTTCCTCTGGGGACTTACAACTAACTGTATTGCAGTATAAACCATAATCTCAAAAACATAAATACACAATGCAGTAAGGAAGTTCATCTGAAACATTTTTGCCATATTGTCAGTGAGAGGGATGTGAATTTATAATGGCAGAAAGACATGCAGAATGAACTGAGCTTGTCTTTAAATCATGTTGAGAATGTACTCTGCCCTGAGCTGTAAGGCTAATGAGACGCATTAAAGAACAACGCATCTTTACACACAATTAAAGAGGAGCTTAAGCTTCTAACTGAGCTGTAAGGAATGCAATATAAATAATGCCTCCACATGTGGGTCTTTATCAATGAGGAGCAACTTAAATGAGCTGCAAACATAAATGTACAAATGAGCAAATGAACAAAGAAAGCAAATAGCTATTTATTAATAAGCTATTCTTTGCACTTAATGTAGGAGGCCGTTAACGTCAAGTCAAGTGCTGTTTAACCTGAGATCTTCTAAGCACAATAAGCAATTTCAAACTCATGAGAAAATGCTGATATTTTAACAGGTAGCCTATTGTATGAATTCGTACAATGAGTTTTATACACAATTTAATTTGTATAATGTTATCCAATCAGTGACGTGACATTCAGCCAAGTATGGTGACCCATACTCAGAATTCGTGCTCTGCATTTAACCCATCCAAAGTGCACACACACAGAGCAGTGAACACACACACACACTGTGAACACACACCCGGAGCAGTGGGCAGCCATTTATGCTGCGGCGCCCGGGGAGCAGCTGGGGTTCAATGTCTTGCTCAAGGGCACCTAAGTCGTGGTATTGCCGGCCCGAGATTCGAACCCACAAAACTAGGGTTAGGAGTCAAACTCTCTAACCACTAGGCCATGACTTACCCCAAAATCAGATAAATACACATCAGAATATGCATTTATGCATATGCATGAAGTTTAACCCCTTAAACCTAACCATGATTTTGAAAGAATTTGTATACAGAAACATACGATTTTTAGAAAAAAGTACGTAATAATATAAAAGTATGTTCAGACCTAACTATCAGTGGAGCTAAAGCAGCTCTTACAAAAATGTTCAAAAGAGACAGCGTAAATTCATACAAATTAGTCAGTTGTAAAATAGTTACAAAGTGCTATCAGAGCATTCCAAAATTCCAAATCTAGCAGGCAACTTCCAAGCTCTAAGTTACAGAGGAAGAAGCAGAAGACTGTGATGCAACATACTTTATTGGGACAATACGGCAAAACTCAATGCACTTGAAGAGGGTTCTTTAAAATGCTAAGGGAATATTCACACTAAACACCTTTTTGAATTCCACTGCAATCCAAAAGTTGAATTGAATTGAAAACAATTTCATTTTCAATTTCATTTTCCATTGTTTTTTCTGTAAACATGCACTAGACAGATGTGTTTGACTGTTGCATATTTCGCAGCACAGTGTCCAATTTAAAAGTTCAACTTTTATAAAATATGACTCCAGACTCCATGACTTCAGTTTTTTTTTATTCACTTCCTGCTTTTCGCAGTTTGTTGTGCTAATGGTGGCAAAAGTCATAACCTACTGTATAATGACACCAATTTACATGGAAAGGAGTTAATTCTGTTAAAAAGAATACACTTAATTTAATTTCAGTGTAGCTGACAGAGAACCGGGTTAAATCAAGGCCGATTAGTGAATAAAACACATTTTTTTATTAAAAGTTCACATGTAAAAGTAGTGAAACTGTGTAGTCAACGCGTCTCACTATGGGACACTGCAGTAATAGATGTTTTTCCTAGGGAAGTCTCTGGATACGCTTTCTTCATCTCAATAGAACTGAATTACCATCAAACAAGATACATAAAAAATTACCAAGCCAAAATCAGATCTGTTCCCAGCTGTGCAATGATGCTAATGAAATAACAATAACAAAGAACAGGATTATATCATCAACGAACAGATGATTCAGTTTAACTATTTGAAGGGTCAGGTTGATGTTAAATTACTATAAAGAAAAATCTGAGAAGTCGTGATTAAAAACAAGCTGCTTGACCCTTAATTGTCTGTAATTTGAAGGCAAATTACTGTTTTCTTGCGCAATGCATGAATACATTAGCCCTCACATCTGCTTGGGAATCCTCCTGCCTGGGCGATGAGGCATTATTTCATTAAAACATTAAAGATAAAAATGTGGCAGGCAATATGTCTATCTTGAAATGCAGTTTTTTTCCAAAAACATTGCTTTTTTAAGATTCATTTACTTTGCTCATTTGGTTATGTTGTGCACATCGTAATGGGATTTGGTTGGTTTTATGTTCATATGTTTTACATTTTGATGTCTTTATACAGATTTTGTTTTAAAGTTCTGTTCAAGTTTTTTGTTATTACTCCAATACCTGAATATGCCAAGTTCCCTACTATATAGTATGTCAAAAGCAGTACAAATGAGATGCAAAAATGACTGGATGACCACCTATGATGGTTTGTTTTGTTTCATATCATCAATAAACTTAATTAATGGGATTTGGCTCTGTTGTATCCACAACAATGTGGCAACAAACAAAACATGCTTGGAGAGTGAAAGTATGTAAAATCAATCTAGAGATAACAACCAAGGCCCTGTATCGTGCTCTCGCACAGCATCTGCTCTCTGATTAAACTTCTCATTTGCCACTGAAATCGAGGAATGAAGAAGGTCAACTCCAGGGAGAGCAGGCAGAGCGTGACGCATCCTGCCCCCAGGGCAGATGCCATTGGTGGGGATAAAGCCACAGTCTCAGTCTGCTGCACCTGATAATCACTGTCTCACAGTGTTGGTTGAAAGGCAGGGCATGGGAAGGTTTGGTTCTGACCTGTCAATGATGGCACACATGTCCAGACTGACGTTCTCGAAGGCTCCCATCCTTCCCTGCTCCACTGCAGTTAGGTCAGCCAGCTGATCGTCCACCTGAATGAGCTGCATGCAGCCCTGGAATGAGCGCTGGACAGGAGATGCTCTGGTTCTTAAAAAATAACCTAACCAAACAAAACACACAGCAAAGATGTTATATGCCAAAAGAGATGTTATGACCATAATAACACTGATATATGTTTATTAAGATGTAAGATAAATCAAATGACAAAAATGTTCAATCGAAAACACAGAAAATATTATACCGTGAACTTACAATTTTAAAATGGTTTTCTATTTTAATCTATTTTCAAATGTAATTTATTTCTGTGATGGCAAAAGTGAAATTTTAGCAGCCATTACTCCAATTTTCAGTGTCACATGATCCTTAAGATATCATTTCAATATGCTTGAATGGGTGCTTAAGAAACATTTATTATTATCAATGTTAAAGTTTCCATGTTGTCATTTTGATCAACTTAAAATATCCTAAACATAGAAATTAATACTTTAATTTATTCCACATGAATCTCTTCCAAATTCGATTTAGAAACTATTTTTAAATTATGCACAGTTATAATTATTTAACTAAAAATACATGGTCGTATAGTTTTCTCAGTGCACTGAATTCACTAAATAAAAAAATAATATAAAAACACTAAAATAAATAAATTAAAATTATATATATATAAAAAAATCTACCTAAAGCTAAAATGAAAATATATTAATGTGAGCTTAACAAGGGGGCACAGGTATTCTAAAAGTAAAATTAGTAAAAAGTTAAATTGTGATCCCAGTCTTGTCTAAATAAGTATGCTATGTAATGTCCTCTGTTATTAACCGTAATTCAACATCATTTCTAAAATTAATCCTGACCAAATAATGCTTTAATTATAGCTGACCTGAGCTGGAGAGCTCCTGAAATAACCATTATGCCCTCAAGGAGGACATTTAACCTCATACTGTATTGAGATCTGTGTACTGCATTGCTGTGGATAAAAAAACTAAATTAAACACAAAAATAAAGTCACTGAGTGTGATCTAATGTCATATGTGTGAAAGGTAATCTAATGTCACATCTGTAAAAGCTGAACACAAGGACCATTAACTGGAGAAAAACCTATCAACCTAACCTCATTAACCAAGTTATAGTTCTGACACCAAAAAGGTCATGCACATCGCAAACAAACAGCTAACTTTGATGCTACTAATGAGATAAAAATACCTAAAAATATAGAACAAAGTCAGATTAGACAGATTTCTCCACATGGGCCGCTGACATTCCTGGGAGAACACACAGAACTTAGACCCCAAATATCTGACGAATCTTCAGGGTTGGTTACATTTGCATTAAAGATGAACAAAGCTTTATATGATGCCGATCACAGGAAGGTCTATTGAGATTCACCTTACAGCCCACTGACATTTATCTACAAATGAGCGCACCTGGAAGCATCAGTGTTTGCAAGGAACTCATTAAAAAATAAAATAAATAAATAAATAATAAGACGACGAAAAAAAAAAAAACTAAGTTCCTCAAGTTTGAAGGGCCATCTGTCTTGTCTGGTTCCTGCACCTGTCCAGGTCTATATGCCTGAGCAGTTGACAGAGGAGGATGAGGAAGGTGGGCTATTGGAAGACACGCTGAGGGAAATTCATCTCACTACAGAGGAAAACATAAAAAAAAAAAACAAGCATCTGCTGAAAAATTAAGAGAGGTCTGCAGTGGCATCTCAATGATCGCCAGGATTTGTGGGGATCTGGAAAGCCGCCAGGATCCTTGATTAACAAGGGACGCGGAAAAAGGCAGGTTTTCATCACCCACACTTGGATACGACTTCCCAGTGACTGCTTTTGTCTGATTTTGCTGTCGTAATTAATTGAGGAGAGTCCCTTTTCTGACAAGATTACACCCTAAATTACGACCGAGGCCCACAACTCACACTCCTGTAGCTTCTGCATGAATGTGTTTATGTGTGGCTGATGATTTTGCAGGGATTGGAGAATAACTACTGTAAGATTAATGAGTGTCTATGAGCTCCATGTATAATTCATGAATGGCAAATGGAATATGGAAGATTCCTGTGGGAAGCCCTGGTTGTAAACTTTTATCCTCATCAATAAGCCTGGTGCAGATGTTAACTGTTTTTGTTTATCCTGCAGTGTAAAGTTCATAATGGTGTAAAAGTGTATCTAACAATAACTGACAAGGGATATTATAAAACATGAAATCAACTTGTGACTAAAGCATACATTTTTCCTAAAGTGACACAGATGAAGTCTCAGAAGGCTCTTTCGAGCAGATTGTGTTCCCCATGAGGTCCTAAAACAAAGTGAAAGTGAGGTGGAACACAGTATTTCTGATGAAAAGTGGCTCTTTGGCTGTGAATGAATGATTTCTCAGTCTATCAGTCTGAAATATTCACATCAAGTCCACAAATTGGCCTGAATGGGTCGAACTAGTGGAAACAGATGGGCTAATTACAGAGCAAACAACTCGCCCACTGGGCCTACACCTCTTTTGGTTAAGTTCAAATCTAAATAAACATGGAATTACTTGAAATGAGCAGTGTTTAGTTGCATGCTACCTCTGCAACCATCATGACATGTGCCTTTAACAAAGATTTTTAGTGTAAAAGAAGGTGACATTATAAAAAAAGGGCAAACAAATACTGTGTTTTTCGGTTTGTATAAGTATGACTATAAGTCACACCTGAGTATAAGTCGCAACAGTCCAAAAATACGTCATGATGAGAAAAAAAAAACATATATAAGTCGCACTGGACTATAAGTCGCATTTATTTAGAACGAAGAACCAAGAGAAAACATTACCGTCTACAGCCGCGAGAGGGCGCTCTATGCTGCTTAGTGTAGGTTACAGGAGCAGTGAGCAGCATAGAGCGCCCTGTCGCGACTGGAGATGGTAATGTTTTCTATTGGTTCATTTCTCTTGGTTCATTTCTCTCGGTTCATGTCAAATTAATTTTGATAAATAAGTCGCACCTGACTATAAGTCGCAGGACCAGCCAAACTATGAAAAAAAGTGCGACTTATAGTCTGGAAAATATGGTAGTTAAAATTATAGCTGTGCATAAAATTAGCTCAGTTCATGCTGTTTATCCATTTACCAAACTAATGAATTAATTTTATAAAACTTTATAACTAATTAAGTGGATTTTATATATATATATATATATATATATATATATATATATATATATATATATATACATATGTATATATATGTTAAAATGCTTAAATCTTAGAAAAAAAACTGTGTTTTTATGTGTTTTAAAAATAATAGTCAAGCACATCAGCAGTAGCAGAAAAAAGTAAAACATTTGAGAGTCCCTTTTCTTTAGTCCACTCTATTAGAAAGTCATCAAAACAAAAGCTGACCTCCTACGGGTTGATTGGTAAAGTCTTAATCTGCTGCAGAAGAACTCTTTGGCCTTTCTATGTTTAAAGCTGTCTTCTGTATTACAAAATCCAATATACTGACATCTCCCATCAGACAGTCATTAATTTGGTGAGGTCTGCCACTAATGTACAGAACCGTCCTGTGTAAAATGAGTTTGGGAGACTACATCTAACCAGAGAGAAATGTCGGGAGACAAGCAGTCGCCTTTCTTGGAAAAACAAAGAGCTATTCTCGCTGTTCCACTGCAGACAGTTAAATACATGTCAGAGGTCTTTAGTAGACATTGGAGACTAAAGGGAGTGTTTTTTTTTTTTTTTGCTAGGACATTCCCATCAGGGCTTAAATTTGGGCCATATAATGTTCTGAGCATAGGTATCAAAGCTCTCCCAATAATTTTCTGACAGTTTTTTTCTTTTTTTTAATTTTTTCAATGGCATGTCCGACCTCAGGTGGGCAAGGAAATTTCAAGATTTATGGAAACCCAATGTGCATGAGGCTAGTCTGTCTATCCCTGTAATGAGGACCTCAATTAGGTGTAGAACTGTTGCTGGAGGCTTATCTTGCACAAACACACATGACTGTCTTTGCTCTTAAGAGTCATTATCTCAAGGCTGATAACAATAATAGCCCACCGGTAGAGGGAAGGAGGGTTCACGTTCCAATCTGCTCATTGCAAAATACAAACTTTTCATTGTATTTATCTATTTATTTCAAGGTAAAGTAGTAGTCTGTTAGAGAAAGTGGTGATAAAATATTACCTACATCAGATGGGATGCCAAACAATAGCATAAATGGCATTACCAGCTGCATGAAGAATATCCGACAACCACTTTTTTTTTCAATCCCAGATTGAATGTATACATTTACAAGATTTTAAGCTGAGAAGCCATCATAGTCTTTGTACTAAGCTGACATCTGAGAAGCCAATGCACAGACATAAAATCAACCAGATAAAAAGCCTCATTCCATGCACAGAAATAAGAGAGACTGTTATGCTCTTGCAGTCTGCAACATGTGCATGTGTGTTCACACTGATGCAATGCGCTACAGCTGCCAGAGTCAGGTGACTAGGAACATACTGTATGAGCTGCGTCTAGTAACCGAATCTGGACCTGCATATTTTTTTTGTAGCTGACCATGCCATTGCTAGTACAGTCTGAGCAGAGTAAAGCCTTTGATGATTTTACAACATTAAACTTAATTTACCCATTTCCATGCTCCACAATAAGCTTCAATGCATAAGCAGCCTCAATTAATAGTGTTCATGCTGGTGGTTTCACTAGATACACAAGAATCTGGTGGAGAGTTGTGGTTAAAGGAATAGTTCACCCCAAAAAATGAACATCTGCTGAAAATGTTCTAACCCTCAGGCCATCCAAGATCATCAGAGCACAATGTAAAAAATTGTGCCATTAAATAACAGTAATTTTCTGGCAGCAGGGGTGCCAGTAAAGTACTGTTAATTTACAGCTCTCAATCATTAATTTACCGTTCTTATTTTTTTTTTTTTACAGTATTTTACCATAAATTCTACCATGGAAATTAACTCCACTCCCACTACTTCAAACAGTTCGAGTTTTTAAAACTAGCATTCCTACGATGTTATTACTATGAACTTATTTCATGTGAGTCCACTGAGAAGGAATGTTTCATAATATAAAACTGCAAACACTTAATGTGTAGTAGTAAAGTAACTAAATGCATGACTTTTACTCAAATCACTGCAGTTCATTGTCAGCTATAGGACACATGTATGTGCTGAAATACTTAACACAGAGATCACCACTGCATCAGTGGCTCCACATTTACTTTCTTTATATAAAGCAACAGAAAATAAGTATTTGTGTCTCATCATTGACTGAAGCACAGGCTCTACTCTCCAGCACAATGGTGAACCACAAAGCTACATTAAACTAACAGATCTCTCTTGTGCAAACACACATTAATACAATTGAGATCAGTATTTACTCTCATTATCAGTGTATGACTTTGCATAACTTTTTTTCTATGGATGTTCACAAATATTTTAGTCAAATTAACTTTTTTTCATTTGGTAAATCTGACTTTTACGTTTTACAGTATATTACAGTTTTTTCCTTGACTTAACGGCAACAAACTGTAGAAAAACAGTTATTTACTGGCGGCAGGGGTGCCAGAAAATAACTGTTTTTCTACAGTTTGTTTCCTGTAAATGAATTACAGTTTATTACTGTTAAATAATTTTTCATGCTGTTTTTTCTTCATCTTAAATTTTTAAAGCCCACAACAAAATCCTCAGATTTAAATGAACACCTATAATGTGTGCACACTACAGAGTGTTAGAGTAACACTGAATCAGTGAAGTTAATGAGATAATTCTGTGATTAATTGATGATTGAGCATTAGTGATGAACACCTGCTATTAACAAACCGAATCACTGAAGGAAAGAGAAACACAACAACTACAACTGACTTCAGCCACAGCCTTAGATGAAATCAACTGAAATAAAATAATTCATCAAATATCTCAAGATCTGATTTAACAACTCCTAAAACAGCTTCACCAGATTCACATTACTAACCAGACTGACTTTATTTCTGTCAGATGTCTACAGAAGATCATATTGAGAGTTACAGAGGTTTAGGTGTTTTTTCACTACCATGATGGAGATCAGTGTTTATTTTAGTTGGGCTCTTGAACCGTGACTTTTGTTCAACACTAAGGTTTTTTTTTTTTACATGCTGTAACAATGTGTCTTTGGATCTTGTTATAGCAAAAAAAGTCTGGTATTGTTGTTTATAGGTTAAGAAGAACAAACATTCTCTTATTTCTGATCCAATCCCGTGTCCCTTCTCTTATTGAATTATGATACTACAGCAAAAGAAGAACCCTGCTGAGCCATAAGTTATGAAAGACTGTTAAGAAAATATCACTCATTTAAAAAAAATAAAATAGCTTTGTTGTAATTTAGACAGACACAATCCACAAAATAAATAAACAGTTAAGTTCTGAACATCACAAAACATGCTACCAAAACTTAAGACAAAAGCAAAAATATAAGCACATAAGAATTCAAGAAAATAAGTGGACAATTCAGGGGCATAATTTATTCATGCCGCAATGCATGCTGGGAGTCATGGATGAGTTTTATCCTGTGCTGGTACCCAGCATGCATTGCATCATGAACCTTTTGATTGTCACCATTGTTGAGATTCATATGCTGATTGCTGATGTCTCTCTTTGAATGTTGCTGACAGTGAAGCTCAAAATGTATCAAGCCAACCTGCTCTTATATCCCTATGTTCTGGTTATCACATTACAGTTCAATCTTATGAAATTAAAGAAAATAAATTTTGAAATACACTCATATCTCAACACCAAATTATTCTAGCAGCACTTTAAGTCAGTCTAGTAGATCATGGTTGTCAAACACGGCCATAATCACTTGACCGCCCATGTAAATATTGCTACAACAGATGTATCATGAAGACACAAAAAGAGCAATCAAACAAAACTTAAAGTTCAAAAGTCAAGGGTCAGGAGGCCAACTAAAGCAAACACTGATCTCCACAATGGTAACGTCAAACGAAACAGTAAAACATCATCATCTAAATCTCTGTAATTCTCAATAAGATCTTATGATCTCTGATCTCTGATCTGACAGAAATAAAGTCAGTCTGGTTAGTAATGAGTGAAGCTGGTAAAGCTGTTTGTTGATTGTTTAAATCTTCAGTTGATTTAATCTAAGGCTGTGGCGGAAATCGGTTGTAGTTCATGTGTGTGTCTTGTTTCTCTTTTCTTTAGTGATTCTGCTTGTTAACAGAAGTCTGAATTCTGCTTGTTAATCTGGAGAAATGTAGTATTACATCACTTGTTCCCAAATGGATCCTTTACAGTGAATGGGAACGAGAGATGATAAAACTAATGATAAAAGCGTCATGATAATCCACACGACACCAGTCCATAAAATTTACATCTTGCGAAGTTAAAAGCTGTATGTTTGTAAGAAACAAATCCATCCAGATGTTTTTAACTTTAAATGGTTGCTTCTTGCCAAATTCAGTCCATTATCCATAATCATATTTTTTTTCCACTGAAAAAGTCCATCCGCTGTTGTCTTCTCATATCAAAACCAACAACATATTTGTTTAGAACTCTTTTGGACTGGTGTCACTTATAAATGAGGCTTGATTTGTACATATTTCTTTCCTGATTCAGACAGGATGACTTTTGATAGAGGACTCATATTTTGAGTTATAAAATTGTCTATTACAAACAGCAGCTTTTCACTTCACAAGATGTTAATTGATGCACTGGAGTCATGTGGATTACTTGTGGATTACTGTGATGTTTTTATCAGATGTTTGGACTCTCATTCTGAACTATTCCTTTACAGATCTATATATTTTGTTGTTTTCTCACCACTGTCATTTTTATTGTGTGTTAAATTCATTATTGAAAGGAATGTTTGCAAGACATATATAGAGATTTATATAAAAGCTGCTCCCAGCAGCAGGGGTGTTATCTAAGAGTGTACTGCTGCTCAGGCATTTCAAACTTTGTTTTACCCCAATCCAAGAAAGAAAAAGACCTTTGCTATGGGTATATCGGGGCCTTTAAACTGACACCATAGTGCTCAAGAACAAGATAAACTGTTTCAGTCACTTCAGTTAAACTCTACTGTAATTTGCCCATTTAATGCTTAGGCATAAAAGTGTCTTCTTATTGAAAAATGACCTTATTTTATAATAATCAACTAAAAAAGAATCAACTTTATAATAACCATCCATGAAATGGCTCACTGTCACTCTAATGAATGAGATTATATATATATATATATATATATATATATATATATATATATATAGAGAGAGAGAGAGAGAGAGTTATATAATTTATTAATATTTATTTTTGCTTAAATATATTTTAGACTGTGGGGCCCCCACCAAAAAATAAAATAAATAAAAATCATCAAGGGACTTGAGGGACTTTTTTTTTTAATAAAACTTATAAAACCCTGTTTTTTTTTTTTTTCTTAGACTATGATTTGACAGTTCAGAGAAAATGGTTTATCCAAAGAATAAGGAATTAAGTGTTCTGTTTGTTATATTGACTCCTCTTATATGTTTCAATCTGTGTTTTTCAGCCATTCCCCAATGTTAACTGTCTATGGCATATTCATTTTGGCCATATGGAAGTCTTTCTATACTCAAAAAAAAAAATAAAAAAATAACAGTAAATGAAAAATCCAAGCAGTAAACAAATTAGACAGTACAGACACATCTCTCTAGAAAATAACAGTGATGGATGGAGAAGCATGATTGATAATTATAGTTAGTGTGCAGGTGAACCAACAGCAGCGCAGTGAAGAGAAGTGATCTCATTTTAGAGGCTGTCAAGTGTAAATGTGCTGCCTGACCGTGCCAAACACAGAGCGCATGGACTGCAGTTCCTACCACATTAAGCTGTTTTTGAAGATGTGTGAGTCTGACAAAGCTATCAACCATACTATCCCTCAGCCTCAATAGACAGACAGGTTTGATAGTGCCAGACACTGCTGTCTATCTCAGCTGCCGGTCTTCCTTGGCATATTTGCCTCTCTAAGCCGCTGAACATGCTCTTATCTCTGACTTCCTGCCAATGGTCTGATCGGACAGATGGCTGGCTGAAGAGGGCACCAGGGTGGGTCTGTTTCCATCCAGGGGGGGGGGGGGGGGGGGGGGGGGATAAATGTGTGTGTGGTGGCATGTGCGACTTTGGATCGAAAATGAAGATGGGGACAGAAGGTCACAGCACCCTCCCACTCTATCAGAAGGAGAAGACAGCAACTTAAACAAGTTCTGTTTTGTCTCTTCAGACAATTTGATGCAGGCAAAATTACCCCTGACATAATTTTGGCACTTTTCAGATCCCCTGATCCAAATACATCAAGCTGATATCTTTGGACTGAGGAAATTCATGACAACTGTTGGATTTGTTGGTAAAATTATGTAACGGCTGCTGAAAATTCAGCTTAGTCATCAAAGGAATAAATATATTGAAATAGAAAACAGATATTTTAAATTGTAATAATACTACAAATACAACATCTTGATTTTCTCTCTATCTTCTTCTGACTTCCAACTCAAGACAATATTGATAAGCCCAGCAAACTTTTTGAAGGCTTTGCCATCAGGGTTAGACGCTCTGGCTCACATTTTACTTTTATCTCATTCACATTATGAGGCCCAATTATTTTCCAAGAAGACGTTGTTATGGTTTTAAGTGAATTTCAAATAAGTAATATCTGGGATAAATGTTTTATTCATTTTTACATCAAAACTGTACTGACACTTCGCCTTGACACTCTGGTGCTCATGAGAGTTAAAAGACAATGGAGGTCGTTCACACTAATCTGGGCAGCCAATTATTATTTTTTTTTTTTTAAAGCAGACCATCCCTTTGTTAATTTTCTTTCATTTTCCAATTAAACAAGATAAAACATAAAAGAATATCAGCATTAATGCCCATGCTTATTTCTTTAAAGGGGTGTCTTTATGCATAGTGTATAGTGACAAAAGTTCTCAAATCCTTTCTAGTGCTAGTCTCTCAGCAGAAACCAATTCAAAGGCCTTTGTAAGTCAGGGGCCAATGCGCCAGGGAGAGTGTGAAGATCTGAGGATCTATTCTCATGGTACTTTTTCGGTTCTCAGTTTTGTTCTCTTTAAATTTCTAAACTTACCTCCAAAGTGGTACGTGCTTCCTGTTGTGATCTGGACAGGCGAGTTGGTTCTCACAGCTGATGCTTCATCCCCATCAATGGTCAGCATTGCAAAATTCTCTTTGGCCAGGAAACGAACATCATGCCATTCTCCATCATTCAGACCAGAACCTATTAAAAAAAGATGGAAAAATATTGATTAACATTCAAAAATGTTGCAACCCTTTAACCAGAGGTGTTTAACCAAAGTGTTTCGCTGTTTCTGACATAAGTAAATTAAAAATATATATTTTCCGAAGACCAGATCAATCATGATTAGCTGTTCTGTCATAAGCGACAAGAGCGAATCAAATGATAAGATACAAACGGACTGATAAGGTCAGAGCTGTGATGGCCTGCTTGTCCCTAGACACGGTTCCAATAACTTTTACCTGAGAAGATATCGCTGCTTCATTTCGGAAGATTAACTTTTCCCTTCTTTATAACCGATTGTGGCGACACATACTTGACATACCAGAGACCGATCTGTCTGACCTGCCGCCTAAACACCGCAGTAAATTATAGTTGAAATGCTGCACGTTCGGCTGTTACACAGATGCTGATCCGCTTCAGACAGTGCACCAGTAGTGTTTCAATGGACTAAAATTGTCTAAATACACGGTTTTGGCAAGTTACCTTGTAAACGTGGTCTTAAATGAGTTATAAAGTCTTAAATGACCGTAAAGAGTTGGGAGAAAATCAAATATGTGTCAGATGCATCAGGTTTTAAAGTGACAGCACTGATTTTAAAGTGAAACCTGCTGAAGTCTGTCATTGATGTAAATCAAAGAACAAAAGAAAAAGATTAATCCTTGGACTGTTCTAGTCGCTGATTGACTTTTATAGAATAAAGATTAATCTGTATAGTTTTATACTATAGTTTATGTGAAGATTGTATTAAAATCACTTATAATAAAAGTTGTTATATATTTCAGAGCCTATTAAATATTTAAAATATGGAGGACAAAACCTACAGAAATTAAAAATAAATAAATGAATATATAGATAAATAAATAAATGTAATAAAAGGAAAATATATATAAATAAATTACGTTAAAAACAAAGTTAATTTGTAATAAAGTTTTATTCTGAATTTATATTTTCAATGGCTTTTTTTCTTTATGTATTTTTTGTATTTATTTTACATTTATTTGTATTATTTTTAACTTTTATTATATTAACTTATACTTTGATTATTTTTATATTAATTTATTTATTTTTAAATGTATTTATTCATGCATTAATATTTTTTTATATGTATTTATTTATTCCAACATGTTTTTATTTTCAGATTTATTTATTTATTAATTAATTTATTTTTATTTTTCCATGTGCAACATGGAATGAGGGAGGCAGTCCTTGTGGATGGCCGGTGACTCATTGCTTGAGAGCTGCAGAAGCATCAGATTAAACTAATAATAGAGATCGATAATAGAGTTTGAGAGTGGGATGTGCCAGATCAACTGGAGAGATCCAATATATTTTCACAGTTTCACATTATTATTTCACATTTTTTTATAGCGACTGAATTCAGTAACTTATCCTCATTGTTACATCATTAAGCCTGGAATCATCAACATCGCCGGTGTGTTTGTAGGCAAGGCAAGGCAAGGCAAGTTTATTTATATAGCACATTTCGTATACAATGGTAATTCAAAGTGCTTTAATGTCACCTTTATTTATATAGCGCTTTAAACAAAATACATTGCGTCAAAGCAACTGAACAACATTCATTAGGAAAACAGTGTCAATAATGCAAAAATGATAGTTAAAGGCAGTTCATCATTGGATTCAGTTATGTCATCTCTGTTCAGTTAAATAGTGTCTGTGCATTTATTTGCAATCAAGTCAACGATATCGCTGTAGATGAAGTATGTTATGATCGACAGTGTCAAACGCAGCACTGAGATCTAGCAATACCAGCACCGATATTTTGCCAGAGTCACAATTTAAGCGAATATCATTTATTATCTTAATGAGTGCTGTCTCTGTGCTGTGATGCGGTCGAAAACCAGATTGAAAATTGTCCAGGTATCCATTTGAGTGTAAGTATTTGTTCAGCTGATTAAAAACGACCTTTTCTATAATTTTACCTATAAAAGGAAGATTAGATATTGGTCTAAAATTGCTCAAAATGGTGTTATCAAGATTGCTCTTTTTCAGGAGGGGCTTAACAACTGCATTTTTTAAGGAGTTTGGAAATGTCCCAGAAAGAAGTGAGGCGTTCACCACTTCTAAAAGATCTGCTTCTAAGCAGTTAAACACATTTTTGAAAAAAGATGTGGGAAGTGTGTCAAGATAGCAGGTTGACGATTTTAGATGCTGCACTATGTCTTCCAGAATTTTGCTATCAATTGCTTCAAAAATCGACATAGTATCTTTTTTATATTGTGGCCTAATCTGTCTGACCTCTGCATTACTTGAGGATGTGCTAATCGCCTTCCTGATATTGATGATCTTCTCAGAAAAGAAGGATGCAAACTCATTGCATTTGCTGTCTGAGAGCATTTCACTGGGAATCTGACTTGGGTTTGTCAGTCTCTCAACAGTGGCAAAAAGAGTATGAGTGTTATTTAAGTTACTGTTTATAAGGTTTGAGAAGAAATTTTGTCTAGCTGTGGCTAGTTTCACATTAAAAGCATGAAGGCTGTCTTTGTAGATGCTATAGTGAATTTCAAGTTTTGTCTTCCGCCACATCCGCTCTGCTTTTCTGCATTGTCTTTTCATAGTCTGAACTGCTGTTGATCTTCTCCAAACTGATTTCTGTCTGTTTGTTTTCTTTCTGATTATTATTGGAGCAATATCATCAATAACATTCTTAACTTTTGAGTTGAATGAATCAAGATATAGCCTCCATAAATAGTACACTTGTGTTCTCGTTAATACATCTCCTTCTGACAGAGACCGATCTAGATTCAGTTGTAGCAGACAACAAAATTTCAAAGAAAATACAGAAATGATCAGATAGTGCTATGTCCTTAATAACAATGGATGAAATGTTTAGACCCCTACTGATGATTAAGTCTAGAGTGTGTTCACCTTTGTGTGTGGGTCCATGCACATGCTGAGTCAAGTCAAAAGTGTTTAGAACCGTTAACATTTCTTTTGTAGTTTTGTTTTCTGAATTATCAATGTGAATATTAAAATCCCCTGCAATAGCAAAACAGTCAAACTCTGAGGAAATCATTGATAACATTTCTGTGACCTCTTCAACAAAGGCTGGAGAGTATTTTGGAGGCCTGTAAATAATAATAAACAGAATGCGTGGAGCACCTTTCAGCACAATCCCTAGATATTCAAAAGACAAGTACTGACCAAATGACACTTGCTTGCATTGATAGACATCTTTAAATATAGCAGCTACACCCCCACCTCTAGGTAGGTTGTAGGTTGATGATGCTACTAGACACACTCGGTGGAGGTTTCTAAGGCTTGTCTTCATTTTGTAAACACAGAGAAAAGACTCCCAGAAGCATTGTGAGCATAAGTTTATCATGAAACCAGTTGCACTTAATGTCTCTACAGTCTACTCAGGCTCCCAAAGCTTTTTGGAAACTCAACCCACTGGCATAAAGTTGTCTTGGCGCTAGACGCTTGATATTCACAAGTTTAGGGATCATCTCTAAGGTTACATATGACATTGGTATATGCGTTAGACTTTTTATATTTATAAAATACACTCTAATCATATGTTAATATTACTAAATATACCTTACTGACTCATAGATGAACACTTTACAGTGTTCAGTGTACATAGTGGCAGGAAGACCTATCTTAGGTGACCCGAAAAAAACAAACAGCTGATCGGATTTCCGAAAAGAAGAAGTCCGATGAACATAAGTGTCCAATGTTCGCACCGGGCACAAAAGGTTAGACTTTTCCTGGTCCGATGATGCAAACGGGGGAGGACAGAAAGCCTGCAGAACAATAGGTCTCGGAACAACGGTCGGTACCTTAGGGACGTATCCCTGCTTAGGGTAGAGAAATGCTTTGACCATCCCAGGTGCAAATTCAAGGCAGGTGGGAGAAACCGAGAGAGCCTGAAGGTCTCCAACTCTTTTAAGGGACGAAATAGCAAGGAGAAAAGTAGTCTTAAACGAAAGAAACTTCTCAGAGACAGAATCTAGGGGTTCAAAAGGAGCCCTAGAAAGGCCTTCTAAAACTATAGCCAGGTCCCAGGCTGGCACTCTAGTACGAGTTGCAGGTCTCAGCCTCAAGGTGCCACGAAGGAAACGAGAGATAAGAGGGTCATGACCCAGAGATGCACCACCCACTGGGGCGTGGAAAGCCGAAATGGCCGCCACGTAAACTTTTAAGGTGGATGGACATAGACCAGAAGTGAAGCGGTCTTGTAAAAACTCAAGAACTGTAGAGAAGACCGGGGCCAGAGCTGCATCTATGCATTTCGTGAATGTGCGGTGTTAGAGAGCTAGACCGAAGGGTAGTACCCGATACTGGTATTCTTTGCCCCCGAAAGAAAACCTTAGGAACTTCCTGTGCTGAGGGAGGATGGAGATATGGAAGTACGCATCTTTTAGGTCTATCGTGATGAACCAGTCCTCGGATCTGATTTGAGTCACGATCTGTTTGAGTGTCAGCATCTTGAATTTTAATTTCTGAACTGTACGATTCAACAGACGAAGATCTAAAATGGGACGCAGCCCTCCATCCTTTTTTGGAACAATGAAATAACGGCTGTAAAAACCCGATGCCCTGTCGGGAGGATACACTTGCTCTATAGCATTTTTCGCTAAAAGAGATTTCACTTCTTGCTCCATGACCAGAGCCTGCTCGGGATGCACTACTGTGAGCAACACCCCGTTGTAGCGTGGGGGACGAGAACCGAACTGGATTCTGTAACCCTTCTCTACTATCTGCAGGACCCATTGAGATATATTCGGCAGACTTTTCCATTCTGTCAGACACTCTACCAAGGGAACCAGCCTCTCGAGGCTGGCCTCTGGTGTAATTTGAACAGCTAGTGAGGGGACCTGAAGCCGAATCGCAAGAACCACCCGAGCTAACTGCTCTTGAACCCCCCTCAGAGGGAGCAAGCCCGACGCAGCGTCTGGGAGACACAGCGCCAGAGACCCGCTGGAGACCGCTGCGCCCCGAGGCACCAAGGGTGGCGGGGTTGGCAGGACGGCCCCGTGAGAGCACCGAGATCGGACAGGCACCGTATACTGAGGTGTACACTGCACCGTCTCGATTGGGGCTGCCCTCACAGGTCTGACCCATTTGGCGGCAGGACCTTTTCTTCTGAGCCGAAGCTTTCTTAGCGAGAAGAACGGTCCTCAGATCCGGCTTCTGCTTAGATTGCTTTGGCTGTGAGTGCTGGCTCGGTCCCCGTGATTTTTGAGGAGGAGCGCGAGACGCAACACTCTCTTTTTGAAAAACACGATATGAGGACATGAAGGCTGGGGCTGCCTTGCAAGCCCAGCAGCATCAGGATTAGATCGGCGAGGGAGAAAACTTTTAAAAGCTTCAGATTGCTTTTTATTTTCTTGAAATCTTTCAACCACTTCATTCACAGCATCACCAAACAGACCTTCATGAGAAATGGGAGCGTCTAAAAGAAAAGATCTATCTTTATCTTTAATATCTGAAAGATTAAGCCAAAGGTGTCTTTCTGTAGAAACCAAAGCAGCCATAGATCTACCAATAGCACGTGCTGTTTCTTTAGTCGCCCTGAGAGATAAATCCATAGCCCGACGAAGTTCGCGAATTTCGTCACGGCTGACTCCCTCACTGTTATCTAACTCCCCCAGCAGCTCAGCCTGATAAGCCTGAAGCAAAGCCATCGAGTGAAGGCAAGCTCCAGCCTGACCTGCTGCTGTGTAAGCTTTACCCACTAAATTAGATGTGATCTTTAAAGGCTTCGTGGGCAAAGTCGGGTTCTTAATAGATGACGCTGAACCAGGGGAAAGATAGCTCATGAGCGTCTGTTCCGCCCTGGGCATCGCTTCATAACCATTTTCTTTCAGCCCTCTTATATCAGAATAAATGCGCACTTGAGGGCTGAAAAGACGTGATGAATATGGCTTATTCCACGATCTAGACAGCTCACTGTGAAGATCAGGAAAAAAAGGGAGACCCCGTGATGTAGGAGCTGTTTTAGAAGACAGAAAACGCTCGTCTAATTTGCTTTTAGGACGAGCGCTCTGTTTATCAGATGGCCAAGATATATGTAACTTATCTACAGCTCGTGTTAATACATCAACCAACTCCTCATATGCTGGGGAAAGAGATGGCGAATCCTCTTCCCCCCTGATTGTGGATGGATCTCCCAGGTAAGGGAGGAGAAAGAGCCCTCGGACCCGTCTCCAACCCCGCTGAGAGATCCATTTGCGAACCCCAGGAATGCATTCTCCGTTCTGCCTCGGCAGAAGGGGGTCCTGCCCCCCGAGGAGCGCAAGGCTTGCCGCTCTTCTCATCAAAGACTGACAAGCGGGAGCGGAGCATGCGAAGCGAAAGCTTCTCACAATGCGGGCAATCAGTCTCCTCGAAGGCTGATAACGCATGCTCCACTCCCAAACAAACTACACAAAGCTTGTGTGTATCCCCACCCGTTAAATAACGCGGGCAGGGAGAAGCACATGGTTTGAAAAGTTGCTTCGCCATGTATATAAACTTTGAACAAGACAACAGTAAATATGACAGACAGGTTTGACACAGATCGCTTGCTGAGGCACAGAAAGCTAACACCGGTTGCTCCGGTTGGGGTTTTTATCAATTCCTGGTCGTGACGTCACTCCTGACGCTCACTCTCGCCATTGGACTAGTTGACATGGATGCTTCAGACGCACTCACGCAGAATGCGTTCCCAAAGCGTTATCGACGCATTGTCTCTCCCTCGATGGGGAACTGTACATATCGGTTTATTTCGGGAACTTTTTGCCCCACGTGCACAACACGTCATTTAGACATTTGCAGCAGTAAGTTTTTTCACACACACAGACTGGTTCAATAAAGTTGATCTGTTTTGCAGTTCTTTAAAGTGTTGTTTTCACTTGCAAATCACTATTCATGCTTGCAGTACTTTTGACTGTATTTTAGCGAAAACAACGTGCCAAAAGTGTAAGCGCAGAAAAAATGGGAAGTCAGAAGTATGCAGATCATATTTATTTTGCTTTAGCATGAAGCTGCAGTTTCGCAATACTTGAATTACACTTATGAGCAGTGTTGGGGAGTAACTAGTTACATGTAACGGCGTTACGTAATTTAATTACAAAATTATTGTAACTGTAATTAGTTACAGTTACTACGAAAAAATGAGTAATTAAATTACAGTTACTTATGAAATTTTTAAAGATTACAGAGGGGATTACATTTGAATATTTACACACATCCACATACAGATTAAACTGATTTATTTCCCAAATTGCAATGACTATTCTGAGACATACCGCCCTTATAATTTCCGCTCTCCGCGCCTCCGCCAAACAGTTTGGATCAGACTCAGAGTAATCAATGCGAGAGCGAGAGTGAGAGAGAGAATAGAGTGGACTGCTGGAGCAGAGAAGCAGAACTCCTGTTCGGGGTTTCAGGTCAGTTTCATCTGTAAAGATGCTTTTTTGTCTTTGTTTTTTTATTTATTTAATCAAGCAGCAGCACATTGCTCATCAGTCATCACTCAAAATACTATATAAAGGACATCATTATCAGTTGTAACGATACAGTAGTAATTTAGCTGAAAAAAAATTCAGATTTTTTTTTATAGGTTTAGGGGGAGCTACGACAGACAACAACACAACAACACAATCCTAACGAAAATTAACATTTTAATATTTAACTATAAATCCAGAGAAAATGGTTACTATTTTTTAACTGTGATAACCAAAAATGTAAAATTATTTTACAAATGTATTTATTTAAAAATAAATACAAATCCATTTGCAAAAAAAAAAAAAAAAAAAAGGTTATTTTACTTTTATATAGGCTAATAAAAGCATGGTAATTTTTTGTAAGGGAAAAACATGACTCGTGTACAGTATTAGGATTTTTCTATAAAGATATTGTAGTATTGTAGAGTATTGTATTGTAAAGTATAGTTTTGTTCAATCTTGAGTATTAAAGTCATGAGAGAGATGGATAACAGGGCAAAATAAAGAGACTGAAGAGAAAAATGGAAGTGAAGGTGCAGTTCAGGAGAGAACTTTTAATTATTTTGCATGTCCCCAAATTAAAGATTTAAACCTTTTTTATGTCAGGTCCATACAAAAAATAGTTTTGTCCATGAATTTGTTTGTATGAGTTTGAATTTTCCAGTCTGAATTTTTTTCCCAGTCCGCCCCTCCTGTAAATTAATGGCAAAGACATGGTTTCATTTACTACACATAGGCCTACTGAAGCTCGCAGTGTTTTCAACCTCTGCTGCCTCAATATATGAGTACACGAGCACATAAACATAATTTCTAGAACTGCTCTGTGTCACTTCATGTGCATTTTACTTATTTTGAGAAAACTATCATCATATACAGAGACAGCAGTTTCAAAAAAACACCAATGTTTCAGGAGTTTATTACACAGAATACGTCACATGCTTATTAGATAACTGTATTTAAGTTGATGTATATGATTTTATTTATTATTCTTTAATTTTCACAAATTTAGAAAAGTAATCAAAAAGAACTCAAAAGTAATTATTTACATTCCTTTAATAAAGTAATTGAAAAAGTTACACTACTATTACATTTTAAACAGTGTAACTTGAAATCTGTAACCTATTACATTTCCAAAGTAACCTTCCCAACACTGCTTATGAGTGATAGTAAAATGCTGCAAATCATTTATTCTTACACTTGAATTGCGATTTACATCTTTACAAAGCTTATCTTGCGCATGCAAATTTAATTTTACGCTTACAGTTTTATGTACACTTCCACAACGTCTACCCTGCATATGTAAATCTTTATGATGTCATTTTAACTCCATACATATGGGCTTCACGAGAGAAAGCGGGAGATTGCCGCTTGGTCTAGAGGCGTCATCAACTTAGACCATTGACGAAGGGCGGATTCAGGATGACAGGGGTTCAGGTTAACAAACCCACAGCAGCTGCTTGATTTGACAGCTCTGATTGATAAATCAGAGAGTTGTCATTTACTCTGATGCCATCATGAAGGGCAAAAGTCATCAGAACATAATAACCAGGTTGATGTTAGCTTAGAGCAATTAATTTTTTCCTACCATTAATCACAGACTGGAGGAATGACATTAGCTCATTGGAGGTCCCCAGTGGCTAGTTTACCTCTATCTGTCACACACCACAAAACACTGAACAACTGTTCTCTCCTTCCTGACCGCTCTCACTCTCAGACACAGTCCATTTGGCACAAACAAGGCCAAAATACCTAACACGCCATTACTGTTGATAAATCTGTCTCTCAGAAGTTGCTGGTGATATGAAGAGAGAGCGCTTTCTGCCATATACTAGTATGCCATCCATCACTTTCTCTCAAACTCTGTACATTTTGTGCTTGTGTAGGTGTATGACGCAAATGGTGTAGCAAACATGCCTGTCATGAGCTGCTCTGTGGGACAGTTGGGAAAACAGATGGCTTTTGTTATCTTGTGTAAAAGATAAATTATGTTAAGTGCTCTAATATGACAACACCACATCAAACAAATGTCAGAGACATCTGAGAGTCGGGTGTACAAAGCTGACGAGATTAAAGTTTGAGTTGCGTCTGACTATATCAGTAATAAAGAAATTACATCCTTTTTAAGCTGGTTTAATTTTCATATAACTAGTAAAACAGGCTGTTTACCAGTAAAAGTATTTTCAGCAAACACATCTCTCTGCAGCAATAACCAACTTGTGTCAGTAGTATTGGCCAACTGCAGTGGAAAAGATCCACCCCCCTTTAAAATAATCACATTTTGTTGCTTTGCTGCCTAAAATCGGTTTTTGTATTATACAGCTGTATTTACTTGTGAAAGTGAAACGGAGTACACCAACCAATAACACCAACATGTCAGAAAAAATAATAATAATTCTAATAAAAAAACAAGCTGGAAAAATGATCTTTCCAAAAATGACTTGTAAACTCAATCAGGTGTAACTAATCACCTTCTCAATGGCACACAAGTGAGCCACTTGACTTTCAGCTGTGGTCATTTTGATTCGCTCATGAAAAGAGCTTTCCTGGGGCATTTTAGTCCTCGGTAGTGCAACTGAAGCAAACAATCAACTATGCATGACAAGACACTGTCAAAAGATCTCTGGGATAAAGTTGTGGACAGGAACAAGTCAGAAGATGAATACCAAAAAAAATTCAAAGGCTTTATCAATAGCACAGTTAAGCACAGTTAAGTCTCTTATTAAGAAGTGGAAGGTATTTGGTAAAACACAGATCCTCCCATGATCAGGGTGTTGTTCCAAACTGGATGAAAGAGCCAGGAGGAAACTGGTCAGAGAGGTGACCAAGAGACCTAGAGCATCTCTGAAGCAGCTGAAGAAATTTCTGACAAATAGTGGTCATTTTGTGCAATCAACAACATCACGCATTCTCCACAACTGTGGCTTGTATGGGAGGGTTGCAAGAAAAAAAACCACATGGAGTCACGACCTTGAAGATTCTGAGGCAGATGAGATTAAAATTTACTTAGCCTCAACACCAAACAATATGTCTGGCGGAAATCCAATACAGCTCACTATCAAAATAACAACATTCCTACAGTAAAGCATGGAGGTGGTAATATCCTGTTATGGGCTTTCTCTGCAGCAGGGAACACCTGGAACACCTGTCAGGGTGTAGGATATATGGATGGGAAAAAATAAAAAGGTGAAAGAAGTTTTACCTCCCAACATGACAATGATCCTAAGCTCACAGTGGTTGAAGGAGAAAAAGTTGAATGTCCTTGCATGGCCTAGTCAGAGCCCATACTTAAACCCCATTGAAAATCTGTGGACTGATTTGAAGACCACAGTCCACAAACGCTCACTATCAGATTTAACTGAACTTGAGCATTTCTGCAAAGAAGAGCGGGCAAATATTGCAAAGTCTAGATGTGCAAAGATGGTAGAGAGTGATCCCAACAGGCTAAAGGCTGTGATTAAAGATAAATCAGGTTCAACAAAATACTCAATATGATCTCTAAATTTAAATGATTTGTATGAGCAACACTTTTAAGTTTGAAAATACATATTAATTTCGATCATTTTCTCAGAAAACAAAAATAATGTTCAATTTGCATCTCAAGTAAATGCATCTTGCTTTCAGGATATTTAGGTACTCATATTGGAAAACAAAACTAAAATACTGAGATACAGATAAATCCTTTTTTATGTATTTATTTATTTGGCATTTGCAACATTTAATGCAATGACTTTATGCTTTTAAGACTTTATGCTTGATTTAAGACCTTATCAGGTCTTAATTTGTGGAAGAGTGAATTAAGACTTTTTAAACCGCACACAAACCCTGTACATTTTGTACATGATGTACATCTCCACAGCATCACTACGGTATGTTCAGCCTTTTTGCAGCTTACTAATTACAAAATCAGTGTGAAAGGGCAGCACCCCTGCATGTCCTCTTGATTAATTAACACAATGTGGGTCCCTTGAACTCTGACAGATCAACCCACAGTCTTTACTTTTCCACCTACTTAATCAACTTTCCCATGATGACCTTCAGCTCCTCAGGATCACACACATACACTTGGTTTCTCTTTTACAACATGATTGAACTCCACTGAAAGAATAAAAGACACTCGTATAACATTGCCCAAACAGATTTTAATAAATGTCTGGAGGATTCCAGTTGCACAACACCATTTAAGTGTGAATGACATTTGAAGGACTTGGTGTCCTTTAAAAAGCAGGAGCATCCTCATATGGGGTTCAAAGGTAGAGATGCAGTTACAGGGATGCACAGTCTCCAGCTCTATTTGTCATCATGGTAAGTCTGATATTTGAGTATGGGCTGCGAAAGGCTCTCTGCAACTCAAGCCAAGAAGCCCCAGATGCAATAATGTCATCAAAAAGGATTGCTGGGAAAGTTTCCGCTTCCTCACTACTCAGAAGTTCACAGACACCAAGCCATGATTAATGTTAGGCTTTGCCAGGAAAGAGTGCTCCTGGGAGAGCAGGAACTTCAAGGTTCTGCTTTTCCATGAATAAGTTTTTGATAGCAGAGTGTCTGAAATTGTCTTAGAAGCCCCTTTTTTAAACATAAAGAGAGAGGTGCTGAAATATGTATCATGCCTCCTCTGTCCAGCCCTCAGAAGAATATTAATGACTTATCCGAGGGAGGTCTTGGTTATGTGACCAACTCTGATTTTCTACAAATGTCACAGGGAAAATCTTTGGAGGAAATTCAGTAAGAGTGAGTGATGCACCAATTTTGAGTAGCTTTAGTATAAAGGTAAATCAGTAGCAAAACTCGAGAGGTTGAAGATCTGATTGTGAGAACTTGTCATATTAATATTTGCATTTGTAAGTTAAAATTTACACTCACAGCTCTGATGTGAAAAGCTGAATCTTTCAATTTGCACACACAGACAATGATCAAAACACCCGTGTTTTGAATTGGAAGTTGTAGATTAATAGTTACAAATGTGTAGAATGACATTCACACAAAAAAATGACATACACACATGTTTACGACATATTTACTTTTGCACTTTACTTCAGTTTCGCTGCACAACGTCAAGTCGGCACTTACAACCTCTCAGATCTGGAAGTACAAGTTCAAATCCTAGCGCTCTGACTTTTGCTACTCTTTTTGCGGTAATCTGTTGCAAAACTCACTTGTGCACTTGTATATGCAGATGTGAGAGAGCAGAGCTGGGGGCGGGGCTTTGGTGCGAATGAAGACATTTTATTGGTCGATGCCCGACCAATGAACAACGCCAATTGTTTTCACTGAATATCCTTAGCTTTGACAGGATTTTAAGACACTGCATTCATTTTGCCATTCAGGTATTATCTGGTAGACAAATAATGCAACATATTTTATATGTATATCCCACTGCATATCACTCTACCAGAGTTGCAATATAATGCTGTTTTTATTATTTTTATGTTTTGTAAATATAATTTTAACTTCTTGATTGGGTTAAATTCCTAATTTGCTTGTCAGTAATGAACCTTTTTAAATGCAACATTATTATTATTATTTTTTTTTTAATAAAAATCGAGTGTTTAATAATGTCTAAATGTACATTAAACAGCAAAACCTAAAAAATAAGCACTTATGACCAGAAATACTGTTTTGAGCAACTAGTAGAGCTAAATACATGTATTTATTAAACATCAACAAGGCCATCTAGTGTTTAAGCAATGGAATTGCATATGGATATTATCTTTCTGGCCACCAAATGCTTCTAATTTAAAGCGTGCCTCTACTACAGTTATTGTAGTATAAATAATAACCATATTAGAAAATGTTATATTTCAAATGGTCATTCATGGATCATAATTATTGCGCATATTATTTAGTACCATGATCTCTTCAATTTAACTAAACAGGACTGAGTTAACATGTAGTACAGTTATTTTATTGGTTAAAAGTTACACTTAATTGTTTAGTCACTTTTAACTGCCAAGGAGTAGTGTGAGAACATAATGCTGTTTCATTTTCCAGTATAAAATGCTAGTGTTACAAATTACTAGAAATCGCTGCAAATATAATGAAACTTCTGTCTGTCCCAATTAATAAATTTCAAGCATATTGACAAAACGTTTAGTTTAGTACTATTGATAGCTCCATGAACCACGTGACCGCGTGGCGGTGAGATCAAAGCATGCTCTGGTACAGCGAGTTTACTCTGCAATATGCAGTGGGATATACATATAAAATATGTTGCATTATTTGTCTACTAGATAATACCTGAATGGCAAAATGAATGCAGTGTCTTAAAATCCTGTCAAAGCTAAGGATATTCAGTGAAAACAATTGGCGTTGTTCATTTGTCGGGCATGGACCAATAAAATGTCTTCATTCGCACCAAAGCCCCGCCCCCCAGCTCTGCTCTCTCACATCTGCATATACAAGTGCACAAGTGAGTTTTGCAACAGAATACCACAAAAAGAGTAGCAAAAGTCAGAGCGCTAGGATTTGAACTTGTACTTCCAGATCTGAGAGGTTGTAAGTGCCGACTTGACGTTGTGCAGCGAAACTGAAGTAAAGTGCAAAAGTAAATATGTCGTAAACATGTGTGTATGTCATTTTCTTTGTGTGAATGTCATTCTACACATTTGTGACTATTAATCTACAACTTCCAATTCAAAACACAGGTGTTTTGATCATTGTCTGTGTGTGCAAATTGAAAGATTCAGCTTTTCACATCAGAGCTGTGAGTATAAATTTTAACTTAAAAATACAAATATTAATATGACAAGTTCTCACATTCAGATCTTCAACCTCTCGAGTTTAGCTACTGATTTACCTCCATACTTTAGTGTCTAATTCACTGATGGACTTATTCAAATGAGGTACTGGCAAAATTGCAATAGAAAATGCACACAAACTGTGCTTTCAAATTAAAATTAAATAGCGCAATGAGTCTTGTGAAAAAGTGCAATGTACTGAGTGCTTCAGTACAAGCATACTTGATGAATAAAAGTATTAATCTCTTTCAAACAAATTTACAAACATCTTTTGAACACTAGTGTAAGCAACAGCACTTAAAAGTAAAATAGAATAGAATAATTGCCTATAAGTTCCATGATTGGACTGTTATTACTATGACTCCAGAAAATACTTTTATTAATGCAAAAAAATAAATAAAAATAACTGGGGAAACCTTAAATGGGCATACAAATTGTCTGTTTTGACAATGCACTGGCTATTTTTAATGGAAAACCCACTGATATTTGTCTAAGCAGTGTTTAAGACCACATCCTGTTTAATTCATACCTCTAGGTTGACCTGGCACAAAGCTACTGTTTGCTTTGTGTCTTGACTTTGGCCTTTTCTTGAGGCACAGCCTGTGGGCTCCAGGGCACGGAGCTCAGACTTGCCATGATTGTTTACAGAGGCTTTTGTGAGTGATGTAAAATACACACGACCACCCGATGGCCTTGACACATTCATCCTTGAGGAAACAGAAATATTTCCAGCCATCAGTTGCTGTTAAACTCTTTCGACTGCTGCAAATGGACTGAGGGAAAGATTGGATAAATCATATTTATTTAAGAAATACTAAATACTAATACTAAATCACACTATATGATAATGCACCATACTGACTTTTTCCTACTAATATGAGCAGTTTTTTTCCCACATAAAAAGATCAATAAAAAAGTTGCTGTTAAGCAACTGAAGAAGAGACATAAAATGGTTGATAAAGGAACATCTAGATGCCAAAGGTTATGTGCTATGTCAAGATCATTGGAGAATTTCAGCAGAAGCCTGCAGTATAAACCTGATATGCTCTGCACCCAGTCACCTTCACATATCACATTGATTTTTTAGGCCATCACCACCCTGAAGGGGACAGAAAAACTAGAGAGAGAGGAACTCTGCTTATTTCTGACTGATAAAATGTGACCAAGGCGCTGGCTCTGAAATAGACAAACCTCATGATTTTCCTCTGGAAAATGGACATGGTTAAGGCAGGATCACAGGTCAAGGCTTTGAGCTTTTCATAGCTGTTTCTTTCCATCTTGGTAAAAGGATGGCCTGCAGTGTTTAACTAGACACGGGGCTACTGTATACAACAGAAGGCAGTGTAACAGACACCATCAGAGTGAGAAGGGCTAAGATAACAGAGATCTCACACAGACATTATTGAAAACGGGCAAAGTCATGGACAAAAGATATCCTCTGTCTGATCTTATTGTAAATTATGAATGAGCTAAAGACATAATAGCTCTGTTCCAATAGCAATGCCTCGCTGCCTACTGTCTACACAGGCATCCTAACCATCACTGAACCCTATAAATGACTTATTAAGAATTTTTTAATAAAATAATACTTTCATTCTGTGTGGATGAATCAAAAGTGACTGTAAAGATTTTTGTTGTTGTTACAAACCATATATCTATTTTAAATAAATGCTGCACATTTAAACTTTCTATTCATGAAAGAATCCTGAAAAATATGTTTCCACAAAAATTTCAAGCAGCATAACTGTTTTTAACATCTGTAATAAGAAGAAATATTGCTTGAGCACCAAATTTTATGATTTCTAAAATTCAGGAATAAATGAAATTTTAAAATATATTGAAATAGAAAACAGTTATGTTCATTTGTAATAATATTTCACATTATTACTGATTGTACTGTATTTTTTAATCAAATAAATTCAGCCTTGATGAGCCTAATAAACAAAACATTTAAAAAAAATAAAACTGACCCAAAGTTTTAAATTGTAGTATACATATTTAAAGGTTAATCATATTGTGTCAAAAAGTGTAATTATAATAATTAAGTGTGATTATTATAATTACAAAAATATATTTGAAGGCAATACTAAAAATAACAAAAGTTATAGTATTTGTGATATTATTGTACTAAATTGAAAATAAATTATTAAAACATTATCTGGTGGAAAATATTTGAAATTAAAATAATGAATCATTTTTATTGAGCTTACTTTCTCCCTCTATCTACATGTGTTTCTGCCCGGAAAAGCCTTCACTCCGGAAGTGTGCCGATGATGCATTAAAATGCTGCCTCTGTAGGCAGCTCACTGAGATTTTGGAACAGAAAAAAAATGACTCTCTCTGTTGAAAAAGGCTGTGTGAGACATCTGTTCATTTTGGCTGAAGAGGAGGAAGGAAGGCAAACAGGAAGTAGTAGTCTGAAAGCAAAGAAGATTCAGGGCAGCTTTTGAGACCCACTGTGAACAAACATCCCTGAAAGATCAATGGATTATTGCATAACATCCATCAAGATCATTCACTAAATTGGAATTCAGAGCATGAGAGTATACAGGAAATTAACAATGTAAGAATGGCAGCCTCACATCTATTCTGCCGTCAATGGACAAACTCCTCCATCATTTGAAATGGAGACACTGTAGACACAATACAAGCCTTTGAAACCAATCTGCTATAAAGCAGGCATTAAATACTCTGTGTGATCACATCTCCTACACTGTGAGCACACAGGGATAATACACAAGGTTTTCTATAGATAATTCCACATTTCTTTTTTTTTTTAGTTTAGCCACTGTTTTTTGATTCACTGTTTTTTTAACGAATGTTAACTTTCATGAACACTCACTGATAAACAAAAGCCTCTATATATGCTATGAAACTTACAGTTCAGTAAATAAAAAATGAAAATCATTAGATGAATTGATAGAATTGAAAAGCAGACCATCTGAACAAAATGTTAAAAGTGATAATAGCATTAAAAAACAACACAATAAAAATCATCTCTCATAAAAGGTGGCATAAAAGAAAAACAACAACAACAACAAAAACATTTAATTTACATTTCATATTCTTGTTTTCAAGTTTGGTAAACAATTTTCAGTTAAAATATATATAATGTCAACAACTGACATTTAAGTCTTTCCTTCAAAAAATAAATCACATTAAAAAATCTGATTAAAGTACAATACAATTCAAAAGTTTATTGTAAGACCAGTACCAGTAAGATTTTTCATGTTTTTGAAATTGTTTGTTAGGTTGTGTTGATTTAATCAAAAATACATCAAAACAGTAATATTGTATTACAATTTAAAATAACTGTTTTCTATTTTGATACATATTAAAATGTAAGTTATTTATGTAATGTAAAGCTGAAATTTAAGTATCATTACTCCAGACCTCAGTGCAACATGATCCTTTAGAAATAATTCTAATTTACTGATTTGGTGCTCAAGAAACATTTCCTCTTATTATCATCATAAATTGCTGAAAACAGTTGCTCTGAATAATATATATATATCGTTCAATTTTCAAAATGTTAAGAAGTACAGCAGTTATTAGAAAGCTTTTCTAACAATGTAAAAGTCTTTACTGTAATTTTTTAAATGATTACAATATTTTATGTATTTTTGCTGAATTAAAGTATTGATTAAAAAACCCCGGATCCCAAACTTTTGAAAATACAATTGATAATATTTACAAAGCAGAATTCGTAAAGCTGCATTTCTGTGCTGATCACTTGAATTCTGTGGAATAGATCTAATTTGATAAAAAATTAGTTGAGAGTAATATATTTCTACTAAAAGATGAAAGCATGGTCAAAATAGCCTAAATGTTTAATAATGAACATATGAGATTCAGGGAATGTATGCTACAAGTCTATAGAAATCTGCACAACTCGCCATCATTCCACTGTGGTAATAAATAGCAAGTAATAAACCCAAATGTCCATTCACCATAATTTTCTTTGTGAGGCTGAAAGTTCAATATTGAATAGGAATATACTGCAATAATGGAGATCCCCCAAGGGAATCATAGGGCAAACACTATACCTCACTATGATTATAATGTTATATTGTCCCAGTTTATGAGCTTGCTAAATTGCCTTCCGCCTGGATTGAAAAGCTTCTCAAATTACCACGGTGGGGCAAATATTTGAGACCAAAGCACAGATACAACTCAAATTCATAAGTGCTCAAGGGCTTCATAAATTTCAAAGAAAACAGATTCACTTAAACAAGCGGAATCAATATATGATAGAGTACTAGAGAGAGATGAGAGGAGAGAGGCAATTGGCAGTTCTTTCAGTCTTCCAAGTTCACACTCCTTAAAGGTATCAGACTTTGGCTGAAGCCACAGGAAGAGCCATAGCTGTGTAGCCGATCTGACTCGAACCAGACAAATTAAAGAGTTGATCAGGGCTGTGGTTGAAACTGTCACGGTTCATAAATTCACTCTCTCTCTTTCGTCTAGCGTGCTGTTGTGTGTGTGTGTGTGGGCGTGGTCACTGATCAGCGATGATCAGCAGCGCCAGCTGGTTTCAATTGTTTGTCCCTATATAAGTTCAGTAACTGGTGTTTCATGTTGTCAGATTCGTTGTTTTCTCCCCGGTGTGCTCCCGTGCTGTTCCTGTGTCCTTGTTCCTGCCTAGTCTTCCTGTCTTCGTCGTTCGTTCCTGGATCGTCACGCAACACTGGATTACAGCTACTTCACGTGGATTACTCACTCACCGGGATTCAAGGGATCGTCACTGGATCGAGCACCACCACCAGTTGTTCACCGAAGTCCCTGCGTCATCTGACCATCAGCCTTGTGTCCGCCCGCCTGTGTCTCCTGTGATCGTGCTCATTAACCTGACCTTTTTGCTGTTTGTCAATAAATACGCCTTGCGTTTACATCCTGTGTCTGTCATACGTTACAGAATGGTCTGACCCATTATGGATGTAGCAGGCGCTTCTACATGGGACGAGTTTGCGGCTCGAAGTATCGCTAGAATGGACTCCCAGGAGGAAAACATCTCCCTCACAGGGAGGGCGGTCCAAGCGCTTGTGACGCAGGTGTCCGAGCTCACCCAGCAGATACAACAGCTCCGAGTTTCCACTGCGCCACCCACACCGCCGACTCCACCCCCTCTTCCAGAGCCGCAGCCGCGGCGCGAACCGAGACTACCGACACCCGAAGGATATTCAGGTGAACCAGAGTTTTGCAGAGCTTTTCTGACCCGATGTTCTATGCACTTTGCATTACAGCCTCAGACGTTCAACCAAGAGCGATCCAAGGTGGCGTTTGTGTTGACGCTACTCTCCGGCCGGGCGGCTCTCTGGGGAACGGCGGTGTGGGAGAATCAAGACCCATGCTGCGCCTCGTTCCAGGCACTCTCCGACGAGATGAGGAGGGTTTTCGATCGGGCAGTGGCGGGTAGGGAGGCGGCCAGACTACTCGCCGATCTTCGCCAAGGTCACGGTTCGGTGTCGGAGTATTCCATCCAGTTCCGCACCCTGGCTGCAGAGTGCCAATGGAACGAGGAGGCGCAGTGGGACAGATTCCTGCATGGGTTGGCTGACCGTATTCAGAGAGAGATTTACATGCTGGACCTTCCTACTAGTCTCAATGGACTCATCGAATTAGCTCTTCGAGTAGATGCTCGGCTGAACAGAATGGGCCGTTTCCAACAAGATCATCCAGTTCGCGGCATGGAGAACCGACGTTCTGAATTCCTGGATACGGTCAGCCCCTCTTACGATCCGGAACCCATGCAGGTGGGTAGAGCTCGGCTTTCCCGGGAGGAGAAGGAACCGCGGAGATCCCATGGACTGTGCCTTTACTGCGGGAGGGCAGGCCACTTCATCCACTCATGCCCGTTAAAAGACCAAGCCCGGTAGTGACTATGAGGCTACTATCGGGCGGGATCTCCACCGGGAAGACCTCATCCTCAACATCATCATCTACTCTCCTTCCGGTAAGACTAAGGTGGGCAACCAACACTCACGACACCCAGGCTTTATTGGATTCAGGGGCAGAATGTACTTTTATGGATATTGAACTGGCTAACCATCTCCACATTTCCACCACCCCTCTCACATACACGATCACTGTCAATGCTCTCAATGGACAACAGCTCTCCAACATTACACATGCCTCTGAACCCATCACTCTCATCACGTCTGGCAACCACACTGAGACAATAACATTCCTCCTCATAAGCTCACCTCTGGCACCCATCGTACTTGGTCATCCTTGGTTTACACAACACAATCCCAGAGTCGATTGGGGGCACAACACCATTTCTATGTGGAGTAATAAGTGTCATGAGTCATGTCTAGTGTCTGCGTGTTCGTCTGTACCTGTGTCTGTTTTCCAGAAGGAGGTGGTGAATTTATCTAACGTGCCCGAAGAGTACCAGGACCTGAGAGAAGTGTTCAGTAAGTCTCGTGCTGCTTCTCTTCCTCCTCATCGTCCCTATGACTGTGCTATAGACTTAGTACCAGGTGGGTCTCCGCCCAAGGGCAAGTTATATTCACTTTCTGTTCCAGAGAGGGAGGCTATGGAGAAATATATTTCTGATTCTCTAGCAGCCCTTGTTCTGGTCAAAGGCTTCCAAAGAAGACCGGAAAGCCATGGTGGTGGCAGAAGTGGCAAGAACTGAGCACGAACGCCTTAACATCAAAGCGGTGTCCCAGGGCCAGCAAGGACGTTGGACGTCATGGGAAGGTCTCACAGACAGGTCCATGTCATGGTCCGACCTATGGAAGATCCCCCAAGCTAGGCTCAGCTTCCTGATCAGAGCAACCTATGACACCTTGCCTTGTCCCCGAAACCTCCACCAATGGTTTGGTGCTGAAGAGACCTGTCCCCTTTGCAACACCAGCAATGCAAGCCTCCAGCACATCCTGTCGGGCTGCACGACAGCACTGTCCCAAGGCCGCTACAGGTGGCGACATGACCAAGTACTGAAAAAGCTGGCAGAGGTATCAGAGTCATGCAGAAAGGAGGCGAACAGTAGACCTTTCGCTCGAGGACGACATTCCATCCAGTTCGCGAGGGCTGGAGAGAGCGTCAGACCCTCCCGCCAGAGAGATACAGCAAGGCTCCTCCCACCGGGAAGTGAGTGGACCATGAGGGTCGACTTGGGAAAGCAGCTCCAGTTCCCCAGGGAGATAGTGGAAACATCCCTGCGGCCCGACATCGTCATGTGGTCAGAGGCTTGCAAGACCGTCCTCCTTGTGGAACTCACTGTACCATGGGAGGGAGGGGTGGAGGCTGCGTATGAGCGGAAGCGAGCCAAGTACTCTGATCTGGCGGCAGAGTGCAGGGAGGCGGGCTGGAAAGCCATTATATGCCCTGTAGAAGTGGGGTGTAGGGGTTTCATAGGTTCCTCAACCGCTCGCCTACTCCGCGACATGGGATGCACAGGAGCGAGGCATCGGAAAGCCATGAAAGAGCTGGCAGAGGAGGCAGAGAAAGGCAGCTTCTGGCTGTGGCTAAGGAGGAAGGAGAAGGGTTGGGGGGTAAACACCTAGGGCATCAGCAGGGGGTGGCAGGGAGAGATCCCTGCCATCGCTCCGCCACCATGAGACGTACTGGGGTTAAAGGAGCGAAACGTTGATGAGTGGTGGTCCCCAGCTGACGACCCGCTCAGGCTTACAGAAGTGTTCAGTGAGGTGTCACGGCACACCAGTTCAAAAGGCACTGGAGGAGGTGCGTCAGGCAGTGATGTCCAGCAGGAAAACCAACACCTGTATCTTGATAGACCTTCCTCATCTCCAGCGGGGGCGGGGTATCTTTTTTGTGGGGAAGAAGGATGGGTCTCTGCGACCGTGCATTGATTATCGAGGGTTGAACAACATCACGGTAAAGAATACTTATCCTTTGCCGTTGATGTCTTCAGCTTTCGAACGATTGCAGGGAGCATCTATCTTTACAAAATTGGATTTACGTAAAGCTTATCATTTGGTTCGCATAAGGAAGGGAGATGAATGGAAGAACGCATTTAATACCCCCAGAGGGCACTTTGAATACTTGGTTATGCACTTCGGGCTCTCCAACTCGCCCGCAGTCTTCCAAGCGTTCGTCAATGACGTGTTGAGAGATATGGTCGATCAATTCATATATGTTTACCTGGATGACATATTGATCTTTTCCTCTTCTCTCCAGGAACACGTTCAGCACGTCAGACGAGTGCTTCAGAGATTGCTAGAGAATGGGCTTTTTGTCAAGGCGGAGAAATGCGTATTTCATGCACAGTCCGTCCCCTTTTTAGGGTACATCGTCTCTTCTGAGGGAGTGCGTATGGATCCTGATAAGATTAAGGCTGTGATAGATTGGCCAAGTCCAGATTCCCGTAAGGCCCTACAGAGGTTTCTGGGATTCGCCAATTTTTATCGACGTTTTATTCGTAACTTCAGCCAACTAGTCGCTCCTCTGACCGCCTTGACCTCCCCCAGAACGACGTTCAGGTGGTCCGATACAGCGGAAGCTGTATTTGCCAAACTCAAGAGCCACTTCGTTTCGGCTCCCATCCTCGTTGCCCCTGATCCATCACGGCAGTTCGTGGTGGAGGTCGACGCGTCAGAGGTGGGGGTAGCTGCAGTTCTTTCTCAACGTTCTGCCACAGACGATAAGGTTCACCCTTGCACGTTTTTTTCTCATCGTTTATCACATGCAGAACGTAATTATGACATTGGTAACCGGGAGTTGTTGGCAGTCAAGTTAGCACTGGAGGAATGGCGGCACTGGTTAGAAGGTTCTGGGGTACCTTTTATCGTTTGGACCGATCACAAGAACCTAGAATACATTAGAACTGCTAAAAGACTCAACTCTAGGCAGGCTCGGTGGGCACTTTTTTCCGGTCGTTTTGACTTTTCTCTTTCGTACCGCCCGGGTTTCAAAAACATCAAACCCGATTCCTTATCTCGTATTTTTGACCATTCCGAACGCCCGTCTACTCCCGAGTGTATTTTACCCGAGACATTAGTGGTCTCCACTCTCAATGGGAGGTCGAATCGAGGGTCATGAAGGCCTTAGAAGGGGTAACGCCTCCGCCCGATTGCCCACCGAACCGGTTATTCGTGCCTGAGCAGTATCGGTCTGAAGTCATTCAGTGGGGTCATTGCTCCAGTATAGCTTGTCATCCAGGAGTCAATCGTACCAGTTTTTTGTTTAAGCAACGATTCTGGTGGCCGTTAATGGCTCGTGATATCCGTAGTTTTGTTTTGACTTGCTCTGTTTGTGCCACTGGTAAGACGTCCAACCGACCCCCTGATGGGTTACTACAACCGCTGTCAGTCCCTTCGAGACCCTGGTCCCACATCGCGCTAGGTTTTTTCACCAAATTTTGGCAGGAGTTTTGTAGAATATTGGGGCCAACGGTTAGTCTCTCTTCGGGGTTTCACCCCCAAAGCAATGGTCAATCAGAGAGAGCCAACCAAGATCTGGAGAGAGTGTTGCGATATTTGGTTTCCAAGAATCCTTCCTCTTGGAGCCAACAACTTTCTATGGTGGAGTACGCCCATAACTCGTTACCAGTGTCAGCTACGGGCCTTACTCCGTTTGAGGGTAGTTTAGGTTACCAGCCACCGCTCCGTCTCTAATAAACTTGCCCCAAAATTTATTGGCCCATTTCCTGTCACCAAGATCATTAGTCCGGTGACAGTCCGCCTCAAACTTCCTCCTACGTACAGGAGAATTCACCCCGCCTTCCATGTATCCAAAATCAAGCCCGTGTTTTGGGCACCTATTAATCCGCCTGTCCCGGTTCCTCCCCCGCCGCGTCTCGTAGATGGGGAACCTACCTTTTTGGTTAGTCGTATTCTGGACTCGAGAAGGAGGGGACGCGGATTTCAGTACCTGGTGGACTGGGAGGGTTACGGTCCGGAGGAGAGAAGTTGGGTTCCCGCTAGAGACATTCTGGATCACTCTCTGATCGATGATTACAATCGTCAGGTAAGTCCGCCAGGGAACGCCAGGAGGCGTTCTTAGGGGAGGGGGTACTGTCACGGTTCATGAATTCACTCTCTCTCTTTCATCTAGTGTGCTGTTGTGTGTGTGTGTGTGTGTGGGCGTGGTCACTGATCAGCGATGATCAGCAGCGCCAGCTGGTTTCAATTGTTTGTCCCTATATAAGTTCAGTAACTGGTGTTTCATGTTGTCAGATTGTTGTTTTCTCCCCGGTGTGCCCCCGTGCTGTTCCTGTGTCCTTGTTCCTGCCTAGTCTTCCTGTCTTCGTTGTTCGTTCCTGGATCATCACGCAACACTGGATTACAGCTACTTCACGTGGATTACTCACTCACCGGGATTCAAGGGATCGTCACTGGATCGAGCACCACCACCAGTTGTCCACCGAAGTCCCTGCGTCATCTGACCATCAGCCTTGTGTCCGCCCGCCTGTGTCTCCTGTGATCGTGCTCATTAACCTAACCTTCTTGCTGTTTGTCAATAAATATGCCTTGCGTTTACATCCTGTGTCTGTCATACGTTACAGAAACATGAGCCAAATTCCTCAGGAAGGCAACCGGAGGTCATAAAACATTCTGTGCCACAAGTCCCAAGCAAGATAACCAACCAACCAACTTTTTCACAGAACAGCTTTCAACATTAACACCACTAGAACAATTATTGACAATTTCAATTCGGAGAAGAGATTGTCAAATTTATTGTTCATAATTGAAATGCAACGCTGGAAATCTTTGTCAAATAATGTCTTTTCTACATATATATGGACCAAAATGAACTCAAAAGGACTTATAAATGAATATCAGTCCATCGCTTCACTCCATATTCATTTATGTGTAACCCACACATTTGACTATCATGTTATAATCACTTATTGTGTATGTCTTTTAATAACTATTGGATAGCTAAAAGATACATATTCGTGTTTAGTGTGTACGTGTTCGAATCTGTTAGCTTGAAACAGTCATCTGTCAAATGTATCATATTCTTGTTTTAGGAATCATGTCCAAAATTAGACCCTGCAAGAGCGAGAAAAATTCGGACCACATGCTTGATAACATGATTTATGATACCCCCGAGCCAAGACAATATCTGATTGGTTCATGACAACATTTGAAGTGTGGCCAACAGGCCAGTTTAAATACTTAGGACACCATAAAATCTTGCTTTTAGTTTTTAGCTTTTAGCTTTTAGCTTCTAGCTTTGCTCTGCTATTAGTCATGTATGCTTTTAGTTTTAGCCTTGCTTTTGCTATTAGTCATGCCTGCTTTTAGCTTGTAGCTTTGCTTCCTAGCTTTAGCTTTTAGCCATGCTTTAAGCGTTCTTTAAGCGCGGTTCCAGCGTGCTTCGGCCTGCACGCCTGTTGCTACTTAGCCACGATGAGAAGAAACACCACCTAGTCTCGGCAAACTTTACTTCTTTTCTTTTCCGTTTGAGAGTTTCGTGTTCTGAGTTAAGTTTTGTAACGCCGTGTCTGACCTCGACTGCCCGCTCAACTTCAACCAGCCCACACAACTCTGCGTCTTCAGCCAACGCCCAACCACAGGCTTCCCAAGACGTCACTTCAGCGACTACTGAACTTCCAGCCAATCAGCGACATCGGAAACCCCCTTTCGATGACAACAAAGGGAACACAGGCAATGTACCTTCAGACATTTGTACTGGTGTATCTAATATAATTTTAACCTCATTGAGGAACTCAGTGCGAGGGTTAATTAAGTGATTGATGGTTGTTCATGTCTATGCAATTTCACGTATTGCTGTAAACTTGGGATTCCACATTTCCATTGTCTTAAACTCATCTTTCCCTAACTTTCAATCTTCCTGCAACTTGTGTGAATGTGTGAGTGCGTGCGTTTATGTGCTAGATTAGTTTATATGTCTTAGATTTATCTAATAAAGCCTTATTCATATTGAAAAGAGAAGTATCTTGTGTTTTGTGCTTACAAGTTAATGTCTTAAACTGCCGATCTTGTTACTGTGCTAATTGATAGTGTTTTCACTATACTTTGGATATTAATATCCAGCGCAGATTTGATGTTAAACTGCTCGTTCAGTGAATCGCAGGGCGTCTCAGTGATCAGCCGTGAAACAGTGATTCTGTTCAAATTCCCTTTAAAATCTTAAATGATTCCCTTTGAGCTAAATTGACCTGTTTCCCTTACAGCTGAATGCATATAAGGAGCAAAACAAATGCCACCAAGCATGACAATCTGAAGCTTTTTTCCAACTTATCCCATTAACACAATGGAACATGTCTGTGATCGGTGCGATTCATCAAACTATCAGCAACATGACTCGTCAGTGTTGGTCTTACAGGCTTACATTTCATGAGTGGAAAATCACTGGCAATTTTAATTTGCCCTGTCAATTTTGGTTGTAATTGAACATGCAGTAATGCTCTGAATATCTATTAGTTTTTTCTTATAAGGTATAATGGCACTAACGATTAAAAGACAAATGTGTAAAGGAACCATATTTTAAACCACTGACATGTTGGAGCATTAACATCTTAATGCTAAAGATTTTACATACGCTCCCAGACAGTAACAATTTTGTTTGTAAACTGCAGCATTTGACTAACTCTAACTGGGTTCATTAGTAAATAAACAGAAAACAAAGAAAAGCAAACACATCTTCACTCGATTCCTCATGTTTAATTACATTTATTCATTTTAGCTGACGCTTTCATCCAAAGTGACTTACAATTGCTATATATGTCAAAGGTCACACGGCCCTGGAGCAACTAGGGGTTAAATGTCTTGCTCAGGGACACATTGGTGTCTCACAGTGGATTCGAACCTGGGTCTCTCACACCAAAGGCATGTGACTTATCCACTGTGCCAACACCCCCACAGAAAACATTTTAAAAGTTGGACCATTCTCTTGACAGCTGCACACTTGATTACCATGGCAACAACTTTGCTGTAACACCACCTAATTATGATTAAATATCTGTTACCTAGGAAAGTAATCAGCACTTGCCATTGGCTCCCGAGAGATGATGATTAAATGCTGAAAAAACATTGAGGAACTTGCCAGCACTAGATGTCAATATGATCGTGATAATTCTCGATTTAAACAAAAAGTGGGATTTTCATATTATCTGGCTATTAATGAGAGATTCAATTCTAAGGAAACACTCTGTCAGATATGTTTTGTATGAATCATCTTGAATCATTTTGGGAAGAAGTTCTAATCCCTAACATGGTACCATTCCCACCCATTATAAATGGATTCGCCACACTGAATCATTCATGACATGCCAATTAACTTAAAGTAACGGCCGGTAATCTTCAGTGCTAAAGAAAAAGATGATGAAAACTCGTTTCAATGCATTTAAATCAGTAGGCTGAAAATTCACTGAATTGCTGAAATAGTAAGCAAAAGTAAGAAGATGGCAATTACTCAAGTGTCCCCTCTGGAATTTGACTTAACTACAGCCTATTAGCAAGACTACACTCATTTACGGGACTATCAGACTTCTCATCTACATTACCAAAGCCAATTTGTGGCTCAAGAGAAGCAGAATGGACCTTTAACCTGGACAAGAACAACAAGCTGAGCAGAAAAAAAAAATCACACAGTATAGATGAAAGTTTACTGTATGACCCTACTGACCTGTGCGATGTCTGGGTCCATCTCCTATCCAACATCATTACGAAAAGGATAGATTAATGTTCAGCAGCACTTGAGATTTCATTTTCAGTAACCAGAACTGAAAGAGGTAACAGTTGGGGATAGAATAGCATACTAAAATATGTTTCTTGCAATACTTATTCAGTTGTGCCGCAACACCATTACTGAATCTACAGCTTGAAACAGATTTTTAATGAATCAAAAGCATAGAGTGCAATCAATGCAGTATTATTCCCACACAGAGGATTCTGATATACAGTTTTTTTTTCAGTAAATCAAAAACATGCAATAAGTGTAGTCTGATCCCCGAATTGACTCTTATGAGTTTGTTCTGTTTAGAAAATCATACACATAGGATGCAATCAGTGTAGTCTGATTCCTAAACGAATGGCTCTTTTGATCAGTTCTTCTAAGCGAATCAGAAACATACAGTACAAACACTGTTACCTGTCTACAAATCTGTGCTGACCAGCTGGCCCACATCTTTTCATAGATCTTCTACAGATCACTGGAGCTGTGCCTCCCTGCCTGCTTCAAATGCTCCTCCATCACACATTCCAAAGAAACCCAAAATCACAGGACTGAATAAGTACAGACCTGTTGCCTTAACATCTTAGGTCATGAAGTCATTTGAGAGACTGGTGTTGGCTTATCTGAAGGGCTTTAATGGACCCTTACCAGACCCCCTGCATTTTCATTTTTGAGCACACAGGTACATCTGGGCAAACCGGGGACTTCTGTGAGGATCCTGTTCGTGTACTTCAGTTTGGCCTTCAACACCATCATCCCAGCACTCCTCCAGACCAAACTAACCCAGCTCTCAGTCCCTAGTTCTATCTGTCCGTGGATCACCAGCTTTCTGACATATAAGCAACAGCTAGTGAGACTAGGGAAGTTCATGTCAAACAGCCACATCATCAGGACTTGGGCCTCTCAGGGTTGGGTCCTCTGTCAAGCTTCTGAAGTTTGCAGATGACACTACAGTCATAAGCCTTATCCAGGACAGTGACAAGCCTGCTTACAGTCAAGAGGTTGAGCAGCTGGCTGTCTGGTGCAGCCTTAACAACCTCGAGTTTAACAAGCTCAAAACTGTGGAGATGATTGTGGACTTTAGGAGAAACCCCATTCACTATAATGAGCAGCACTGTGGCAGAAGTCGAGTCATAACTTTCACAAGAATTATGAATTATGAAGAATTATTTATTATGAAAGAGTAACAGAAATAGCTGCCTAGTTAATGTGGCCACAACCTGCAGTAATTACTGAATGGCAAGTGCCTAATTAGATTCAGGTGAGCTATAGGTGTGTGTATGTGTGTGTGTGTGTGTGTGTGTGTGTGTGTGTGTGTGTGTGTATAAGGAACCCTTATGAAACAAAAATATATTGCAGTATATTGGGAAATATCATGTAATATATTAGGCATATATTCTTATATATATTTATTTTTTCCAATATATTGCAATATATTGAAAGTGGCAATCATTTGTATATTTTGCAATATATTATGTAATATATGTATCATCAATATATTATTAAATGTATTCAAATATATAATATTTTAGAAAATAAAAAGGGAAATTAATATATTACAATATATCACAATATATTTTAAGAAATATATTGGTAAATATATTTTCTTTTCGTAAGGGAATGCTTACTGCATTGTCGGTGAACGTGTTGAATGGTGGCTGTTGCTGCAATCTTGGACGCTGGCTTTTTGATTTTTTTCCAGCGTAATTGATCTTTGAGTTGAGCCCTACAGGGCAAGCGTTGGCCAATCACTGCGTTGTTGCATCTATGTATGTTACCACGGAGAAACAATTATTAAAGTTGGGTTGAGCTGTTGGCTCTATGCACTTTGTTTGTTTTAATATGCTGCCTGGGCTGTGCTTATCAATCATAGTCTGATGTCGGAAGGGGTGATTTGCTAACAATCAGGTGGGTAAACTATTGATTTATCATGTGAACATTCATAAAAGACCTGCTGTTTTTATCATGTTCCCTTCTGTTTTAGCTGAAGAGTCACCACTTGTAATATGTCCGTGTGATCGTGGATAGCCGATTGGGATAGTGACCTGGCTTCCCCTTCCTTTCCTTTTTTTTTGTTTGTTTTGTTTTCTTTTTTTGTTTTAAACCCTTCTTTTGTGTTGCACATTGCCGCGGCTGTCTGTCTTGTCATCGGTCTCGCTCATCAGGCAAGGCCGTATCAAGTGAACTAGACATCGGAGGATCGTGAGATCCGATTATTAATCAGTGTAGTTGTTTGGTCACCCCACATTGTTTCAACTGGATGATTGAGTACTTGTGAGGTTTGTATGCTTTATTTATTGTTGTGTGAATGAATTTATAAATTGATGTGAATTGGCTGAGTGTGATTTGGCTGTGTTTGTGCTTGTGCTTTATGGTTATGGTCTCATGTCTGGAGAATGTTTAATGCGATTTTACTTTGTCATGTTGTTACTTTGTATTTTGTTTGAGATCATGATGTAATTTGTAAAATAACTTTTCCTTTAATTGTTTCATTTATTATTATTATTATTATTTATTATTATTATTATTTTTTTTTTTGTGAAAGTTAATTTTGTTTTTGAAAGTTAAAAACCCTATGGGCGACACAAAAGCATCTTATAATTTGCCAAAAGAACTACACTTCCAAATATTTCTTCATTAAATGTTCTAAAACAATTGTTAATGGAATAATTAAAGAACCAGAATCACTGTCTGCCTTTTTGGTTTAACAAACAACTAGCAGTAGATTGTTGAATTTGAAGCTATAAGGATTAGCGATTCATTGCAGCATTCCCATAAACCTTATCGGCTATTTATGAAGGTAGATTGATTATGAATGCTCTCAATTCAGCATCTATACTCCAGAATTAAAGAATTCAAGAAGCATGACTAAGGCAATCATTTATTAATTTGTCAAGGTAACGATTCTCTGCAGATGGAGAAAAAAAAGTCAAAGCACTTAAAACTAGACTCAATTTGCATTCTAATACCCCATGTCAGATTAACAAGAAAACCCCTGCCATGCAACCACACGTATAAACCTGCCTAAAATATATAAGGTTTCAACAATGAAGTTTTAAAGGATTTGAGAGGCATTCTAAAACATGTGCATGGGTTACATTTATATTTGATGAAAAAAATAACTAATAATTCCTTGAGGGGGGGGGGGGGGCTGGGTTATATGATCTATTAGACAACAAATGGATGATGTCCAGTCAACCGGATTCTTTATAGAGCTATGGTTACTCTTGTACTGTAATCTGTTGTACAGAAGAACAAGTGACAGCCCATATCAATACACTGATAAAGTCTACGATTCAGATCCTAAAGACCTATTAGCCTGGGTCAGACAACAACATTAATCTCATAGCCATCACTGAGCACTTACTATGCATGGAACCCTATCAAGTTATAACCTGAAACTCTTCCATGCTAGAGTTCAATGATGAGACAATTTGCTTTTCTTAAAAGAGATAAAGAATTCCATAGAGGTGGAGCCCAATTAGCCTTGAGGTTAACACTGTAAGAATAGCTACCCTTTCTCTTAATGGCCTATTAGCACAGGAGTTTGGCAAGTGTCTACTTCAGACTAACAAAGACACCTCTAAAGTCAACAAAAAAGGACAATTTCATTAAGATGAAGACTAGCCTTTTTAATATCTCAGTTGTTTTTTCTAAACAGTGGTAACGTTTAAATATAAATTAATTTCTCATCCAGTTCTTCCAAGACCAAATTATTCAGACTATATTATCCACATTCATTCCAAGATACTTCAGAGAAATGCAGAGACAAAATGTATACCCAACTAAAATATACTCTATTTACAATACTTTCTTAATCGACAGCAAAACTGACCAAACGATTTTTATGTTTTGGTATTTTTCCTTTTTGCATGGATTAAAGATTTTTAGCAGCTTCTATTGGTGAGGTTGATAATTGCAACCAATGGCTCAGTCCCCCGCTCAGCCCTCCCTTTAGAGAAGCTACGGTGGCTGGCACAGGTAAAGATGTCTTCGGTAAAGACAGCAGAGAGCAATGAGATTTCTTCAAAAAGGTAAATCAAGGAATTATATTTACTTATTTATTCAATAAATCATTTATTGAATTATTTACGAGTTATTACGAATGTTAATGTACGAATGTTTTTACGAATGTTAATGTACTTGTTTATCATTGTGTCAGTTTTTTATTCGCAAAAACAACAAAGTGACAAACCGCGCTCTGTAGAGCAGTTTGTCCATTTAGGGCTACTTTACAAACATAGTGGCGACTTCCATGTAAGGGGACCCACTGTATATGTAGATATAAATTACTCAATCTAAGGTAATAAAAATTTAACGGTTCACTAAAAAAAGGTCTTTATACACCTCTGAAAACATAATTACTGTGTGTGTGTGTGTGTGTGTGTGTATATATATATATATATATATATATATATATAGCATTTCTGTAAATAGATCTTTGTAAATATTACACATTGCACCTTTAAAATCATTACAAAAGATATATATCTCAAATGCTGCTCTTTTGAATGTTTTATTCATCAAAGAATCCTAAAAAACATTTATCAAAGTATTAAAAAAAATATTAAGCAGCATGTCTGATTTAAGCTGTAAAAGAGAAACCTGAGCATAAGAGTTAAACTTTGGGACATGATGCAACTTTACCATATTGCTAAAGTTGGTGCTGATTGATCATACAGCATCTAAATGTATGACATTGAAACATTAAGTAAATTATCAAGTAGATGCTGCTTTGCCAGAAAAAAAGGGGGCTGATGAAACCTTATGAGATCTTCATGTAACTGGCATTGAGTCTCTGTGTGGGAAGAATGTCAGCTCACCTGATGCAATGTCCACACGCAAGTTTTTCTGCTGAGTGACGTTAATGTGTGCTGTGACTTTTCCATCGTTTAGAGACAATTCTAGCATTCCATCTGCCAAGGAGCTGAACAGGAGCAGGCCACTGGGGTTCCAGGTACGGAACTGGAATCTCACAGACACCATATTGTGGTCCCTCCTCCCTGGCAGCTGCAGAAAGCTGGTGCTATTGAAGAAGACGGGGAACGTGTGCGTGTCCACGCAGGAGAACGTCAGGTTGCGCTGAAAATGGGCCAGCAAAGAACTTTTAGATGTTTTTCTCAGAAAAGAGATGTCTCTGTACAACATCAAATTTGATGTAACACACTGCATATTGTATTTCTCATATGCAACATTTAATAAATGTACAAAGCTGCAAAATAAAGTGAATCGAAAATAAATCTGTGTCTGAAATGGTTGAGGACCTTTCATGTGGAACATAGGCTTAAAGAAAGATCCCTTAAAATGCTGCTACAGCATGTTCCCAACCACGCTGTCGATTTCTGAACTTTAAGCTAGAAAAGGGGCCGCATGGAAGCAATGACAAGGACTGTTATTCATAACTCTTCAGCTCTACGTCCTTCTAAATGGTAATTTTGAGCCACCGAATGCACTTCAGACTTATTTCAAATATAGAGAACTTAATCAGTCTCATCACAATGAAAGAGAAAAGTGTACTCAGCCTTCCTCAGTGCTTCATAACAGAACCTCGGCTCATGTGATGTGTTTTATTAACCTTGAACATACTGTAATCCTTCGGACAGGAATAACAATTCAGAGCCTGTCTATGGTGGAGCCATGTCAAACTTTAGTGGAAAGGAGGAGAATCATGCTATTTTCTCGCTATAAAAAAAAAAAAAAAATCTGACATTTGCTCATCCTCATCTTGTTCAAACCTGTATGACTTTCCTTCTTTTGTGGAACACAAAAGAGGATATTTTCAAAACTGTCTCTGTGGTTTTTGTACAATGAGTGTCAGAGGAGTCCAGTGTTGTTTTGGACCTAACTGACAATCACTGACTTTCAAATATCTGAAACAAATGAAATGGATCCATACAGCATATATATGAGGTTTAAAATGCAAGCTCCATCAATATCACGTTGGAACCGCTCTACATTCTGAAGTGTCAACCTTGCACAGTTCTTCATGGTCATACACCTCCACAAAATCCTCCAGACGAAAACAACCCACCTAAATGTGTTACATTTGCACAGAACTGTCATGAACGGCAAAGTATGCACTAAAACTCTTATCAGCCAGATGTGGTTTGTGGAGTTGATTGAAAAGGGTACACAAAACTTACAAAACTAGAAGAGTCCAGTTTTTTTCTTCTGGCCAGGTCAGTGATGTTCTCTCCATTGTAGTTGATGCTTTCCATGCAGCCTTTGAAGTTTCTTCTACCTTCTGAGACTGGCTTCCCAGAATAAGGCATTCCTCCGAAAGTCAGCTACATGGAAAAAAATAAAAAATAAAATAAATCAGACATAAGTCAGAAAAACAGTATCAAAGCATTGCAACCCTCCAAGACCAACACAGCAATATAAACAAGAGAGTGGAGTAAGATGGCTGGTAAACTGAGTCGCCTCCTTCATCTAGTAAATTGTGCACAATATTTTTTTCACGTTAGAAATGCATATGAGAAAAGCCATTTTTATGCTAAAAACATGTTTTTGCATGTTAAAAGTAAATTTGGTAACACTTTACATTAAGGTTCTCTTTGTAAAGGGATTATAAAGGTGTAATTAACTAATAACTCATTTTAAAATTCATTATAAATCATTAAGCAATTACAAATACATGAATAAAAAGCGTGATTTTAATGCAATACCTGCCAGAGACATTTTAACTCACGTTATAAATCCTTAATAAATATATTTATTCATAGGAAGTTCACTCAAAACCAGATTCCTGATGTATTTCATAGTGCAGCAAAAATAGACTATTATAGCAAGACAAACACATCCTGCTGTATCAGGCACAGCCAAAAAAATTTAAGTTTGCAACAATGGATTAAAATTAGAGATGTTCCGATACCCTTTTTCTGTTCCCAAAATCTAACAATGCAAACTAAAAAAGGTATTTTAGTTTTACAATATAACTGTATAAAAAACTGCAACAAATAAATCTAGGAATATAAAAAATTATATATTAATCAGATAATCTCTTTACAACAAAACAAGTAAAAAACAAGCAACCGTGTAGGCATAATTATTATTATTAATAGAGACGTATTATTACTACATAGAGACGTAGCTAAATCTACTGTAAGCTACAACAGTAGCTTAATATATTGTCAATTTACTCGCCATGAAGATCTTTGAGTGGCTGTGATTATGATATGACAGTTTTCTTAAATGAAACGGTAAATTCTCATGAAGTGACGGTTTATACGTTCGTGTCCTCATACACGGCAGAGACTACAAAACAGCGAGCTCCCTTGCATCTGCACCCGTCACTCACAGAGATGTAGAATTTGCAGGAGTAATATTTAAATAGTATTTTGCAGTTTAATATTCACAGACACTAGTATATATAGTCGGCTACAGTCTGGAGCCCTGCGCTTAGACTAACACAGAAGCGACTGAATGCAGCTGCGGGTACCAAATATACTCGGGAGTCGGTAACTTACTACCAGTACTAAAGAGACGCTGGTATCATCACATTTTTACGTTTTCAGCACCGACTTGGTAGTGAAGTGCCAGTACTTGTGGCATCCCTAGTCGCCATTTTACTGTCTGGTTGGTCCAGTCTGAAATACTGCTAAACAGCGGACATACTGCTAACCACTGATCAATAATATAGAAGCGGCTTCACTGTCTGTTGGCAGTTTAGAACGCGATGAGCGATCCAGTCATATATAGATCAGTGCTGCTAAAGCGTTTTCATTTCTTCTTCGCTGCTCTAAACAGGGGTTGCTTGTGGCAACACAGCACAACTTCCAATGTTTGCAATGCATTCTGAGCAGCGAAGAAGAACCGTGCAGCAGTTAGGCAAAGCTAGCGGTCATAACTAGGTCTTGAAAATGGTATCGGATCGGTATATGGGTTCATGTACTCGCCGATGCCGATGCCAGAATTTGTTGTGGTATCAGTGATATTTCCGATACTAGTATCGGAATCGGAACAACTCTAATTAAAATCATACATAATTTGTAAAATCAGATGATATCTAGCTATTAAAAGATGCTTAGTAGCCTAAGTACTATTAGTATTATTCAAGAAATTTCAAACAAAGCCCCAGAAAAAAACACTAGCACTTCAACAAAATAATCAATAAATGCAATTGTTTGTAAATGCTGTCTGCACTCCAGCAGAAAACGACTCACTGGTTTGGATCCATTCTCAGCTCAATTAATCAGACACTTTCGCTTTAATTGGGGTCAATTTGTCTTAGACCGACTGAGCTGTAACCAGCTCTGTAGCATCCAACAGTGCCAGGAGCGTCTGAATAGATAAGTATTGGCCCTCAGACCATATTCTTTACATCACTAAAAATCAATTTCCTATAAATTCCTCTACAGCTCTTGTTAATACGCATCATCTCTGTTTGATAACATTAATATCCTGTAATAGCGTGGATTAATCCTGTGCGAAGAAGCGGATTTTAAACCTTCTGTGCTGAAAAGAATGACAAGGGATAAAAATCCCACTCCAAACAAGGTTTAGCACAGTGCAAACCTCCCTGGGACAAAATGTCTTGGTGTGACATCACACTATAAATCATCTTAGATGAGAATTAAATTCATGCTTATTTAAATTGAGAATTCTCACAGCATTTCCTCCTCATTGTCATCCTTGTGATTACCTGTTATGGGGAGAAACATTCTGGGCTTTAGCATCCTGTTAAATTAAGTTCAGAGCAATAAATCATTCACTTTCTCAGTCCTACCTCATAGTCCAGGTCAAGGTGGTCAAACTCCCCATTGGTGCGGAAGTGCTGAGTATGCTGATCAAGGGTGAAATTGACATTTCTCCTGTAGCGCTCAATTACTATAGAATGCCAATGATGATCGTCCAGCAGACTGCCACTAGTCACAGATGTATGGCCCAGGATGGAGCCGTACTGATTACTTCCTATAGTTTATTAGACATGGGAGGCCATCGTTAATAAAAAAACACAATATCTTCACCTTCGCTGCAGTCATCACACTACATATGAGATGTTTATTCCCTCATGATATGAAAGATAATGGATTTTGTGTCTTTAAGTATTTCTTTTCCCTCCAGCTAGATTTTTTCAGCGGGTCCATGAGATATTAAAGGGATAGTTCACGCAAATGAAAATTCACCCTCATTTTGTACCAAACTTCTTATTCTGTGGAAAATCCCGGGGAGCAGTTGGGGGTTCGGTGCCTTGCTCAAGGGTGGAATTGCCAGCCCAAGACTCGAACCTACAACCTTAGGAGTCATACTCTCTAACCACTAGGCCACGACTTCCCAATAAGTATTTTATGCTCATTCATTTTATGAAACATACAGTAAAATAGAAGTATTGTGAAATATTATTACATTTGACCAATTTTTTTGCTTTAATATTTTTGTAAATGCATATTTTCCTGTGAAAGCAAAGCTGAATTTTCAGCAGTCATTACTCCAGTCTTCAGTGTCACATGATTCAGAAATCATTCTAATAGGCTGATTTGCTGCACAAGAAACATTTCTTAATATTATCAATGTTGTGAACCATTGTTCTGCTTAATATTTTTGTGGAAACTGTGATACATATTTTTTTCAGGATTCTCTGATGAATAAAGCATTTAAAACAACAGCTTTTAGTTGATTTAAAACTATTTTGTAACAAACATTAACATAAATGTCTTATGTTTTTGATCAAAATATTGCATCATTGCTGAATAAAAGTATTATTTTTTTTAATTTGAATAAATAAAACAAATAGTTCTACTACCCCCAAACTTTTTTTGTTTTGTTTTGTTTGAG